>NC_061536.1:11202500-11532500 GCF_022379125.1 Scophthalmus maximus | reverse complement strand
CTCCTGAGTAGCAGGGGCTCGTTTCAGAGCAGGCCGACAGAATTTGACTGGGGATGGGCGTTTTTCATAAGACGTCTCGTCAGGTTTTGGCAGGCGTGAGCTTGGCGGATATCTGCCGCCCGTCACGTTATGTACAAATACACATAATCCACATCCTCTGGAGTTCCGGAGAGTCCGAAACGAAACCCGACCACAATGTGCCGAGAGCCCAGGCCGACCTTGGTCTGATTCTGCTGCGGCTGCGTTTGCAGGGAACAGCTGGATCAGATTTGCATCTCACCGGGTGTAATTGTTCCTGGCAACAACAGGATGTGAGCTTATCTCACGCCCGTTTGTTTTTGGGGAACATTTCATCTGCTCGTTTGGAAACTCTGCAGCCCGCCAACGCGACTCCATGGCACTGTCTCGCTCCCTTCGGGGGGAAAAGGGAAGCTCATTTGACGTACTGAAAAACGAGCTGAACTCCCTCCGTGGGCTCTTGCTTTGATTTGATTGTAGCGTAATCTTGCAACACAATTGTGATGGACCTCAGTCGGTACAGGGTGACACGCGGGGACGCTTGACTCGCCAAAAGCTTGCGTCTGTGTTTGCACAACAGCCTGCATTATTCACAAAGAGCAGCAACCTCGCCGATAACTACTTAATGGACTGGAGAGGGGCTGTTGACCCCGTATGGTGCCAGGGTCAGCAGACAGCGTGTGCGTGTGCGTGCGTGCGCGTGTGTGTGTGTGTGTGTGTAGGAGACAGAAACAAGACGGAGAGGCTGAGAGTGTGAAGGATGTGTTCTTGTAAATGAATATATAAGGCCCGACGTCTCTGCACAGACGGCAAAACTATTTCAGCTTTTCTCGATCGCTTCAACATCCGTGTCGGCCCCCGGCGTCACATTTTCGAGACTATTTCCTGTTTCCTCTCGATCGCTCCGGCATGCAGCTGGGATCCACCTGATTTCTGACCGCAGCAGCTCTTCTCTCACGTCAACGCTTTTCCGTTTGGAAAAGATGGCAAGATGGCAGCGCCTGTATCCGGAAATCTTTTGGCCTTAATGTTTGTACAACGTTGTCCGTCTCTATCTACAGTCGATGCACCGTTCTGCGACAACTTAAATAGTGATAGTGAGAAAATGGTTTGTTGAATAAAGTGAAGTCGAGATGAAGTGGTCTGATACTTAGAGGTAATTATGAAAATGATTGCAGAGGCAGGACGGAAAGAATAAGCGGGTGCAAAAAAAATATGAGGGAAAGAATCCATTTATCCGGCGGAATCTTTTCTATTATTTCGTGAATATATATATTTTTGTCTGAAAGAAGCAGACTCCAGATGTAAAGGTTAAAGATGTTACACCAATGAACCTTTGAAGAAAAGCATTTTTTCCCCCTTATTAATTCACTTTACGTTGTCCTTAGGGCTCAAAAATGTGGACACAGGAAGAAAATGACAGACCAGTCTGTATAATTGTCTCCAAAGCTCTCTGCAGGCTCAATTATCACTCTCTTGAACCGGAGCATGAGGACCCCAATTACTGCTCTCGCCTGACACTCGTGTTCTGTCGACGGAGCTTTGGGCGACGAAAGCCAATGGCTCCACTCGATTTCCGACTTCCCGATAAGCAGGCGGATAGATGGCCGTGTCAAAATGTGACAGATAAAGAGGACGCTCGTCGCCTCCCTCCGCCACACACTCCTCAATTTAACTCACTTCAGAGCTTAAGTGCATGCAGATGCATTCAGAGTAGGGGGTGGGCGGTGTCTCGAATGTATCCGACGTATTAAACGACTATATCGCGAATACCGCGACTACAAATTGTCACGTAAAGTTTTCTAAAGGCGCCGGCATAAGACTTGCTTTGAAGTTTAAAATTCAATTCCCACTAGAAACCATTAATATATATATATATAATTAAGATTAAAGAATGTTTTAATACAGACTTAGGTTGCGGGGACGACTAGGATCATCACACCGGTGTGATTGTACGCATCACAAGGTTAAATTGTGCATTTACGAAGTGCTTTACAGGAGATTTAAAAAAAAATATTGCGATATATATATATCGTGTATCGCGATATAACAAAAAAATATAGCGATAATAGCGATATTATTTATAGGCCATATCGTCCAGCCCTAATTCAGAGCAGCAATAATGTTGCAGCTAAATTAATCGCCAACTATTTTGATAATCGATTAATCAGTACAAGTAGTTATTATTATTATGAAAAAGTCAAAATTCTCTGATTTCGGCTTCTCAAATATGAATATTTTCTGGTTTCTTTAATCCTCTGTGACAGCAAACTGAATATATTCGGTGAGTGGACAAAACAAAACATCATCTTAGAGTTTTGGGAACGCGATGGACATTTTTCACCAATTTTATAACATTTTATGGACCAAACAACTAAAATAATTGACAGATTATGAAAGTAATCGTCAGTTGCAGCCCATCAGGTTGTGGTGGATGTTGACGTATTTCTCTGACGCACAATGGAGACATCTGCTGGGGCGAGTAAAAACAAGCTCGGCTCACATTTGGCCTGGTGGATAAAAAAACAACAATGAGCTCACCTCCAATATGTGATCGTATGAATCGTGGTGTGGTGATTCTTCATAATGCAGATCATCGGTATGACGGAGCGAATGGAAGTCATTCCTGCACTCGGGGACATTACATTAGCATTGATTGTCCTCTTCTCCAGCCGGTATTATTGCACAGAAGAACATACTATATCAAACTCTGCCCAGTGTCTCCCTCTTATAATAACAGTTTTACTATCATTATTATCATTATTAGGGCCCGAGCTCCACTGACAAAGTCGGGACCTATTGTAATTGAGTGAATTATTATTATTATTATTATTATGATGTGGGGTTTTTTTTATTAAGGAACTACAATTCCCAGAATGCCACAGTGGTTTTTTTTTTTTTTAGTCCAACCACTCGGCTGCTCCTGTTTGACCATGTGTTGTTTGACTGCCACCGGACGGCTGTCGGTAGGAAGTGCAGGGAAACGTGCTCGGTGACACACACACACACACACACACTACAATGCAGGCAACTCCATCCGGAACGGCAGCAGCATCAGCATCAGCAGCATCAGCACCAGCAGCAGCAGCAGCATCAGAAGAAGAAGAGGAAGACATGTAAAGATGGATTAGACGATAACCATGTTCCCGGGAGTCTTGTACGCGCTGCTGGCCGGTTTCCTCGGGGCCGTGGCGTCGGCGTCGGCCAAGCTGTCGCTCGGAGCCGACTACCTGAAGGGAGTGTGCGAAACCGGACTCCGGACGTGGGGCGAGCAGCGGAAATTCAGGCAGGCGGACGAAACCACCACCTGTGACCGGGTGAGGCATCGCCGCCGCTTAGAGAATGAGTTATTCGCGCAGTGATTGATGAGGAGGAGGAGGAGGAGGAGGATGGATGAGGATGGATGTGGACAATGCAAGCGCCGAGGTCGGGTTAGGGTTAGGACAATGCAAGCGCCGAGGTCGCGGGGGAAGTTGGGGCGGGATGGGGGATGGGGATGGGGTGATCCCCCCCCCCCCTGACTCCCTCAGCATCAGCACCATCAGCACCATCAGCAGCATCGCGCGGGAGAGCCCCCATGCTGCGTCCCGCGTGTGCGCGTGCCGCTTGAATGACATTGCGGCGCGTTCCGGCTGTGCGACTGACACGTGCGTGGCGTCGCGTGACTCGGTGATTGGTTGAGCCGGGGTCAGGGGGGTTTCTTGTACGACCTTCACGCTCCATGCGCACGGTGACGTCAGAACCCCCCCCCCCCCCAATGGCAGCCGTGTGACGTCTCCATCGGTCGAGACGTCACAGGGTGACCTCTAATGGGCACGTTTGAATGCACCTCAAGGTTTGACTGCATCTCTGCCCCGGGTCTTTGAAATCCATTACATTTGTATTATCGTAATTAGATTAATCGAAAAATAACTACGAAATGTGCCGTCCATCTAGTGGCCTTTGTCTTGCAGAGGGACTGTGTGTCACTATTTAGTAGTATTTAGATCCCCTACAGTATTTTATATGTAGGGGATCGGCAGAAATTGAATATAATATCCATAATTAGGTTTTTTTATCTGTGTATAATCACCTACATGTGATCACGGAGGCTGCCATGTCGTACTTCTGTATTTCTAAGTAGCCCAGAACGGACGAACCAAACACTGGCTCCAGCTTCTGCGATATCGCGCCACGTGACTATTTCGCCCAAAGTTCAAATATCCACGCAAATTTTGCGGGTCATCGGAACTCCCCGCCTACCCGCGTCTTTGCATTGACTCGGTATGTAATCTCGCCGTGTGAAAGCTTTGCCTCGCGTTTGGTGTGAACGCACCTTCACTGTTTTGGACTATTTTGAACTAAAGTGTTTTGTCAATTTGCTTCCATTTGCAAGTAATTAACACCCAGGAAACCTGAGGAGAGCTCCTATTCATCCATCAATCCATCGCCGCGTTGTCGTTGTGTGACTTCTCTGCTTTCGCATTTTCCCAGCTCCACATCCCTCTGAGGCTGCTGTGCGGCGGACTCCTCTTCACCTGCAACGCTGTGATGTGGACCTTCCTCGCCAAAGCACTCAGGTACTCCTCTTCCTCCACCCGGACCACTGTGACCACCACCGCCTCCAACTTCATATCCTCCGTGAGTGGCCGCCTCTCTTACAAACAAGTCCCCCCCCCCCGTTGCCTCGTCTCTCTTCTCTGTCGTCTCCCGACTTGCACACTACGCAAAATGTTTTACAGCAGAGGTTAAGTGACGGTCATTTCAGAAAGACCTTAAATCCTTCCTTCCTTGTATAGAAAGTAGGCTGGACTATATTCAGAAATAACTAGGTTTCCTCATTTCACTGTAGAGACCAATTTACTTTTGTCTGAGGAGGCACCCTGATTCTCCCCCCCCTCCCTCCTCTGCAGGCTTTTCTCGGCCAGCTGATCTTCGGCGAGCCCCAGATAACACTGTGGTGGGTCGGGATCTCTCTGACATTCTCCGGTCTGCTGGTGCTGCAGCGGGTTTCGCCACAGGATGGACAACAGAGTGCAGACGCCAGGAAGGACGAATAGCGCCTCCGTGTCTCCACCAGTTCAGCTCGGCCCGCTGGCCACCCCTCCGACTTTAGCTTCTATCCAAAAAACAGCAGTTGAGTTTAGTGTATTTGAATTTATTTTTCCCGTTTGAACTATTTGACTTGGCGACGACCGTGTCCTCGTGTGGAACCAGTGACCGTTTGCCCTTCAGTTTGTAGCCGCGCGTCGCTGCGACGCCTCGCTGGCTCGGCTGTGTCCACGGCGCGGCTTCACCGCAGCTGGTGGAGACGAGCTAATGGAGGCCCCCGCGTCCAAGTTCGCCCAGAAGCTCTGGAATCATCTTTTATCTGTACGGGCTTACGACGACGACGAAGCAAAAAAAATTGTAGTGTAGCTTTACATTAGGTTTTTGCAAAAACAGCACAACAACAACAACAACAGCAACTCACGAGCTAAAACATAGCAGAGGCAAATGAAGGGAAGAGACTTAAAGGAATAGTTCCAACATTTTGGAGAAAAAGGCCTGAGAGTTAGATGAGAAGATTGATGCTATTCTCATGTTTGTATTGAAATATGAAACTACAAGTAAGGAACACGCAGTTTCCTTATATATCTGGCACAGTTTCTTTGACAATCAACTGATTGGTCAGTGTACAAAATGTCAGGAATGACACATTCACATGATTTAACCAGAGGGGCTCTCAGGAGAGCGAATCCCTCAGCCGAGGCCAAACAAGCCCATCCGCCCGTCTGTCAAAAACCCAAAGACGACGAGTGAGTTGTCACAATTTGCTCCGGTTAAACTTTGAACGCACTGGCACTGACCTTCTCATTGAACTCTCCGCCGGAAGGGAGTAATTTGCCGCGTGCATGTTGCCGTCAGTGAGCACTCACCAAAGCTTTTTTTCCCTTATTCTCACACTCCCTTCAGTTACTACGACACTCACTGTAAACCATCTCACGCTGACTTTCCATTTCCCGCATGCTCACGGCGAAGGTGCACTCTCAACAAGTCCTAGTCCCACTAATGTAGCGCCGAAAGGCCCCCATGTGAGCATGACACACGTTTTGACCCAGTGGGCGAGCTGCTCTTCCATTTCGCGACGACGGACGTGTGCACGTCCCTGCCGGGGCGCCGGGACTCGTGGCAAAGCGGCCCGCGGCGCCGCTTCTCAATCGGAGCGATTTCCCGCGAGTTGCATCACTTCATCAATCTGTGTCCCCAGTGTCGGAGACGTCATCCCTCTTAGAGCTCTATTCCCCCGCATTTGCAATCTCATATATCACTCTGTTGCATCGCCCATCACCTCTGTGGGTTTAACAATAGACCCGTGGCACTGTTAAAAGCTTCCCTGGGGTTGTCAGCAAGAGTGCAATACAACATTCTTCCTTTAAAAAAATCTCACAACACTGTGATTTGTGCGTAACACTGAGGGAGCATGGAGCATTCAAAAAATTGAAACATGTTTCCGTTAAGCGTACGATAATTGTAGTAGTGCACTAGAGGTTTTCTCTGAGCATGACACGAAAGGCTGCTTCGTTTGAATGAGTGTTTTGGGTTTTTTTCGAAATCACAATTTGCTGTTGTTTTTTATACATATCGTGACATAAATGAATAATGGTAGCTATAATACCTGGCTGTGATATCGCACTGGCAGCAAACGCACAAATGTCTGAGACGTTCCCTTCCGAAGCGCTGCCGCGCAGGGAATCGTGTCATGAGATTTTACATGCATCCCTATCAATGTGACCGCAGTGACAATGTGACGACGCAGCCGGCAGATTGATGTTTCAAAGCAGGGTGGTACTCACCCACGCAGGATGCTCCAGCGGCGGGCGGGCGGGCGGTCACGCGTGGCCTCGCACGTGTTGCAGCAACATCCGTGAATCCAGCTGTGTGCGCGCCTCCATCTCCGGGGATCCTGGGTGTGTTGTGTCACTTAAAGGAGTTGTTAAAGTGGTATTTAGGCTTTTCATCCACATTCTTGGCAAGGGCGTGAATATTTCCCCCAGATGTCAAACGACTCCTTTAACTTACAGTACCTTTAATATATATGTAATCTTTGCTTTTATTCTGGAAATATTTCTGGTGCCTGGCTTCCCCCCCCCCCCAAGTGAACGGCATGATATGAGGGTAAACCATCTCCCTGTGAACCCACTCTCAATGTACAGTACTATAACCAATCAGAGCTTTGCAGGAGCCACATTTACAGTATAGCTCCGTGGCAGCGGCATGGCCCAGAGCGTAATGTATTGATGTCCATGTGCACATGCACTGTAGATGTGGTTGTACAGAGAGATTAGAAAAACTACACTGACACGGGTGGGTGTCATTTTGACGAGTTAATGCGCTGCACGGGAAAACAACAGTAAAATTCCTCAGAATGAATAAATATTTTAGCATTGTGAAGGTGTACTGTTGACACCGGATATCTCAGAGGAGAACAAGCTTGTTCAGTCCTTTAAAAAAAGACGTGAACCTTAAGTTTGTTATGCCATTGTTGAATTTAACACAAGTCAAGACACTATACGATTAGAGAGAGAGAGCGTTTGCTCCGATATTAAAACCATTCAATGTGTATTACAGATTATGCGAAACAAATGTTTATAGAATTGTAAATATATTCTGTTGATAAGAATCACTTAAAAATGGCTGTGTAAATTGTCAAGAAACACTGTTGAATTATTAAATAAACACATCTCATCTGACAAACGAAGTTCCCGTTTCCATCACTCAGACGTTGTTGGTCTCCGGGAACAGATTCTAGTGACGGTTTCCTTACTTAAAGCGGAGCGGTTTCTTGGAGGCTATTATACATCCACATCAAGACAATTACGTGTGAATGTCTGTGTTTGTGCCGCAGCACACAGAACTCATCGAGCTTCAATGTCCCTTTCTTTGCGTTCAAACACAGCAATGTCAAATTAAAGGGCGTGTTTGCTTTTGCATGGGTGGATGTAATGTTTGCCTGGAGTTTATCTACTTACACCAGGAGTCATGCACCATTTAGAAAATTTCCCTCCCTTTAAATTACCTCTAGTAAAAATGAAGGACACAACCAGTGGGTTTAAAAGCCTTCGAGTGGCAATAGTGACATGATGTGAGGGATTTTTACACATACACATTGGCAGCCATACTAACTTACATACTAATTTCCCACTCAAGAAATCAGTACTTATAATTGAAAAAAAAGAGCATTTTTTAAATTTCCCCTAAAGGAAAATATGAAAAAATTTTAAGAGATTTTTAATAATGGTCTCCAAAACCTTAAAGGATATATACAGCAAAAATGTAGAATAGTTTAGATATCTATCATTTATAGTTTAATGGATGTTTGCCAAATTTTCCTGTTACTGTTACAATTAGTCCAGTACAATTAATTACAATTAGTCCGATTTTTTAGTTTTGTTTTGACACTTTATAATTAATTATATCCATTAAATTTAAATATCGTGCCCTATAATAGTCACAGGTTAAGACCTTATTGGCCAATGCAATAAAAGTAAAAGTGATTAACAGTCAATAAACAATATCAATATCACTATAAAGCAGTCACATCGTTTTATTTCATCCCCCTTTAAACATACCACAGTCAAAAAGAACAATGAAAAAACATAATGCGGTCCACGTTGACTCATGCCTGACCGCACATGACACATGAAACAGTCCAAGAGAAAGACGAAAGCTGGCGTACTGTGTATGTAAACCAGATGTCTCCACGCTAACGTGACCTTTTCTAACATTTTTATTAAAAAATCCAGATATTTTTAAAAGCCTAAGAAACTGTCATTCCGGACGATGCATGCTCTTAAACTTGAAACGGTTACTCTCACTGCCTCCGTTCACTAAGCTTTCAATGTTCTCATAATTCCTTTCATCCTCTTTAAAAAAAGCATGATTGCTGCAATACTACAGTAAGGCGTTCGACACGTGGGCAAAGGCCTTTTATTATTAAAGTGTGGAACCTTTCCCATCTGCGTAAAATTCTCATGATCTCAATCGTCTCTCTCGCAGCTGTGACAATTAATAATGTGCAATATTCAGCGGTGGTCCTTCAGGCCTCAGTGAACATTTTCCACTGACCTGAATTTCATTTTCGACACTTCATCCTGTTAAGGCTTCCGTCTCCACCAACTTGAGTCAGGCTCACATCTACTATCTGTGAACAGATTAGCCGTAAATGAGGGCGCGTGAAATGGGGTCAGTGCTCTCGGAGAGTTACGCGTATTGCCTCGTTCCCTGACTTTTCCGTCTGAGCCGGTGACCGTGATTGGTTGTCAAAGCGAAGAGGTCGTCTACATTTACTGCACAGACTTGTGAAATAAAGAAAAGGTCGCTGGCCAAACTGCCCGGTGGACTTTAAAAACTCACCACGGTTTAGAAACAAGACTGTCTTCATCTGCCAAGTCGCATATTTTTTTCAAGTTATAATCCTTAAGATTGTCCTGAAATAAATGAAAAAGTAACCAACTGTTTCTTGATGAACCAAGTTTTAACAGTAGTGAATGGAAACGCGCTATAAAGGAGACACATTATGCTCATATTCAGGTTCATAATTTAAATTTGATTATTGCTTGCAAAAGGTTCACATGCTCAAATGTTCAGTGAACACATCAGTTTCCTCCTACTGTCACATTCCTGCAGCTCCTCTTTTCAGCCTCTGTATGAAACATTTTGATTTAAGCTCCATTCTCTTTAAGGCCCCTCCCTCCCGATAAAGCCCGGCCTGGTCTGATTGGCCAGTTGAAGTTCCATTGTTCTCGCTTTTCACCTATAAAACCTATATAACACTCGAAGTAAAGGGAAAACTGAAAAGGCATAATATGTTGACAAATTTCGAGAAATTCATTTAAAATTTGTGCTTAATTTGGAGGAAAACTTGGCAAAAAAAAAACCTCGTTCAATCTCTTCACACCTGACGACAGCTGCGTCAAGTTTCTACTGCTGCTGCGTCACATTAAAAGCCTTCAACCTGCAAAACACTTTTACTGTGAAGCAATTAGAGGAAACGCAAAACGGTCTTCATTTGCATTAGTGACAAAGCTGCTGCTCAAACATAAACCAGGACTGAAATCTTACGGATTATGACTTCAGAGACTATTTTGTGTAACTCACACTCATATTGCTCTTATATGTGATTTGCTCTCACTGTCTTGCAGAGCCAGCGATTTTATAGCACACAAAAAAAACTTGATATAATTTAAAATACAAAAGATCGCCTGAACAAATCCACCAAACAGTGAGGTGAAAAAGTCGGACGTCCCCATTTACTTGAATGGTAAAGTGGTCTCGAGACTTTTGGACTCCACTGTATCTGGCAGTGACCAGTGTCTCACCCTGACTGTCACATTAAGGCAAAAAATAATAGAAATATATATTTTTTTTAAATAGCCGATGCCACCGTTTTCTAATGCACTGTTTCTGTTCTAAGGCAAAAATCCTCCGGCAAAAGACTATTGACGGAAACACGGGAGACCTCGACTGTGCTGCCGCCGCTTCGTGCGGAAACATTTTTCACTTCAGTTCACATTGTTTCGCACTGGAAGCAGGAAATGATGCAGGAACTTAAAAGTCCAGATGAAGGCAGAACTCACCGACTCTTATTAAGTGCTGTTTGTGTAAGTAGTCGCCGCTTATTGTTTTGTTTTTAACAGCTACACCTTATTAATCTCAGTCAGCACCAAAAGGGGAAACTATAAAATGTAAAGAAGGTGACAATATTTTAAAAAAAGACTCGTAATGAACAGTGGAATAGCTTTTCGGGAGAATACCCTGAAATTTCAAGAAATGAAAGAAAAAAAAATGTATTCGTGGTTTACGAGGAGTTCATGCTCGTTGAGGTCCGGCCACTGGGGAGGAGCAGACCGGGACCGGTCAGTCTTTAGTCCACGAGCACCAGAGCTCGGCTCAGTCTAAGACTCACTCACACTATGTACTGGTAGAGGTCGGCCTTGCCGTGGTCGGGCGTCGCGAACGGGCTCAGCCAGGACACGGAGAACGGGTGGCCGAACACCACTTTCAAATTCATCCACTTTGACCTTTTGGCCCATCTTCTCTCCTCCTTCTTCAGCTGCTCGATGCCCTGCAGGAGTGGAAGACACGGCGGACTTGAGGAAAAGACAAAAGAGGGGAGTCTCCAGGGCTGATTCATATTCAAAGCAGCTGCTAAATATAGACCGTGAAGATGAAGCGCCTTTAAATTTTTCATGTGCAAACAGAAAATAACCACAAAAGGGGGAATTTAAAAATGAAAAAAGAAAATTCCTTCCCAGAAATCTTAATCAAGGAGAAATGACTCACACCCAGTATTTCCTGGTGAGCTGGACTGAAATAGATGATCTTTGAGGTGGATGTTATGACACGATGAGTCATCCTGGTTGTCGTGGGCGGTTTGAGCAAATACGTTATGAGAAAGCTCAGTCATCTCTACTTCCCTGGAGGCTGTAAGTCAATTACCTGCTCCCGTCTACATGTGAGCTTGATTTAGTGGGAAAAAAACTGTGGATTTAGAGCCAATGCAAACTGTTTTTCCAGTTGAAAAGATCCACACACACATGGCCGGTTCAATAAACTGACTACATCCCTTTTTTCCCTCACAACACAAGTCTGGCATTGCTCCTCATATTGTTATGAATATCTTTTCTCATTTTCCAATGGACGGGGATCCAGACGTAGTATGGCAGAGCAAATCAAATGAGCTCCCAGGAAAGAAAGATGACAAACAATTCACAGAAGAAGTGACTTTAAGGATGATGACATAAAAATAATAATCCCTAAAATTAAACTAATCTATAAAATCCTAAATCCTGTTTCAATAAAGAAATAATGATTTACTTAAAGGCTGTTGCAACGTTTTTGACAGAGTCCTGAAACTCCATCCTCACAACTCTTGAAGCAACTCGATTGTTTGACCCCCAAACAGTCATCGCCGCAACGCAAGATTCGTTTTTTAAGGACGTTCACGGCGTAGCGACGAGAAAAGCAAAATTAACTGCGGCCCGTTTGGCTCACCGTCTCGTCGCTGCAGATGGAGTGAACCTGGGTCCCGAACATGACGGCAGTGAAGATCAAAAAGAGGAGGCCTTCGAAGCAGAGGAGGATGAGGAGGATGACGGTGGCTGGTGGAGAGAAGTTACTGCACTCTGACAAAGAGGAAAGAGAGAAAAAAAGCAACTTTACTACCAGTGTAAAATCTTTATAGCTATAAAATGAGAGTTGAAAAATTGTTGTAAATGACTTGTAATATTATATCCTAAAGATGTTTTCAAGAATGTCTTTTAAGAATATATTTCCGAACCAGACTTTTGGGGCTTTGTCTGCACATAAAGTTGGATGGTGGTTAGAAACCGAAGCGTCACACCGTGTTACTCACTTGTCCAGTCGTCTTCAAAGCAGAGCACAAAATGGAAAGCCACCAAGATGAGGGCATGGAAGGAGATTAGTGCAATGTACAACTGAAAGACAAAATGAAACAAAGGTCACAAAGAAGAAGAAACCATAAAAAAAATCCCAGTTTGAGCTTGAAACCCTGATCTCAGTGATATGATAAAAGGCAGATTAATTGGTTCATTCATTTTTTTCTTGTGTGCAATAAACTATGTTGTTTATAATCTATTCAATTTAAATTTATTGTCATGTGAAGGTTTTTGATCACGTTGCTCTATGAGGAATAACTTGCTCCTCCATGATTACTTCATTTCATCTACTTAAAGATTAAAAGCAATAAAGATGTTTTCAACAAAAAAGAAAAACCTAGAAATGTCATATGGTAATAATAATGGTTCATAAATTATTTATTTTGACAATTTAAATTCAGAGCTCATTAACTCAATTAATAATTAGATATTTTTCCGTATAGAATCATTTTAAAGTACATGTACTTTTTGATTTAGTAGATATTTCTAGTGACAGAGGATAGTGTTAAATGTGAGCAGACAACGTGAGACTGATCCTTCATCAATGTTCCGTGAAGACGGTTGCAGACTCACCGTGAAGAGCACAAAGTATTTCTGGTTGCTCTCTCCGACACAGTTGTTCACCCAGGGACAGTGGTGGTCCATCTTTTTGATGCAGCGCTTACACACACTGAGGACAAACACACAGATATGAGCCATGAAGATGACATTAATGGTAATGAAAAATGGGGGGGGGGGGAGACGACGACTGTGACTTTGGGAGGCAGGAGAAAGACAAGTCTGTCAGCCCATCTTCAGCGGTGTTGACGCCGACTGATGTGAGGCTGGATTGTGTGTGTGTGTGTGTGTGTGTGTGTGTGTGCAGCTGGTTCACAACTCAAGTATGGTCACGTAATCCATCATCTGACAAAAAAGGAGGTCAAGCTCGACCTGCTTGTGCGCTTTGTTCACACACTTTCTGAGGGAAATGTGTATTTAAAAAGCTGTCGACCGACCTGTGTGTGATATATTACTGTTTATGGGTCATTAGAGACAAGTGTTTCTTTGGACAACCACAGGCAAATCTTCTGTTTCTCTCAAACTGACGTCGCTGCTTTTTCACGATTCAATTACTCTGCCATGTTTTTGTGCTTTTCCTGCCTCCAGATCCCGGGAAACCCAGTGAGCAGCCGCAGAGGGAAGTCCTTATTGTCAAACTGCAGAGTCTGCAGGGAAGCGCAAGACGAGGAGAGGAGTCCCTGTGGGAGGGTGTCACCAGGACTCTCCCTCTGCAAGGTGCATGCTTCAGCAGAACACTGCACATCCAGACACATCTTTTTTTAAAACAAAAATGGTGACACACACTCCCACCTGCAGTGATGAGCTCTGTCAGGCTTGATGCTGCAGCACTTGGGACATTTGTACACCACCTGTCCTGGTTTGAGCTGCAGGCTCTCGATGAACTCTTTGGTAGCGTTTCCTTTCGGCACGGCGCCCTGTGAGAGAGAGACGGAGTGAGAGAGGGAGAGAGAGAGGGAGAAAAGACGTGTTGAGGACGCACCAAGTGGTGGTTTCTATG
Source organism: Scophthalmus maximus (assembly GCF_022379125.1). Taxonomy (NCBI): domain Eukaryota; kingdom Metazoa; phylum Chordata; class Actinopteri; order Pleuronectiformes; family Scophthalmidae; genus Scophthalmus; species Scophthalmus maximus. Next base: position 11,518,505 of record NC_061536.1, on the reverse strand, counting down.
ACATCAGATATGTCTTCCTTTTGATTTAGCAGGTTTTAACTCAAAGAAAAATATATATTTCGTGACTTACCGGGTTTAAACTGAAGCGCAACAAGAACAACCATACCATAAATATTACAGCTCACAAATCTACATGCCATCTTTTGATACTTTGAACCGAGTGTAAATACTGGAAACTTATGGATTGTGAAATGAGTAAATCTTTGTCACTAAATCTTTTCTTGCCAAAGCTACAACATATTTTATCAACAATTTTTTGTTGTTGTATTATTTGCAGACAGTTTTTAACCAGGGTTGCAACTAATCATTGTTTCATTAGCGATTCATCTGCCCATTTAATTTTCCTTATTGATCAGTTAATCATTTATTCTATGAAATGTCAGAAATGTGTGGAAAAGCCAAAGATGTCATCATCAAATGTTCATCATATAAAAGAAAAAGAAACTGGCAAAGAAAGTCAGCAAATCATCACGATTAACAAGAGGGAATCAGAAAGTTTGGAATTTTCTATTGTTATTATTTTCATTATCCAATAATCTGCTAGTTTGATCTGTTAAAAAACGTCCCACACAGACTTATTGAACCAGTAAATAAGCACATCTGAGAAGCTGAATGAAGATAGTGTCTAACATTGTTTGCTTGAAGAATGATGATTGTACATATATATATCAGCGTGTGACTGACCGGGTCTGTGCACATGGCCCTGGCATGAGAGGCGAGGGCGAGGAAGGCGAGGCCGTTGAAGATCACCCCGTTGAAGAGGCTGTAGAGCACGTTCTTGGCGGGCAGCAGCACCACGAACACCACCACGAACTCGGCGTAGAGGACCAGGAACCAGGTGATGACGCCGCACACGATGCCGCAGCCGTCGCGGATGAACCACATGGTGTCGGAGCCGCTGCGGGGAGGCGGAGGGGCGCAGTGCTCGGGCCTCAGGTAGCCAGCTTGCCGCTCGATGTCCCTGGTGCGGTGCGCCGGGCTCTTCATCCTACAGCGCCTGGGGCTCCAACCACATACTGCGAGGAGGAGGAGGAGGAGGAGGAGGAGGAGAAGGAGCGGGGGATGGAAAGAAAAGAAAAGAAAAAATAGGAATTGGTGAGTTAGTTTAGGGGTTTGGATTTCGTTTGTGGTTCAAGTGTAGGGCTGCGCCAGATGATTAGTTTCATCTAGATCTGCTGATTGCTTTCTTGATGAATAGATGGTAAACACTGAAATATGCCCTCTGCAGTTTCTCAGAATCACAAAATTAAACATTTACAATCAGGTAGGACAAATAAAGACAGAAAAATCCTCACAGTTCGGACACCCGAATGAGATAATGTTTGTTGTTTTTGAGTGAAAGAAATGCCTTAAACTATATTTCAGAATGAATATATTCATGATGATGAACTTTCTGTCGTGCCACTTATTGACTCACGGCGTTACTGTAACACCACTGTGTGTAAACAGACTAATAACGAACACTGCATCCTCAAGAAATACGATCGGGACTTGTAAGACACAGTGAATCAGCAAATGAGGTTGAGGACAAAAATCTCGGGAGGAAGGATTAACTGAAGGAGGAACAAACACCAGACTGGGTCTGTTCCCGTCAGGCTACGTAATCCATGCAGATTCCCCTCATGAAAAAAGAAGAAGTTGTTGTTGGACTTGAGAGGCTGTTAAAAAAAAAAACATTGCCTACACAGTCATCCTGAGCTGCACCGGTTTGGAGACGAGGCTGATGAATAAGCAATAGAGCAGGTCTGGATCAAACAAAAACCTCTCACGGCCCGTTACAGACTTCCTTCCTTCTGCATCACAACAACAAAACCTGAAAACCCTTTTCGTCGCACTTTGACTTTTCAAATTTTCATTGATGGGATAACGTAAATCGAGCGTAATGCACCGCTACGGTTGTCATGTGTCAGGGTTTGTGTCGGAAAGCAAAACAAGAGCACAGAATAATCATAATAATATCTAATCTCAGTTTTTCGACTTTTCCGTATATTTGTCTGATCGAAAATATATATATATTTCGTGACCGAGTGGCCAATCAGCCTCGGCAGAGATATGTTCTCTCCGAGTTCAGTTTGGTTTCAGCGCGAGAAAATCTGATCAAGGCCATTTCACTCGTCGACGTCACAGAACTATTTCAAATTCTTGGACAAATTCCCTGTTAAACAGGTTTTGTTTCATCTGTCCAGCTGACTGCTTGTCATTCATCGCACCGAATCACCTGCTGGTGGGAGCAAGAGCCAGTTCAAGAAAAACTTGTTCCGAGAGAGCTTTACAATTCACTCCATGAGAAACAAAGACCCCCAAGGAACCCCTTCAAACAATGTTTACTTAAAATGCAGATGATCCGACAAGACAGAAACACGCCGAGTGATGCGAGAGCTGCACTGAAACTAACCGCACAAGCGCCGTCCCTTTAACAGCTCAGTGAATGGGTTCTTTTATAGTAAGAGTCTATAGATTCCTCTCAGTGAATGACTGTGTTTACGATGAAAGCGTCCGACCGAACCGACTTGATCGGAACAGGAACTCTTCACAGAACAGCCCGGCTTCATTCATGCCGACCCCGGAGGAAAGACCCGACAGCGGAGAGCTGCTGAAATGCCACTAAAACGCAAGACTATAGACACATGTGAAGATGTCAGATTTACAGTGTACTGCACTGTATGCAAGGTGCAGTCAGATATTCCATAAATAATTAACAGGGTTTTTTTTTTGTTGGCAGGGGGGATGATAAGAAATAAAAGACGTGTGCTGTAGAGATGAGAGGGAAATACATTTGACCTCCGGCGGTGATAAACACCGTCAGTTTACTGATAATAAACCTGTGTAAAAAGTGGAAACATGTAAATTCGCTCAGTGTTGGTATGTAACGGGATGTCAGGGCAACAGTGTTTCACGTGAGCTCATGATTTCATAATCATAATTTTCCTGCAGTCCAAACTGGTGTTACACCCAAATTCTGTGACCTGGTAAAGAATTTCATCTTTGTCGCCAGCACAGGTGTTTTTATCCTCCTTTTCTTTATCACATTTTTTTCTACCGGTAAACAAACATGGAATTATCTATTGGCCGATAAAAAAGTGGCCAATATGAACCTTTCACAGTCATATCGGTATCTGCATTTATGTTTGTCAATATGCACTGATATATAAAAGTAATGAACAAAGCAATGCACTTTCCCGTAATTCAAGTTCTATTTATTTGTGTTTTTTCGATTCTAACATCCATGTAATATTGGCACTGCCCTCGGAAAATCCACACGGTGAAAAATGTCAAATGTGTTTCCTAAACGCTGAGATGACGTTTTGTTTTTCTCTTCAAAAGAAATTTCACATTTAAGAAGCTGAAATCATCAAATTTTTCCTTTTTTCCCCTCATAAAAACTACTAGAACCGATTCATTGGTTATCGAACATAGTTGGCGATTAATTTGCTCGTGGATTACTGATCGATTAACTGTTGCAGCTCTGAAGCCCACAGATGCTTCAGAGCTGCAACAACAGTTAATCGATCAGTAATCCATGGTGGTAATAAAGGAGTGACATTGGTTCATGGTGCATTTAAGAAAGTCTGCACAATGTGAAATGTCAACACATCCCCTCTGAACTACAAGTTCAAACAAGCCTTCATTCAAGGAAGGACCACCCCAACTCTTATTGTTTTCCACCTGTAAAAAAGAAAGAAAGAGGGAAAGTAAAAACATAACTTACACATGAATGGATAGTGAACATGACTTGAGGCGCAGTGTTACACTTAATGATTCCGACGGGGAACTGTTGCTCACGTCCCTGATGGATACTGACCAGGGGAATCGAACTCACAGCTGCCCCTGCCGTGGTGCCCTTGGGCAGGGAGTGTACACGTCTCCTGGCATCACAGTGGGCCGAGGGGAACTGACCTCCTCCATGCGCTAATGCAATAAACCCCCGAGCAGGAAGTGACTGTAGCGAGCAGGAGCAACGTACATGCGGATTCCCAGTTGTTACACAGAACATCTACTGAACTTTATATTAAATCGAAATACAGAGAGGAAGGTGTACATGGTATTTAAAAACCCACCTCGCAGCCTCCAGGTGTGTCCGCGAAAGTTTCTCGAACTTTTCCCGTAATCTGGAGCTTGAAGACGGAGCCGACTGGAGAGAGGGAGTATCCTCCTGGTAGCTCGGTCCCAGCTAGCCTCACCGCGGCCCCCGTACTTCGGCTCCGGCTCCGGCTGCCACCGCCGCCGACTCGGTTTCGTCGAGGACGGGTGTTCGCGGCCGTGTTGTCCGTGTGTGCGAGCCGAGCACCGCGCTTGGGAACAGGCCTCGGGTGCGGACAGGTCTGCGGACGCTGGTGGGACGACGGACGAACCCCACAGCGGAGCCAACCAGGAAGTGTGTCCTGTCCTTTTTTTTTTTTCTTTTTTTTTTACAAGTTGGGCATTGCCGCCCCTGAGCTCAGTCTGCCAGGCATCGGCCGCACTCTCTCAGGCTCGGCATCGCCCCCCCGATAAAAATGTAAAAAAAACAATCAATACTGGTGTGATTGAGCCTATTGATCTGTTTTCAAACTGGAAGGGGGGGTGCTCGGCACAAGGCTCTCTGTTCTACCGGTTTGTGCCTTTCAACACATGGCCGGATTAAAATCCTACAAGGCCCTGGGACATACATTTACATTGGGCCCCTTGTAACCCCCCTAATATCTACTTCACACTACACCTTTTTTTTTTGCCTGATTCTCCTCTTGCCGACAAGAAAAGATCGGAACCGAATCAGCATTCAATCTGCAGTCACCAATTGTCATGTGTGAACTCTCCAAAGACACGATTCAAGAGGCTCACCGACATGTCGCCTCCTCCGACAATAGATTTGAAACAGGCTAATGCTGCGTTCCATTGTACCTAAGAACTCAGATTCTCCGAACCCCAAAGTCGGGATGGTGTTTCACTTGCAATTTCCAACTCGGAGATCTGTATTTTCTAGTAAATTCCGGGCCCGAAGCTCCGAGTTCCGAGGTATAATTGAACACATGCTGAGACAAATACAGCCAATCAGAGCACAGTGATCCGACAACTTGGAAAGCCGCGTAGTCTGAGCTCAGCATCACACATGGCAGTTTTATGATTCCTCATGCACCTGGGAACCAACCAGCCCTCTTGTTGCTATAAGCCACTAAAGGTAATTTGTTTGAGACATTCTTTTAAGCAAAATAAATTTACTGGTATCAACTTTACAAAATTTGAATATTTCCCAGGTTCGCAATTTTCTTTAGGGATTTGACTTTTGTGAAGTACAATATTCTAACTTTCAGTGTCTGTGATTGATAAGGGACACGTTTCACTATTGTCTGGCATGTAAACACTACACAATCTGTCATTAAAGTAAATAAAACGTTATGTCTATGTATTAAAGGTGAATATAACTTGAGGTCAAGATAAACTAAAACAAGTTTGAGGTGGAAAAATACTGGCAGAGTGAGACCTCTTCCTTTTATTGTATCTCTGACTGTGCCCAGTGCAGTATCCCCTCTCTTCTTGTTTGCCTGTAATCGCCACCTGCTGGTGATACAATGTAATAACACCAGCAGGTAACAGTCTCGATGATCTCTCAAAACTTTACATAAAAGTGTTTGGCAGCTTTTTATTGTCGTTTTTTTTTTTAAAGAAACGAAGAGCTGTCAATCAAAAAAAAAAAGAAGAAATTTCACATTCAATACAAGAGCCCAAAGATCAACTCATGAGCTAATTTATTACACTAGATGTGACAAAAAGAACAGTATGTATAAAAATAGAGAACATAAAGCTAACACAGGGCGTCCAAATCAACACTATCTCTCAGGTCCTTATAGGCCGAGCCATCGCTGTACTGTGTTTGTTGGCACGACAGAAAATACAATGTATGTGTATGACTGTTATATGATGGCGGATTGCTAATGCACAAACCTTGCATGTCAAGGTAAAAAGTTCAGAGTGAGATACAGTAAAAATACTGTATGTACAGAATGACAAGACCTCCCTCTTCTTTCTACAAACATAATATACACAATGTTTAAAAACATGATAGGGTCCATGCCCTCAAAAGAGAAAAAACAAATACATGCATCTCACAAGTAGGAAAAAACTAGCACCATACATTGAACACAGAATTTTGTGTGTGCATGTAAAAGTGAAGATGTTAATCCAAAGGCCCCCGTGGTTTAGTGTTTTTAAGAGCTTCCGAGCATGGTCATCCCACAGTCAGCTCCCGATTCCGGGCAGACCTCCAGCCGAGCCAGCCTGCTGTGCTCCAAGGCGATGGCCTCGGCCGAGTGTTTGCATTTCTCTGATCCACACTGACAAGTGAAATACTTGCTCTTTATGTCCCAAAACCGATCTCCATAGTCAAACCTATTCACACAGAAAAAAGGGCAGTTAAAGGGGCAGTGAGCCAAATTGTGGAGAGTTAAATAAGTGATCGTAATAACGGCTCAACTTCTCACCCAAGCTCTTGTCCGCTGTGGATGTCTCTGGAGCTGAAGAAGGCAATGCGCGGGAACCTCAGGTCCTGGTGCAGCATGAACACGCGCACAGGGATGAGGTTGGGGTCACACAGGTGGTTGATGAAGCGGCTGATGTTTCCGTAGTATCGCGCATCGATGCAATACACCTCCCCATCCTGCACAGAAGACGCACAAAAAGCAAAAGGCTTTCAGACAATCTATACAGATCCTGATGAGTTTTCTGCCAATGTCAACTCCATTTTTTTTATCTGTAAAGCATACACTGTAAAAACAAAGCACGTTTTCAGAAGATTCACCTTGTTGTCCAGGTCAAACAGGTAAGAGTCGTCTTCTCGGACATCTGCCTCTGCGTCAGAGATCAGTTCTCCAACATATCTGTGTGGAAAGAGGCGTGAAACTTAAAACTACTGATCACCGATTGTCGACCTCCCGTGTGCCCAGTGGACAGATATCTCTTACTCGCATATGAAGCTCCCTTGGGGAATATCCTGCAGAGCTCGGACCCCCCAGCCCATCTTCTCCGTCCTGTAGAGCTGGAGACGAACTCTGATAGAGAAAAAGGTGAAATTAGTTCAGACTGTGGTAGTCGAGAAGATGGAACATTTAAAAAAGAGAAAAAGAAAAGAACTATTAATCATAATTGTGTTTATTGCCAAGAAGTTTTTCACATAGATAACAGCACAAGTTAAAACAAAGTACTGTAAGTAGAGGGAGAATAACAGTAAAGAAAAACTATACAATCAAATGAAATATGTAAAAATAAAAGTAATATAAAAAATATACAAATGTATGTGCAAAATGGAAATGACCTGAAAATTGGGCTATGGCAGATTGTTTGCAACACATGGTTCAGTCTCACCACAGTGTTGTTTTAGAGCTGTCAATCATCTGTCATAATAGTTAGTTTTTTTTTGACTTTTGCCATTGTTGCTTTCAACAAAGTGTAGAAAAAAAATATTAGTCTGGTTGCGTTTGACTTACAGGGCCAAGAATAAACATCTAAACTAACTAACTACTGTTGACATCAACAGATTAAACCTATTTTAAATTTTATGGAAAATGGTCGATGACCATTATGCTTTAAGATGCACTTTAAAAATCCTTACTTGATGCCCGCCTGCACCACCCTGTTCTTGCATGTTCGATAACAGGAACACGCCATGTTGCATTCGAATATAAGCGGAGGTTCAATTTTGTTGAACTCTTGAAGCAGCCGCTGGTCCTGGGAAGAAAAACAAAAAGGCCAAGTAAAAGTTGAGACCACTTTCACTTTTCAGTTTAACAGTAGCTGCGTTTCCATCTAAAGGTCAAGCGAACTTTAAGCAATCTTTTGAAAGTTTTCAGAAAAAAGAAAGTGTGTTTCCATCAACTGGTTCGAAGCAAATAAACTAGAGCAGTTTTGTCAGAAGATGGCGGTATAGGCTATGTAGGCCTACCTACTGTAACAAAACAGTAGAAGAAGCAGAGGTTGCAAACTCAAAAACAAAACAATAGTTGCCTTGGCAACATATCCATACCACATGCTGTATGCTTGGCAATGGAGAGAGGAAACACGGAGAGAGGTCTGAAGGAGCAGGTTATCACAGTACAACACGGCCACAACCAAAGCTCGGAGGAAGATGGAAATGCTGCCAGGGTCGAAATAAGGCCCCAAAAAACTTTAATGAAACCCAGCAGGTTTTCTGAGTAGATTACTTTTGACAATGTGTCTTTTAAAACAACATCTCTACCAACCTTGTCGTACCAGCAACGGATGCTGAGCTGTCCACAGAGGCAGTTGCTAGACGAGCAGTCGTCAGTGCAGCTACAGTGCTAAAGAAAAGATAATTATAATAACAGATGTAATTTTCCACAGCAGAAGATATAACAAGTCTAGTGAAGTGAAAAGGAAGAGCTCGATATACATTTTTACCTGTAAGTGTGTAATGTTGCGGTCTATGTTCATCGCCGAAGTCTCACAGTTTTCAGAAACATATTTGTAGTCCGAGGGACAACCCTCGTCGTCCACCGCGTTCACGCAGGGGATCGGTGCGTTCTCGTAGCCCTGTGCAACGTCACTGGAACAGAGAGCGAAGGGGTTAAATCAGGACGATCAGAGAGTAAAACAGCAGGAGGGGAAAATCTGGTTACATAAGACAAAATAACAACAACAACAACAACAGAACAAAATCTACCTGCAGATGATTCTTTCAGTCCGAAGCATGCGGTTGGTTATTCCCCTCCGCAGCTTCCTGTTGATTTGGAGTGCGACCCACACCGGTGTATCGACCCGTGCGAGGGTGAGGGGTGTGTCCCCTTCCCTGTTCACGATGTCAATATCTGCACCTCTGGAGAGGAACAACCTGCAGGACAGAGGAAAAAAAAACCACATCATGTACGCACACTCACCGACGATATTTACTGTAATAGTCTGACAAAGAAGAAAACTTAAAAAACATGATGATTCTCAGTCAAGTTCTGGAGTTATAAGTGGCTCTTGAAACCATTCTCACAAGAATTTAAACTCTTGTGACTGCTACGTTTAATGGTCGTACAGCATGCGTTTGACGTCGACTCACGTAACACATTCCAAGTATCCCTCTCGGGCGGCTATGTGGAGTGGCGTGTCCCCGTGCATGTTGACCGCGGCGAGGGAACAGCCTGAGTTCAACACCAGCTCCGCTATGTCCACGTTGCCCGCGTAAGCCGCCCAGTGGAGACACACGTTCAGCTCCTGGAGGGAAGGGAGGGACTGTTTAAAGTAATAACCTGAAATATTTTCACACAGCTACATCCGATTTGCCACGTGTCTCTCTATCACCTCTTGCTGCAAGACAATAGGCATTCAAACGCATTCAGTTTATAAAGCTTAAGCTTTTCTCACCATACAAACACCCAAAGTCAGAGAGTCCTTCGACAAACAAGAGGAGCTACATTTCATGTTTATAACAGCAGCACACAAATTTTTGGCAGAGCAAATCAAACTCAGGGGAGCTAGGAGAATTTAAGCAAACAAACATTCTCTACCAACCCCTGAGTAGACTATCATCTTACCTTATCGCTGATGGTGACATCAGCTCCTCTGTTGAGCAGCGTTTTGATCACATCCACGTGTTTGTGCTCTGCAGCCCAGATGATTGGCGTCCAGCCACCGCTATCCTGAAAACAACAAACGTGAAATGAAAAAAAGGTGTCACCTTCCTCTCATCAGTCGGTGAGATCCAACGTCCAGTGAGATACAATTTGCTTAAATTCCAACATATCTGTGCTATAAATACAAGAGAATTGTGCAGTGGTACAATGGAAAGACTGTAACCTGTAACTCAGTAACTCATCATTTTGAATCCTGACATTTTGGCTTTTCCTTTACCTGTGCGTTCACATCCACCTGCCCCGTCTCCAGCAGCATTCTGACGATTTCTAGGTTGCCCAGCTTGGCAGCGTGGTGCAGGCCGGTATATCCGTCCTCCTCCTGATGAAATTAAGGACGTACAGTAACCGAGGTAAGTAATATCCATATTAACGGAGCCTCTGCGAGTTCACTTTGGTGTAATTTTGTCTCAGGCACTAACAGACACTGACCACATGATAGACGCAGGCACCGTTCTGGACCAGGTATCGAGCCACCTCAATGTTATTGTTGATGATGGCTTCCACCAGAGGAGTCCTCAGGTCTTTGTCCTGGGCATCCACGTTAGCACCAGCCTATAAAATTAAAAGTCATCTTCAGTCAAAATCACAAGACTTGGAGAGATAAACAAATGAGAACACGTTAGTTTAAAGTTTATCCGTCTCTGCAATGATTCCATGCATCACTAAATTTGCTGCGAGGGCTTTAACTTCCTGTTCCACAAATTTCCCTCATGTTTGTTTATGTAATAAACAGACTTTTATTTTGATAATTGATTTATGATTTCAGTAATTTCCATAGCATTTCCATTCACCCTCAAAATGGGAGGATTTGTTGATTTTTCTCTAAGATAAGTGATAGTAAACTGAACTTTCTGTTTCGGCCTGTGGGACAACCTACTTGTGTCTGCGAATCGCATATACTGGATGAATATGAATTTTCAATCCAAAGTGCTAATCATGTACTCAACTCCTCACCTGTATCAGCATGTAGCAGACCTCCAGCAGACCTCTCTGTGCAGCGGCGTGCAGAGCAGAGCGTTTGTTCTGAGAGTCAGGCTGGTACGTTGGATCTATACCCTCCACTGACAGACACAGCAAAAACCGTTTTCACAAACAATTTGATCTGACCCAGACATTGGCTATAAAAGCATCGTGACTTATTTGAACATGTTTGGGTCAAGACAGATTTTTGCCACTCACTCAGCATGAGCAGAACTCTCTGCACCTCTCCTTGCTTGGCGGCGGGGTAGAGCTGGCGAGGATGGAACCTAAGTTTCTTCCTCCTGACAAAGCAAAAGCAACAACTTTTCCCATTGTAGTCGCTTGAATAAAACATGTTATTTCAGGTGGAGTAGCTAAAGCAAACAGAACAGCATGAGCTACTGTAGATGAAAAAAAAAAGGAAAATCATTATTTAAATGCCAACCTCTCTGTGTCCTGCGTTAGAATGGCCTTCTGCAGCACCGCCCTGCTGGGGCCTGGAGGAAGTACACTGGGGCTGATGGGTTTCCCGTTTGGCAAACAGAGAGACGGCCCCACGCTATCCACTCCCTCCTCGGCTGGGGGGATCGTGGCCGCGGTCGCTGCCGAGGCGACAGGCTGCGGCGGCTGCTGCTGCTCCACTGCCAGTGTTATCAAACCATGGCTACGCATACGAGCACTGGAAGAGGCAGAAAAAAAGTTAAAATTAAATTTGATACAGATTAATGCAGTCAATAATTCTCTCATATATCATAAAATTTTACCTGACAGGTCTTTCAGGCATTTTCCCATCTTTCATCCCCCCCGTTGAGGCTGTGAGGGAGGGCGCCGTGGGGGCGGACGGCGGCAGAGACGGGGTGGTGGTGGAGGAGGCCGACATGGTGACCACAGTGGTGGCGGAGGCTGTGGAAGAGCTAAAAGAGGAGATGGTGATCTCCTGCGCCTCTGAGGCGTCTTCGCCGCAGTGCGGACAGAAAAGCATGCCACCGCCATTTGACCTGCTGCGCCCGCCACTCAGCACGGTCACACAACCGCGGTGGAAGCGGTGAGCGATGCGCTGGTCCGGGCAGCACTCGAGGAATGTGCCCTGAGAAGGAGGAGTAAGAGCAGCAGGAGGTAGGATGTTGAGGAGGAGAAGTAAAAGAGAGAGTTGAGTAGGAGATAGTGGAGGAGAAAAGTAATGTATGGAGGAGAAAGAAGTGATCAAAGTATTAACGCAGCGGATGTTTCTGTGTAAATGATTTTCCCAATTTCTCAGTCAAACACCATAAAATACACTACATCAGGTATTTTTTTTTTTTATTACGACAGGAGCTGGTTTTAACCAAAGCTTACCGCTATGCAGAAGTATCCACACCCAGGACAGCAGTGGTGTTTGACCATGTGTGAACGATGGACTTCACAAAGCACCATGAGGGTCACTCGGCTGGATGGACGCATGGTCTCCCCTTTGTTAGTGTGACTGGTACAGGCCCTCAGCTGACAAACAAAAGCAGGGGAGAAACATGTTACACAGTCGGATTTAAATAAAAGTCACATAATGTGAACTTTATGAACTATCACAGACAATGAATCACATTTGTGTCCCTCTGCTCTCCAAATCTACACAGGCAGCCAATTTAAACTCATAAAGGAGGAGATATGCTACTGTATCTTCAATTCTAATTCCATACACCATTAAAAAAAGTGCGTTGAATAACCTTAAACAAACAAAGAAATGATGTAGATGTAAAAAGTTTCAGATTAAACTATTCAAGGAACAACTTGCAGCAATGCAGTGTCGACACAGAAACGCGACAGGACGAACCTCTCCGTTGACGCTCTCCGTGGCCATGCACTGTCTGCTGAGCCGATGGCTGGTGCTGTCGACACGCGGAGCCTCCATCCTGCAGCTGCACAGAGGAAGCTCCTCCAGCCGCTCCGTGTCGCCCGCATCACTGCCGTCTGCAGACGGAGGAGGAAAATTACAGTTTGTGGTCTTAAAGCAGCTGTCGACTGAAGACCAATTACCAACTGTTTGTTGTCCCAAGACCTTTTTGTTTTTGGATTTATACTACCAATATTAAGGAGAAAAGGATCAGGGAAGGATAGATAATGTCAAAATTTCCAAGCAGCTTATATAAATCCTAAACGTACCGTGATGGGGAGAAAGAGTCAGACTGTCGGCAGCGGCGATGTCCAGCGCCCCCAATGGAACCTCTGTGTACTCTGCAGGCCTTCCTGCTGAAAACAGATCAAACAACAAATTATAAGCATAAATAAAAACAGAGGATATTATTATACGTTATGGGGATAGGTGCCATGTCCCTTACCTCCCCCTGTCTCCACCACATAAGCAGCGTTTCTCTCTTTGTCCTGGTCCGACTGTGGCCATGAAGACTCGTCACTCTCATTTCTTCTCTGAACGGATCTCTGTGTTTCAGACTCTGAAGTCTACAAGGGAAAAAAGGTCTGTATGAATATAAACATGTGACACATGTGAAGGGTCAAGATGGGAAAGATCTGCAAATGTTTTTTTGGGCCACTTGGCAGCACCAGAAATAAAATAAAAAATAAACACTGCATTGACATATCATGAACTTTTGATTTGATATTGTAAACTTAACCTGGACAATTTAATATTTGCCACACCAGAAAAATAACAAAAAAATTAAAATACTATGCAGGATGATGATGACTTGACTTCTCATCTCTTAACAATCCCAAACCACAGTTACAACTGCATGATTCTGCAACTGCACAGCTTCTTTTTTTGTTGTTGTTGCAGATAATGCAACAATAGCAGCCCGGTTAAAAAGGCAGTTGGTGAGAGTGACACCTACGGGTGTGTTAAAAAAACAAAGTAAGAGAAAGGAAAGTAATTATTATTGTAATAAGATAGAATCAATCACTCAAATGATCTGACAAGTTCATTGACCCCTTTGTGTCTTTATCATGCTGCCTTTCTTGTCCTCCACCATCATCAAACTATATTAAAAAAGACATGCAAATTAAACAAAATGATAATAATAATAATAATAATAATAATAATAATAATAATAATAAAGCTAAACAACATGCAAGTTTCTTGGAAATGGGAAATCTTATAATATAAGAATCAAAGTTTCACACCTTTTCTGAATCTCGCATGGATGGTCTGGATATGTGCATTTTCTTGGCTGCCTCCTCCTCCGACTTCCCCACACCGCTGTTGCTCTTCACTGGTGAAGTCTCCACCATTTTATGGAATAAAGTTTCTTCCTGATTTAAAAAAGAAAAAGAAATAAGAAATCTGCAAAAAAGACAACATTAAACACCAAAACCATACCAACCTTAGTAAAGTGTAAATTATATACCTGAAAAAAAAAATTGTTACTTACATTTTGAGCATTGTCTGGAATGTTCTCGGACTTCTCGGCTGTGCCGTCAGATAAATTATCCAGCTTTCTCCTTTTTACCGCGACTGTAAACGCGACAAAAGCAACATTAACCGTGACTGTTTGAGTGGAAACACAAACAAGGCCCAAAGCAACTGGGATTTTTTACACGGGTAGATTCTACAGCTACTTACCAATTTCAGAGTCAGAGGGAAGACAGGTAGAGGATCCTGAAGGAGTCACAGACGCAACAGGGGCCTCAGCGTGACTCATCTGTGGAATAAAAATTCAAAATGACTGTCATGAAAAAAGTTCCAAGAAAAATCTGAACTCCTGCTACACCGTGTGTTTCATCTGTGGCTAGAAGATTGAGGTAAAAATTTGATTCTGCTCAGTCCATAGGAAATGCTGGCTCGTTGCTGGACACGATGTCGGCTCACCTGTCCTGCTGGTGGCCTGTTCATGGTCTTGCGGGCTCGGTGGACCTTGGTTGGGGCAGGTGAGACAGAGGGAGACGAGGAGGCCGTAGCAGATGAGGAGGAAGAGGAAGAAGAGGAGGAGGAGGAGGAGGAAGAGGAGGAGGGAGCTGGTGGCAGGAGAGATTTACTGCTGCCCGGCCCAGAAACGCTCATCTTTGCTCGGCCAGGGGACGACGTTGAAGACGTAGAAGGAGCGGAGGACAACGAAGAGGAGGACGTTGACATCAGGGACTTTGCTGCGTGGCCTGAAAGAGGTAGATGAAAGACATTTTTGAATTAAGGTGAAACACTTAAATGCTACCAATGCCCATTTGCTAAAAGCTAAGTGGATCAGAGTCTCACCTGCAGCAGGTTTGTTTAGGGATGAGGCAGGTGGAGGTGGTTTCTCACCCTCCTCTTCGGTCCTGTTAGTGTCCTTACTCGGCTGTAGAGAAGACAACATGGACGGCACACCACCCATGTGCTCTGTCTTCTTGGCAACAGCGGCTGTGGTGGAGGCTGCATTATCTGTGAAACATTCAATGTTCTCCCATGACTTTTGCAAAACAAGCACAGACATGATGGTAATAGCAAAACAATTTCAACAATTGGTATAAACCTTTGTGCATCAGCTGCACAAGAGAGATATACAGTAGTATACATACCTTCCTTGACTTGACATGGTCCAGTTAACGACCCTGCCTGCGTTTCCGAGTCATTCCCTTCAGGTGATTCCTGATCGAAGGAAAACAAGTCAGAAAATATTAAAATCCATGCTTCGAAAAAAAAAAGAAACTTACGGCTTACAGGCGACTGGGTTTATTTATTCACTGCAGTTCACAAGCTGATTTAGCCATCCTTGAGAGTTGTGATTATTATGTGATGATTGTCGTGTTGTGTTATGCTCAAAATGTCTTTGTATTTGTGTTATAGCAGGTGCATGATTACCATGAATAGTTGAACTCTTTGTTTGTGTCTTTTTTCTTTCTTTTCCTTACAGTAAATAAACAATTTTTAGTGCATATTTTCCTTCTACATGCAAAATGAAAACACATTTCTCATCACACACATGGGAAGCAACTCGTCCCATTTAACTCCGATTTACAGCAACGCAGGACGGCGGGTGTAAACAGTCACAGAACAGAAGTCGTGAAAATACGTAGAAACACCAACAACATGTGAAGCCATCATCTAAACTGTTACATGCTAATGCTGCTAGCAGTGTAGCACAGCTCGCAACAAAAGAGCTCTTATACGCGACAAACGCAGACAGTTCGTGATGCGACACACTGCAGCCGCGCCGACACGGTTCCGCCGTGTGGGCCAACGCGTTTACAAGTGTTTACACAAACCGAAAATGTCGTTTACGTGTAATGTTGTACGTTGCAGGGGTCTTTCTACCTTTGTCGTTGTCTCAGATGCCGACATGTTTGAAAAGCGACGAGCGGCGACGTGAGTAGCGTGCTTGCGTCACCGTCCTAGCCACGCCCCATGCCGCCGCCTCCTCCTTCCTCCTTCGCGTCCGTTGATTGGTCACGGCCCAAAGTTAAGTTCCTTCCATAGATTTTAATTAAAACCTGCTCATATAGGTGTTGACCACAGTCTATGGTGTCGACGGGAATGAATTGGCAGATAAATACGCAAAAAGTGCAACACAAAAAGAAGAAGTAAATATGGTAGTAAATTATAGTAAGGCTGAGGATTAAAAGCACATTGAAAGCAGAAATGTCAGGAGCAATGGAACAGGGAAACTAAAGGAAGACAGATGAACTCAGGGCATGTGGGATATAGAGCAGTATTTATTTTCTTGGAAAGACCGGAATTATTAGAAGACTATAGTGTAGTTATTTCAGTTTTTTGTTTTTGTTTAATTTTTAATTGTATTTCTTTTGTTTTTTTGTTTCTGTGGTTTTTCTTGTTTTGATTTAGTTTTCTGTTTTCTCGTACAGTAGAATAGGCCATTCTGATCCACGCTCCAATTCAGAGGTAGCGTTAATACGCATCTAAAAGTTGTTTCCCAACCTCCATAAAGAAGAAGAAGAAGAAGAAGATTCGTCATCTTAGACAAACAAATGTAATTGAGAAGATATAAAAAGTTTGTTTCTTTGTTTGTTTGTTTATTATTAAGTTTGTTTGTTTGTTTTCTTTGGTTAGTGTATATCGTAAATAATAGCGATGCTGAGCCACACTCCATACCAGCTGGTGGCGGTAATGCTCCAATTTGTTGTTTGCCAGCTGCCAAAAAAAATAGAAGAAGAAGAAGAAGAAGAAGAAGAAGAAGAAGAAGAAGAAGAAGAAGAAGAAGAAGAAGAATCGTCACAGCCGCTGATCGGAAGTCAGCCTGCGTCATCCGCCGTTACGTCCAACCGCGGAAGTGCGTCCCGCTGAAACCGATCCGGAGTCAGTTTGGTTCAGCGGCGCTGAGCTGAGCTGAGTCCGGTAGTTTGTATCTGTTGTCACGGGATGCGCTTCCGCAACAAAGAGGCCAAAAAGTAAACAGACACCGCCGAGGAAGAAGCTAGTGATCACCGGGGGATGCGAAAAACACTGGCGGCTAACGGTCGCCACCCCCAGGTTGCCCGGTAGAGACAAAACACAAAATAAAGCCCACAAAACGAAAGGACAAGAGAAGGTGATTGACGGCAAAGTTTGACGCGAGCTTGTTAGGTTGTTTGTGTGTATGGTTACTAGCATGCTAACTGGTAGCTAACCTTAGCTTCAAGAAAGTGTGTTAGCTAGCCAAAATGAGGAAAACAACAGTGTCATGATCGATTTTATCCTCTCGCGGTTGTTGTCACGTCGGTCGATCAAGTAGCCTTCGTTTTCAGTACTTGTCCACTGGTCTTGAAACACATGCACATGCATTAGTCTGTCAGTGTAGCTCTCCTCACGTTAGCTAACTTTTAAACGGGGGGATTCAATGATTAAATACATCGATAACGCTGACAGTTAGATTATATGTAATCTGAAAATTGGATTAGCATGTATACGTAAAACAGCATAGTCTTGTCTGGAAAGAGAAATGTCTTGTTCTTCTACTTTTGTACCATGGATTTTTCTCATCACTTGCTCATGATGGCAAATTTAGATTGTATATAGATATAAATCATAATGGATTAGGTTGCTATTGCACTCAGATTAAGCTAAATCAAATTGTACAACAGATTTTTTTTGCCTCAGCCATTTTTCTTCTGTACTTTGATAATCGTAACACTACCTCAATGAGCTCCCCTACGATGAATGACTAGATTCTTGTTATTTTGTTGACAATAACACCAATCCCTGTTTCCAAACAGGAACGATGGAGGTGCTGTGTTTCCGGTTACCGGGCCACGGGGACAAGACCCTGAATCACATGAATTCACTGAGGTCTCGACAGCAATTCTGTGACATCACCATTGTGGCCAGTAACAACCAGACATTCAGGGGACACAAGGTGGTGCTTGCCGCCTGCTCACCGTTCCTGCGGGACCAGTTCCTCCTCAACCCGTCGCCAAAGCTTCATGTAGGAGGAAGATGTCAAGTGCACACTGTTGAAGCTGTCATTTTGTCTCTCTTTAACACTCAGATGCCCAAATAAAAACAAGTGCTCCTCTGTGTTTCTTTCATTTTAAACCCAGGTGTCGATGCTGTACAGCTCCACCGTGGTGTGTGACCTGCTCCAGTCTTGTTACACCGGTATGCTGCAGTTTAAACCAGAGGAGATCGTCAACTACCTGACCGCTGCCAGCTATCTGCAGATGGAGCATATTGTGGAGCGCTGCCGAGGAGCCTTGAAGAAGTACGTCCAGCTGAAGAACCCCAGTCCACCGAAGGTCAGTGTGGAGCCAAAACGGATAGTTTAAAAGATCGTAGTCTTTGTTGCTATTTCCCCACACCACATGTTGTACAGTGCCAGGAAATAATATTCACATTGGCTTGATTCCCAGGGTTTTTGTACCTAAATTAATCTGGAAAGTTAAAAATGAATTTACCTGCATCTTATACCTATCTTTAAAAATCTTCTATACACAGTAACACATTGTCAAAACAATGTTTGTTTGTTACCATTTCGTCCTCTAGATGACCGCAGAGGAAAGTCAGTCTCGACCACTGATTGTCAGTGGCAGCGTTTGTACCGTTGCATCTCCCCGCACCAGCCGGCCCTCCCCTGTAGAACCGCAGAGTCCCGCAGGACGATCGGCCGAGGAGAACAACAACGGCGATGCGTCTGCTCAGGGCAGCAGTCAACACCACGATGAGAGTCCCATGCAGGATGAGACATGTATAAAGGTTTGTTTCACAAAATATTTTGGGTGTAGTGTTCCTTTAAGCAGCTTTTGGCTGATCACTGGTGTTAATTTCCCCACCAGCATGAATCTTTCATCTAAACAATACCTGTCTGCTCATCAAATGGCATGTTCAGTCCTGAAAAAATGTGTTAATCATTTAAAAAAAATTCTGATTGTAGAAGTAATTTATCAAGTAAAAAGCCCTGGAAATTTAACTCGGTCATCAACTCTGTCTCCAGGTTAATGCATCCGACGAAGAAGAGACAAAACAGGACTTCGACGTGTTCCGAGTGTATATCTCTGAAGACGATCAGATGAACAGAGACCAAGAAGAGGAGATGGGAGCTCCCTCTGATGGACCTCAGGACGCTTGTTACCCTGAGGCAGAAGGTGTTGTGATCGGAGGAGAAGGCGGCGAATATGACCTGGATCAATCCAACGTAGATCTCCGTACTGGGGGACTTTCGATTGAGGGTCTTCGGGCTCTCAGGCGCAGGCTGTCTGACCCTAAAGTAGGCAGAGGCAGGGGGAGTGGCAGGGGGAGGGGTTTCAAAAGGAGACGGTGGGCGTCATCTCAGGAGAAAAGACCTCCAGGCACGGCTAACCAACAGGATCTGTGGTACTTGGCGACTGCTGGACTAGGAGGGGGTATTGGACAGGACTTCAACCCGGAAGGACTGAAGACAGGAAGTTACTTGTCAGTTGACCTCCCACGGTTAGACTTCGGTGTGGGTGAAGATCAAGGAGAAGAAGTTTCTCCGCTGGCAGGCAGTTTGAACCAGTATTCCCTGGACGAGTCCAGCTGTGGTGCTGGTGAGGGGAGTTCAGGGTTGGCCAGTGTTGGAACAAACGAAGGAGGGGATGAGTCTGTTGCGGTCGTGGGGTCCACTTCAAGCGTATCGGGGCCTGTAATCTGTGAACACTGCGGTGTGACTTTCCCCTCAACCCAATCTCTTGCCGTCCACTCCCGCTCCACGCACCTGCTGTACTCGTGCCCCTGCTGCGGCAAACACTTCCACCACTCGGCCAACTTCACCCGGCACATGGCCGTGCACCGGGGCGCCGGCAAAACCCACCAATGCCCCCTGTGTTACAAGACTTTCACGCAAAAGTCCACGCTGATCGATCACATGAACCTGCACAGTGGCGAGCGCCCGCACCGCTGCGCCTACTGCCACGCCCGCTTTGCCCACAAGCCAGCCTTGCGACGCCATCTGAAGGAGCAGCACGGGAAAACCACGGGGCAAAACTCCCTCCACGAGCAGGAGGAGATCGAGAGGGCGAGAGAAGCTGCCGGAAGAATACGAGAGGAAGAACAAGAATGTCTGGTGACGGAACAAGTGTCTTAGGCCAAAGCGATGAAATACAGTAAAGTCCGGCAAGGAGATCAGCCTGCGACGGACTTTGAGGCCTTTTAAAATCTCAGACTGTGAACAGAAAACTGTTTTTTTATCAAATTTGCATAAAAATATACATACTAGTGATGGATGTGGAGGGAGAAATGACTGAGATGCAACAATCACCCATTTACAGACTTATCATAATAGGAAGAGTACAGGTGACAAACAGTAACAGGACCCGGAGAACTGAAAAAAGCAATATGGAATTCAGCCGCTCTCAATTTAATGATCTACACCTGTGTTCTTTCCTACAGTGACTGTCAAAATGTGCCCAGTACTTTTAATATCTGTTAGAATAGTTTGACTCAGACTATAATGTTAAACTTGAAAGTGTGTGATAAATGTTCAGTATGATTACTGACCGTGGTTTAGAGAAAATTTATGAATACATGTAAATATAAACTAATTCACAAGTCTTGCACACTAGTGCAAATTTAAAAGACGCTACACGGCCGCGGTCTACCCACACGTGGGGGGTTTCACTTAACGCTGCCACCAGGTGTGTGTGTACACATTAGGATGCACCTGGCACTAAACTTGCCTTATATACTGTTGAGGAAAGAAATGATAATAAATCACTCGAACCAACTGCAATCTTCCTTTTGTCAAATATATTTCTGTGTCCATCATTTTCTGTTTATTTACCCACAAAACCTGCGAAGTTTATCTGCAGCTCTTCTGTCCAGTTCACTGTCCTGTACTGAGAACTGGTCTGGACTCTTGTATAGGCTTTGACTACAATATATTCAGAATTGATACCCACATTGTCTTTTCAACAAAAAAATAACTTTAAATATCAGTCAAGGTAACGGTGTATGGATACCATTTTATTAAGCTCCAAACAATATCTTGAGCAAAGCTGCCACATGCCATCACATAACAATCATGTGAAAAACAGTCGTCTATTTTTCCAACAGAAGATTTGTATTCATCCAACAACAAATTTGACAGCTAAGTAACAGTTGATTAAAACAAAACACGAAAAAACTCTATGCCAAAATACAAAAAACTATTTATTTTTCTCCCATCAGAATATATCCTCACTGTACACGACCTGGTTCCTCTTGTCCCTGTAGGAGCCTTTGGTGCTGTTCTGCACAGCTGCGAAAGAGGAGAGACGGTGGTTAAGGTTAATCCACACTGTGCAGACACACACGCGCACAGTCTGATCAATATCTAAACAAACGGTAACAATGTTTACCCAGCGAAGCCCACACAGATTTGCCGGTGGCGGCGTCAAGCATTGGCTGCTTCCTGGCGATGCTGACTTTGATGTGAACGTCTCCCACCGTGCTTCCATTTAACTGCGAGACAGAAACAGCCAGGTTTACCTCCTCATGTACAGTCCACATTTTAAAATAAAGAATTAACTTGAGAATTTAATTGTTGAGGAGACAACAATGAGAATATAATTTGAAAAAACTAATTAATTCTAGTATCATAGTATAATATTAGTGCGAATAAATATTCAGTGTGCCCTGGGGCCCTAATGTGTAATTACAAACTAACCATTGTAATGTCAACATTATGATTCTAATAAAATCTAAATTATGAGTTTAAATGTTATGAAACCAATTGTACAATTATCTCACTTTTGGAAAAGAATACCAGATATTGACATCCAGATAAAAAATGGAACACAGAAAGATGCATAAGAAAAAGTAAGTTTGTCAGTACTAAGAGATTAAGAAACACTGTACTATACTCTGAATTTTCTTTTTTCAGTGTTTTTTATTTCTTTCTTCTCATATTGAATAGTTATGTACCAACCTCGGCCACAGCCTGGTCTGCAGACTCCATCTTCTCAAACGTGATAAATGCACAACTTGAAACAGAAGCGAGAAACATAAATGAGAACAGCATGATAAAATAAAACAGAGGCAGGAGAGAATTAGTATCTTATATAATCACTCTGTTGATTGACTGTATTGTTATATTCACACGTATTGTTATATTCTTTGTTTAATGGGTCCATACTTGCGTGGGTTGTCCATGGAGAGGTCGATGATGTTTCCATGTTGAGAGAAGGCAGAGCGCAGGCCGTCCTCGACAAGCCCAGAGCCGTACACATACACCGTGTTCCCCTTTCGCACTCCCCTACGCTCTGGGTAAGAGTCCGACCCTGAGGATAGCACACATGGGAGGCAGAGAAAAATCACTAATTTGTCTGTAAAAGAATAGAGTTTCAGAAAATCGGAACTCACGTCTGAATGGTCCGTCTCTGTCTCTTTCCCGGTCCCTGTCTCGTTCTCGATCCCTGTCTCTGCTTCGGTCTCGGTCTCTTTCTCGTTCCCGGTCTCGTTCTCTCTCCCTGCCCCTGTCTCTCTCCCTCTCCCGTTCCCGGTCTCTATCTCTGTCTCTGTCCCGCTCCCTGTCCGGCTCTCGCTCTCGCTCTCGTTCTCGTTCACGGTCTCGGTCTCGATCTCGGTCTCGATCTCGATCTCGGTCCATGTCGCGGCTGGATGGCATACTGCCTCCCTCTTCCTCCTCCCGGTATCTGTCACTTGAGCTGACAAAGCTGCATGGGCACACAGGGGAATTATGTTACACTCAAAGATACTCACAGTGCCATCAGAGTAATGAACTGGTGCTTTTTGCTCATTAATCGTGGGTTTTGCACATTACCTCTCGTACAGAGATTTCCTCTGGGCTCTCTTGCCAGACTGGAAGAAGCACAAATGAGATGACATCAGAATAAGCTGAACTTTTTTTTTGTGTGTGAGTGACATACATTCCGCACAACAGATTTGTATTGATCTGAAAATGTGAATAATGTGTCATGTGTCTTTTCAGCAATTGTAATTATCTGCCGCAATTATCTAACACGTACATTTTAGTACTTTTTCTAAATAACCAATCAATGTTCTAGATTTGATGCAATTTCATGTTAGATGTCCAATATACCTCAGGTTGTTCTTCATCTGCAGAAACGCTCCTCTGGAACGGTTGGAAAGCAGGAACTGGGCCTTTCTCGGGGTCCTGTACCGGTAAGTAGCAATAATTAAACAAATGAACGACCAAAACAAAACAAGGAGAAACCGTTTAACAACTAACTAGACTAAGAGAGAACTTGTAAAAGTTCTGAGATGTGCACTTTTGCTTTTAACCCATCTCACATGTTCACTAGCATAATGTAACTGCTTTGATCCACTAAGCATTTTCCCTAAAAAATTGCTGACATCCTACCTTGAGTTTTATCTCCAGCATTCGAGAGCGTTTGAAGCCCGAGTTCTTGTTCTCCGATTTGATTGCGCTGATGGCTCCCGACTTGATGAGCATCTTCGCTTGCTCCGTCGCTGTTGCAGTGTCGACGACGGGCTGGTCCGACAACGCTGGGATGACACAGAGTAAACAGGTGAGCAAGTTGTCCTGTATATGCCAGGTTAGTAAGCCTATGTACAACCAGTTTTTAAAGCAGTGTTGATGAGCAATAAACACAATACATGCTGTTTTTGATCTGGTGAAATATGACTTACATTTGTACTCAATGGGGGGTGAACATATCTATTTAAGTCATGTCTATTTTGTCCAGTTTTTATATATGGTCTGACTGTTAATGATTCACCTTCATTATCATGTTGTTCACAGAAGACCAGAGTCTCAACCTCTTTCTATACAGTCTGTGTCATGGTAAATATTATATAAATGAAAGTGTTTCCATGCAAGGTACACCGAGCCAAAACAATTGTAGTCTAATTCAACAGTTCTGCAATCAATCAATCAATCCTCCCTTTGTGAAGATTACAATGTTCAGGATGTGTCGACACTAGTTTAAAGAGGTGTTGAGTCCGAAGCACTTACTCCGTTTCAAGCCACTCTGGTTTGTCTGGTTGGTGGAACTTTGCTTCTTCAAGGCAAGCAGCGCCTTTTTCTGAAAGAAGACAGTTAACAATAAAAAATAAAAAAACAGTTAAAACACACAATGTTTATTTTAGTGAGCTTCTTACATCTACAAGATCATTACCAAAATCCAAATCGTATCTGACTGTTAAAGATTCTCTCTCTTTGGTGGAGTGGAATGGAACCAGTGAAGAGATCCCTCATCTGTACCGGCCTTGCTTCACTAGTCACCGGCAAAGCACCAAGTTTTACATTCTACATGTATTCTTAGTTTCTTACCTTTTTCTTCAGTTTGGCATATTTCTTTTGCAGGGCCTCCTCTTCTTCCGTCAGTGAACTCGGAAACACCACCATGATGCTGTCTGCTACAACACAGACACAATACAATGACGACCGGAAACAAAGCCAGTTTATTTTAACAGGAATAAACATGCATGTATTACACTACACTACGAGCACAGACAAGCTAATTAGAGTCGCTAACCAGAAACCAAACATCCGATTTACGTCTGAGGGAATATAAACGAGCAGACCACACGAATGTTCAACTACCAACCAAGTCCAAAGAATAAAATGTATACTCTAAAACTCAATTTATCAAACAGTCCTTTGCTTTATTTAATAAATCCACTTACCGAGCTCAGAAGCTGCAGTACGGCGGCTTTTACAAAAACACCGACGCGTAAATATGACGTTGCAGCTGCTCGTGACGTATGGATTTATTATTTTTTTTAATTAAACGATATGCCTTTGATTATTAAAATGTTTTATATAGTTTAAGCGGTTTTAAAAAAACAAAAAAGGCTCTGTTTTTAATAGTTACAGTTTACAGTTTTCATTATTTATTTATTTATTTTTCTTGCTAGCAACTTCCGCTGGTCACTATTGTCAACTTCCGCTGCGACAACGGTTTCCAATAGTTGCTCAGTGGCAACTTTCATTTTCTACTTGCAGCGCGGAGACATGGACAGAATAAGTAAGCTGTGACTTATTAAATATGGAGCAAGCTCCTTCTACATACACCCACACGTATTTATTACATAATGTCTGCGTTTTGTCTTGCTTCCGGGGCTCACTGGTGTAACTTGTGTGGGGATGATGTGGCTAACTGTGTAGCAGCCAAGTTGCTGTCAATCACTGCTCCATGCATCCCCATGACTTGTAGATTTAATGTTGAATCAACCCGGAACTGTGGTGATATCTGTTCGCTTTATCTTATTCATACAGACCATTGAAGACTCAAGTTAACACTACAGTTCGTTGGGGTTGGGGTTAGCCTTGACCAGCCTTGTTGTGATTGTTTTGTCCATTCATGCTCTTTCTGTTGTTGTTGTGCTTTTTTGTTTTTCTTTGCAGATGTGCCTCCTTCGGGCCCAATGGACCTGCCGCTGTCCCTGCTGGAGATGGGATGCTCCGGCAGGTTTGAGCTCATCACCCACCCCCTCCCCGGGCAGCCTCTACCTCCACACAGCACGGTCAGTGTGCAGAGAGCGTGGCTCTTCGTCCTGCTAGTTTGCAGTTTTGTGTTTCGAGCATGATTTCTGACGGTAATGAAATCAAAAATGTTCTCGAGTAAATGTGACTGTCAGTTGGAGGTTTTTTTAATTTTTATATCTTGGTAGAGCAAGGACAGAAGTGGGAAATAGTTGGTTGAAAAATAAAGAAATGGGAAGGATGTGAAAAGGATGGAGAGAAGGATGAGAGAGGAAACATTGGAGGTAAAGAAAAGGAAAATGTAATGAATTTACTTTTCGTGCACCCAGAGTTTGAGATGTAGGGAAGTTGAGAAATGTGACTTTGTCTTTTTTCCCTGGGTGGGAGTTTAACTCTGGTCAGTTTAAACCAAATTATAAACTAAATTCTTACAGAGTTAAACTACTTTAAGGTCGTGGGTACGAGGAAAAACACAGCGACAGATTTGTCTGTGTAACTTGAGCTACTTCAATGTCCACTTGAATAATAGGACAACAGAACGCTGACATCATACCTTACCTTACGACATTATGTAACATCACTTAATTATCATATATATTAAATAATTATATTACATTATTAAAGTAAGTTTGTATGTGTTTTTGTGCTTATAAATATATAATATGTTTCATGTTCACAATTTGTTATAGCTCTAATTCACAGATCCACGTTAACTCTTTTCTTATTTTAGTCACTTCCCTTTATTTATTTGTTTGCATTTAGTAAATGATCGACCGTAGCCACCGGGGAAAAGAGAAGGAACTGAACTGATGTTTGATTACATGGCATTATTTATTTATTCATTGAATATTTGATCTCTTATTTTCCTCCACAGCTCCCCCACGGGCTTCCTCCCACCAGCCTGAACCTGGAGACGGAAGTGGAGAAACAGTTTTTACGGGACCCTGCCTGGCTTCCTATACACGACACAGACTTCGCCTTCCAGAGGTTTCTCAAGTACGTACAGTAGGCCTGTTGAAGGTCTTGTTATTGCTGGTCTGAATTTGAGGAGGAATGTAACCTGTCGTCTGCCAACAGGGTGACTCAGAGAGAGTTTAATGTCGACTCTCTTCTCAACTGCGCCCAGTCTTCGCTTCACTCTGGTCTCTCCGTCGTCAGAGATCCGACCACAGGGATGCTGCTGGGCTTCACAGAGGTATCGCACAAACACATCGGTCCTCTCTTCCCACTTTACCGTTATTATTTTTAATTATGTAGAAAGCATAATTTCATCTATAACTGAAGTGACGAGACAATGTAAATTAACCTACATTTTGGGTCTGTCCTGTAATTCACCTTTAGGTTCCGCTGGAGAACACCGGCCTCTCAGCAAAGAACTCACTGTCATTACAACGCCAACCCGGGCCTCCCTCAGAGAGCCTTCGAGGAAGCAACACCAACTACCCCTTCCTTCCTGGTGAGACAGATTCGCTCAGAGCATTTTCTCTTCAGTAACTAAAGTATTCTTCATATAGCAGATATTTATACAAACTAATGCTGTGTCCGTCAAGATCATCAAAAGGCCTCAGTTCCTAAGAAAACATGGCTGCCATGATAACAGAAAGTGCAGTTTTACAGTTTAGAATAAATTGAATAATCTCCACACTGAACTTCCTCTGGTCCTGGGCAGCACATCCATCGAGTTTGAATTAATCAGAAAAATATGGAATTTTCACTGTGGCCTGATATTTGTTATGATTTAATCTTCGCAGGAGGAATGGAGGAGCTGTCACTGGACCAAATCAAGAAGAAATCTGAGCTGGAGGAGGACATAGACTTTGAGAAAGGTGATTTGTTTTGTTATTTTGATTTGCAGTTTAGTGAAAATAATATAATTTCATCTTTTTATGGTTGTATTTCTTATTTTCCCCTCACAGATTTGATCAGAGTGCCACCTGGTCTTAAAGCTGGGATGGACTTCACCGACAAAGGTTCGATATCACATTGTCCTGTGGGGAAAAAAAACATCCTACAAGGGTTCAAATATAATTACTGTTTTCTTTTTTGAATTTGTATCAAGATGCCAAAATGGCAAAGCCGGAGGTCAACCTCATGTCCCTCCTGTCCACATTTGATGACATTATTGACTTACAAGCCGAGGCAGAGGAGAAGGAGGAGGGCAAAGGAGCTGGAGAAACTCCCAAACTACCCAGAACAAACAGTCTTGAAGACTTTGGCATCAAGGTATTTCAATTATCTGAAGTGCATTTCTTCACCTTAAAGTTATAATCAACATTTAAATGTGCAAAATTATTTTTTGAAATTTAAAGGACGAGGCCATTAAATGCATTTTGAGTCAAAGCATTGAAACTTATCTGCTGAAAGGTGTAATCATGCTAAGACAGAGTTCTGCCAAGAAACTGTGGATTCATTATAAATGTAAAGGTGTTTTCAGGTACTGGTTTACTTACTTAGAGTCCAGTTCTGCTCAAAGAAATATGTTTTTCTGATTGCTTTCAACAGACATTATTGCTGTAATGTTTTGTTTTAATATGGATAATATGCCAACTGGTTAATGTTGCGAGCAGAAATGAATCCCAGTGTAATGCACATTCCTGCCTTTTTTTTTGTGTATAACCTAAATTCCAAGTATGAGGTTGCCTGTAGCCATTTAGAGCTGTTTCTCTTCCTCTGTCTCCAGGATGCTGTCTCATCCTCCACTCCCTCGGAGAAAGCAAAAGATGACAAATCCAAGCCCAAAGTGAAACAGGAGGAAAATAAGAAATGGGCCATCCCTGTCGACATAGCCTCACCGTGCGAAGATTTCCATAAACGCATCCCCAACCCAGCTTTCACAGTGGGTGTTCTTGAAATCGCCCAGTTTGCCTAATTTATAACAAAACACCCTACATCTCCAAACTTCACAGCCCCCCCTCCCCCACTGTGTTTATTTATTGCCCCTCTGGGTTTCTGTGTGATGAATCATTACATGAAAAGCCCTCTGGTAGCGGCCGAGTATCCAGTAATCCGTTTCTCTGCCTTCCTCTGCTCCAGTGGCCCTTTGAGCTGGATGTTTTCCAGAAACAGGCTGTGCTGAGGCTGGAGGCTCACGATTCTGTGTTTGTGGCCGCACACACGTCAGCTGGCAAAACAGTGGTGGCCGAGTACGCCATCGCTCTCTCACAGAAACACATGACAAGGTGTGTATTTGTTGGTACGAATTAATTTTGTCTGCACTCGCTGTGCATGTGCAGCCATACAGCAATGTAAAAAATATATTATATTGGACCAAACGCAACAAATACAATGAGGACTTGATGAGATAACAGTTAAACAAATTATATTGGAAAAAAAAAAATGAAGACAGTAACAAGAACATTTTATTTACACAAGTATCAGGTAACTTTACATTATCCCTTCTGTCGCCTGTAAAGAACAACACCAAGTCCCCATAGAAATTACAGCATAATAATGAATCTACTTGAACTTACATAACTTAATAAATTAGCAACTTAATATCCTTAATTTTTATGGGCTTGTTGACTGTGTGAAGCCGACGAATGGTTCTCGAGGTTTGCGAGCCACAGTCGGATAGACAGACAGAGATTCCTGTAATTACAGTATCACCTGTGTGTACCTTTATTACATCATATTCTAAAACTTCCTGATTGTGTCTTCTGATAGGACCATCTACACATCCCCTATCAAAGCTCTGTCCAATCAGAAGTTCAGAGACTTTAAGAGCACCTTTGGAGATGTGGGACTCCTGACGGGCGACGTCCAGCTCAGTCCTGAATCGTCATGTCTCATCATGACCACTGAGATCCTCAGGTACCTGGGTGCAACAGATGTTAGAATCATGTTGGGTTTTTTGGGGGTTTTTTTAACAAAGATGGATGAGCTTCTAAAGTCTTTGCCTCTTTTCTCCTCACTCAGGTCTATGCTTTACAACGGCTCGGAGGTCATCAGAGACCTGGAGTGGGTGATCTTCGACGAGGTTCACTACATCAATGATGCCGAGGCAAGCGACAGACCTCAGTGATCGGTTTGACTGTTTGACCGTCTTCCTCTCTTAACATCCCTTTGTTTTCCTCAGAGAGGGGTTGTGTGGGAGGAGGTTCTGATCATGCTTCCTGATCACGTCAGCATCATTCTCCTCAGCGCCACAGTGCCAAACGCTCTGGAGTTCAGCGAGTGGATTGGGTAGGTGCACTACACGGACATCTACTGAAACACTAAACATTAAAGAGCCATTAAAGAGAACATTAATTGCATTTTTGTATTCTTTGAACATTTCCCTCTCATATTTGTGTCTCCAGTCGTATCAAGAAGAAGCATATTTACGTGATCAGCACAATGAAGAGGCCTGTGCCTCTGGAGCATCATCTGTACACAGGAAACAGCACCAAGACTCAGAAAGAGATGTTCCTGCTGTTGGATGCCGCAGGAAACTTCCTCACTAAAGGGTACGACTCTTTTTTTCAGTCCAAAATGTTTGGTACTTGAGTAGACGGTTGTTGTTTTTCTTACAAAGACGTGTGTTGTTTGTTCTTCAGGTACTACGCAGCTGTTGATGCCAAGAAGGAGCGAACCAGCAAACATGCCCAATCCTTTGGCTCAAAAAATACTTCTCAAAACACCACAGCTAGTCAGGTAACGCCTTCCTTTCTTTTCCATCACCTCACAGCTTTTTGATTTATTTATTGTCGTCTTATCATCCCTTCCTTCTGCGTTCTCCCCCCCCCCAGGACCGATCAGTGTGGCTCAGCCTCCTGCACTTCCTGTCGCAGCGGCAGCAGACCCCGGTGGTCGCGTTCACTTTCTCTCGAACGCGGTGCGACGACAACGCCCGCTCACTGGACTCCATGGACATGACCACGTCCATAGAGAAGGCAGAGATCCACTCTTTCTTCCAGAAGAGCCTGACTCGACTCCGAGGAGGAGACCGACAGCTGCCTCAGGTAAAGTGCGGTCGGCGGAGACAGGTTTGGTTCTCTTCTTGGATGCTTTCCTAATTTGAGATCCGGGCTGTCCGATATGTATTCATGGATACTTTAACACAAAAGAAATCCCCCACAATTCGTGATGTTTACGTGTCAAAATGCCGTGATTAGATCTTGATCATGAGGGACCTGTTGAAGAGGGGAATAGCCGTCCATCATAGCGGGATCCTGCCGATACTGAAGGAGGTCATCGAGATGCTGTTCTCACGAGGCCTCGTAAAGGTGAGTCAAACCGATCTATCTGCCATTTTAAGCTTCAGCCTATAAATAGCGTCAGCCCGGAGGTGGTTAAACTATTCTTCTGCATCTTCCCTTCGTTTCCCAGGTGCTGTTTGCAACCGAGACTTTTGCGATGGGAGTGAATATGCCTGCGAGGACCGTGGTGTTCGACAGCATCAGGAAACACGACGGGACCGGCTTTAGAAATCTGCTGCCAGGTGTGGTGTTCCCCCGTTTCCCCTCGTTCATCTGAACCCACATCTGTTATGCTCTTTCATCTCTCAGGCTGAATTTGGAGCAGAGGAAAACAAAAGAATTTTTAAATCAATTTTTCTGTTTTTGAACTGTGCTTTCAGGTGAATACATTCAGATGGCGGGCAGAGCAGGGAGGAGAGGGCTGGACGCCACAGGCACCGTCATCATTCTGTGTAAAGCTGGCGTTCATGAGATGGCAGATCTGCACGTCATGATGCTGGTGAGGCCCCCTCCGTGTTTCCACTGTGGAACAACTGTTACACCCACCTCCCACATGAGTTTACATATCACCTTTTTCTAGATTCAAACGCGCTCCTAAAGCAGCGCTCTGCCTCTTCTCTATTTGGCCCGTGTTTCAAGGAAGGTGTTGGGTTTTTTCATTTAGCATTTAATGACACAGTTGAGTGGGCTGTTTAAACTGGTTCTCCCTCTGTGGCAGTTTTGAGAGGGAGAGTGTTTAGATTTTAATGTGCCATTCGACAGAGTTAAACCTCCTTTGTCTCATAGGAAATATATTCTCTCGGCAAAATGTGCCAGAAGCAGCGTCTTCTAATTTTTTAAGGCTAATCCAAAGTAATTTTATCTGTTAGCTATGATATGTCAAATGTACACATTGACATTTTTTAGCCCATTTTTCTGTATTGGGATTTAGTTCTGCATAGAAAACCTGTGTACCTCCACCAATAAACTAAGAAATAAAAAAAATAAACAAAGTAAATAGTAAATATCAGAGATTCATTGGCCTCATCCTCTTTGTCCTGCTCAGGGTAAACCTACGATCCTCCAGTCCCAGTTCAGACTGACCTACACTATGATCCTCAACCTGCTGCGAGTCGAGGCGCTGCGTGTGACCGACATGATGAGGAGGAGCTTCTCTGAAAACCACAGGGACACTCAGGTACAGTAAACATACCAACACCAGCAGAACAGAACTGTACTCTGAAGGCTTATCATAAAATATTAAAATGAAGTCTACCACATAGAAGTAATACATGCTGTTAAAAACCACTATAATAAGCAAGATGTTTCAGCCTCTCTTCTTCTTCTTCATCTCTCTTCACATCTTCCCAGAGTCATAACAACTGACACATGTTTATAAAACATTTCTATTTCCTCTCCTCTTCTTCTCTTCCTCCAGAGCCAAGAGAAGAGGATCAGCCAGCTGAAGCAGACACTGTCCACTCTGCCTCCTCTGGACACACACGACCAGCTGTCCGACCTGATGCCTTACTACCGCACAGTGACGGAGCTACGAACCACCACCGAAGCCCTACAAGTACACAGACGGACACGATAAAGCTCACACACAAACTTACAGCTTTGATCTGCTGCTCGTTCATTGTCTACTTTTCCACCGGTTTCAGCGCGCTATCCTGGAGTCTATGAGCGGGCTGAAAGCTCTGTCAGTGGGTCGAGTCGTGGTGGTTAACAACAAGCAGCATCTCAACGCCCTCGGAGTTATCCTACAGGTGTGTGTGTGTGTGTGTGTGTGTGTGTGTGTGTGTGTGTGTGTGTGTGTGTGTGTGTGTGTGTGTGTGTGTGTGTGTGTGTGTGTGTGTGTGTGTGTGTGTGTGTGTGTGTGTGTGTGTGTGTGTGTGTGTGTGTGTGTGTGTGTGCGCAGCTTCAACAGTAGCAGCAGATGAAGACAATTTAAAATCCTGCAATGTGAAAATATGTTGACGGCCCTGCTTTGCTAAATCTTGTATTTGCACAAGAAAACTTCTTGTTTTAAAGAAACAGAAGCAAAAATCCTTGTTTCCGCGTCTGTTTTTTTGACTCATCTGTTCTCCGTGTCAGGTGTCCAATGACTCTGTGAATCGCACCTTCACATCTCTCATCATCTGTGAGAAGGGCAACGAGGAAGGAGAAGGAAAAGGCAATGCCGTCGCCGCGTTACCCCACCTCTACAACACCGCTCTCTTCATACCCGAAGGTTCGGCCACTTCCTACACATTCACTAAAACCACCCACACATATGATGCTTTCACACAACAATTTGCAATTAGAGCAACAGTAGAATTGAATTATCTTAAGTTTTTCCCTGTTACTTTCTGCAGGTCCGTGCAGCCACACGGTTCAGAAGCTGAAGTTTCAGGACATTACAGGCATTACAGTGAAAACACTCAAAGTGATTCCCGACAGGATTATCGACAACTACAACAAAAGGCAACAGCCGCGATTCAGGTGTGTGCACGTGGGCTTGGTTCATGTCTTTTATGTAGCAAATATTTGGCATTGCCTCTTATGTTAAAATCTAGAGATATTGTACCTTGCAGTGAGCTAGTGTGGGTTCTCCAAGGCCTCCTGAAAAACAAGCTTGAACATTAGAGAAGCTCCGTTTAAAAGTATCCTGAATAATGCTGTTCTGTTAAATTTAACTTGGTTGTGATTTCCCCCTTTTTGCATGCAAGTTTAAAATTGTGCGCATAGAAGCCATTAATTAATATAATTGAGATTAAAGAATGTTTTAATGTAGATATAGGTTGCAGGTGCAACTAGAATCATCATACTGGTGTGATTGTATGCATCAAAGTGCTTTCAAGGAGATTTTAAAAATATCGTGATAAAACAAAAAATATCGCCATATTATTTATAGGCCATATCACTCAGCTGTTTTTGAACACTTTTAGCTCTGTTGAGCAAAGTTTAGCACACATGTCTGTGAACAGTTCAGATCTTACAAATGCTGTTCTGCGGACTGTCAGCTGGTGGCAGTAAACTGATAAGAAACACATCAAGCATAGTTGAAGAAGACGACGACTGTGGAGCAGCTAGTGAACAGCGATGTTAACAACGTTGGATTTAAAGTGGAGGAAATGCAGGTCTTTATTTCGACAAATACAAGTTGGTCCTCAAACAGTCCTTATTTCATATATAAAATAAATGAAAAAAGTACACTACAACCAAATGTAGACATTACTTAGTGTCCGCTCAACGCTGTCACAGTATAAAAAGGAGGTCATCTCTTTTTCCCTCTGTCCTCATCGCTCCATCTTGTCCCTTTAGACACGACCCCCCCGGCCAAGCCATCTCCACGGCGAGCCAGGAGCTCCTGCGATTGGCCGAGGCCAACTCCGGCGGCCTGGCGACCCTCGACCCCGTGAACGACCTCCAGCTGAAGAGCGTCGATGTGGTGGAGGACTCCATGAGACTCCGGGTGCTGAAGGAGAGCCTGCAAGATTTCACCTGCATCCACTCTCCCACTTTCGCGGAGCAGGTGTGTTTGTTGTCCTCGGAAAAAAAACAGTTTTTAGTTCTTTGAGGCAGTTATTAATATTTTTTGAGATGCACTGAGGCAAGAGTTTCATTTCAAATTCCTTTGTGGCAGTTGCACATTATTTATGCTGATTATTAACTTCACGCTCTGTTCACATGACACTTCCTCCCTTTTATCTCTCCATCATTTCTCCTCCCGTTTCACAATATCACCACCAAACTCCGCCGACAAGATTTTCGCTGTTGTGCCGCGTACGCCGTCTTCCTCACAGAACTTGTTTTAGGAGATGAGATGCAAGAATCGTAGCTGACTTGTTTCTATAATTACCCATATAGACTCATAGCTGCAGTTCATCCACTGCCTCACAGGCACAGCGAGTCATTTGAGCCACACACACACACACACTTAAAACTCATTTTGCAAGACAAGCTTTTACTTGCAGTGTCACCGTGGGTATTAGAAAGTGATGGTTGGTGCAGTACAATCTACAGTTCAAGCCGTTAGTGTTACTGTAATTGGCCTCAGAGGGGTATATAACGCGTTCACCGAGCAACTCCCCCTGTGCTGACAGCGAGAGGACAATAGGAAGCATTTCTGTCTCCGTCGAAAACAGCGCCGTCACTTTGAAATCAGGTCAAGCGCTGCAGTGCGTCTGTTTGTATACTCAAGTTAAGTGATTACTCCGTGTGTGTGTGTGTGTGTGTGTGTGTGTGTGTGTGTGTGTGTGTGTGTGTGTGTGTGTGTGTGTGTGTGTGTGTGTGTGTGTGTGTGTGTGTGTGTGTGTGTGTGTGTGTGTGTGTGTGTGTGTGTGTGTGTGTGTGTGTTTGTGTGTATTTTTTCAGTTTGCCCGGGTTACGGAGAGGATGAGTGTGCAGGAGGAGCTGGACCGGCTGCTGTTCCTAGTGTCAGACCAGTCTCTGTCCCTGTTGCCCGAATATCACCAGAGGATCAAGGTTTGGATCAGACGTTCGACTTCGCTGTCCCGCCCTACTTTTTTTTTTTTATTGTCTGGGCATTTTTTTTCTTTTTTTCTTTCAAAATAAGGTCACTCCTAGAGCTGCTGTCTTTAAGTCGATCACCAGAAAGTGAATAATTGTGATTAAGAGTCTTTATTTTAGAGAAAATACCTAAATCCTCTGGTTGCAGCTTCTCAAACAACAGTTTTCCATTTTCTTCTGTGTGACCGTAAATTAAATGTCCTTGGGTTGTGGACGGTTGCCAGAATGAATAATCGAGAAAAGACTTTAAATTCTCGCCACAGCGACTTGAGACTTGAAGGTTAAGACTTGAGACTTTGCTCATGTCTTGCGCGTGCGTGACTTGTCTCCGCCTCCGCCCGACAGGTCCTCCAGTCCCTCCAGTACGTGGACAGCAGCGGCGCAGTGCAGCTAAAAGGCCGCGTGGCCTGTCAGATCAGCAGCCACGAGCTGCTACTCACCGAGCTGCTGTTCGAGAACGCGCTGAGTCCGCTGGCGCCCGAAGAGAGCGCCGCCCTGCTCTCCTGCTTGGTCTTCACGCAGAAAACGCAGGTGGAGCCGCATATTACCAACACACTGCAGGAGGTGAGGAGGACCGGGTGTTTTTCTTGCTTTAGATATTGAAGCAGCGGTGAACGCGGCATGCGTGTACTGACAGACTACACTGGGTAGATATTGATGTACAACATCCTCAGCCTGCAGAAAAGGACAAGGGCGCTTCACCAAACTCAGCCCAGTCACTCGCTTAACTTACTTACTTATTAATTCGCCAGTGAGAGTCTGCCTCTGTCAAATCCGTTTGTGAACCGCTCCCGATACAAGAAAGTGCTTTATGAGGCTTTTACATTAGTGATGAACTGGGTTGTGTGTCGTCCCAGAAAAGCGGACGCGTCACTCTCGCGGTTTGTGAAACAGATTTCCTGAGCGTAGGCGACAAGGTCGTCCCTTTTAAAA
Organism: Scophthalmus maximus; assembly: GCF_022379125.1. Taxonomy (NCBI): domain Eukaryota; kingdom Metazoa; phylum Chordata; class Actinopteri; order Pleuronectiformes; family Scophthalmidae; genus Scophthalmus; species Scophthalmus maximus. The sequence goes on along the minus strand of NC_061536.1, from coordinate 11,482,571 downwards.
CCAACAGGCATGAGTGATGCCATTTAAGGTCCGCTTGTGAAAAATAAAATCTCTGTCTCTTTCCCATCTGTCTCCCCCCTCTTTCTCTTTCTCACTCCATTTGTTTTTCAGGGCATCGACCGGGTGCTGTCGGTGGCCAAGCGCATCGGGGAGCTGCAGAGGGAGTGTGGGATTCCACAGACGGCCGAGGAGTTTGTAGGCCAGTTCAAGTTCGGCCTGACAGAGGTGGTGTACTGCTGGGCCAGAGGCATGGTGAGGTCTTACCCCTTTTGTGATGCACATTACACCAGGTGTGATCCTGCATCTGGATATTTTTATCAAAATATTTTAGAGAGCCCACTCTTCCTCACCTAGAACACAAACCATATTTGTTCCCAGTCCAGCTCTGGAGTCATAAAAAATATATCGGGCCTCATGCTAGGACATTTTCACATCCATTCCTTATCATAAGCATCCTCCGTGAGTCGAATTAACCAAACAAGACAAAACGTGTCGTCCACCTCTCGTATCAGAGACCGATGAACAACACTTGTTCATGAGGAGGCGCGTGATCGTGAGATTTCATTATCACCATATACAATGTCTGTAAAAATTTGCCCATATAAGGCTACAAGTCTTTTGCTCCACTTTCAAGTTTCATTGACAAAATAATTGTTACTAAGGAGCAAAAAGAAGAATACATTTAGAAGAGTCAGTGGTCGTATTATATGACCCAGAATCGTTAATTCTACATTTATCAGTGACGTGTTTATGACGCGAGTATGAGAGACGCTCGTGGAAATCTTAGACAAGAGAGTATTACAGCCCACGGTAAGTGATACTGGACTTGCATTAAGAATCATCAGCTGTTGCTGATCATCACACCTTTACTGTACGAATGTTTTTCCATGTTGAGAAAACCTGTTCTGAACAACTCAAACATTTAATTTCTACCCAAGAGAAAATTAAAAGTATAACAAAATAGGTGAATTCTATAAATTCTATTGAAGCCCGTTGTTTTTTTTTGATGATTTTCCACATCTATCTGAAAATCTCTTAACTTAAATTTGACATTTCCCGCTGGATGTACAATATGCTTCTGAACTTGACCTCCTAATCAACACATCCCCCTTCTTCCTTGCTCGTGTTTCAATCACTTTACCCCTCCTCCGGTCCCGTCCCGTCCTCGCTCTCCCGCCAGCCGTTCGCCGAGATCGCCCAGCTCACGGACGTGCAGGAGGGCACGGTGGTGCGCTGCATCCAGCGCCTGGACGAGGTGCTGAAGATGGTGCGACAGGCCGCCCGCATCGTGGGCGACTCCGTCCTGGGGAGCAAGATGGAGAAGGCGTCGCTGGCCATCCGCCGGGACATCGTCTTCACCGCCTCCCTCTACACCCACTGAGGAGGAGGAGGAGGAGGAGGAGGTGTTTCTTTGTGGTTGTAGAGGTGTTTGTGGCTGGAGAGGTAAAGAACACGAACTCTGCTCCCACGAGCTTCTATGTGCCTACTTGATGTTTACATGACACTTCTTTTTTTTTTAACTACCGACTGTGGGAATGAACTTCAAAAAAATCTGGATTGTAATTTATTGTACAGTAATAAAAACCTTTGTGTCCCAAAAAAAATGTATTGGATGACTCTATTCCCCCCCCCCCCCCCCCCAAGAAATTTGGATGAATTAGAATTATGGATCATGAAGGGATGCATGTGAAACACCTCATGAACTCCACCTGAGGACAAGGTGAACGACTGAGATGGTGACATGGTCACGCCAGGAGAATAGATCCATCTTCCAGAGAGGATGGGCTCGGCACCGGGATGCTCCAGCTCCCTCGGTCCGGTTTGTCGCTTTAAGACTACGATCTCTTTGTGTGTCTGATGAATTCAATGTGCGGCGACGCGTCAGCGGAGAAGCCTCATTATTAGACGAGCAGCCCCACACACACACACACACACACACACAGAGAGAGAGAGAGAGAGGCAGAGCTGTGCGCTGAGGGGAACAAGAAGAAAAACTGAAATTATTATTATTAGTATTATTGACATTGAACCGTGGGTGTTTTCTTTTCCCTTTTTCAAAGATGAGGACATCTTGAGGATGGGTTGCGCACATTTGGAATAAAACCCTGCGTCCGTGCGCACGATAAGGAGCGGGGGCTTTTTTTTTTCTCCATCCACCAGCTGGAGTAAAAAAAAAAAAAAAAAACCAACCCCATCAGATCCCAGGAGGAGGACAGAAGATCGGAAGGCATGTCGTCGGAAAAACACGGTGAGTGTTTTGAATTTGTGTGTGCCTTACTTGCGACGTGTGACAAATAGATTGGATATCTTTTAATCCACAGATTCATATCAAAGCCCCTTTTTATTAGTGCCTTTCGTCCGCATCGTTCCCAGCCCCCCCCCCCCCCCTTCTCTGTGGATGTTTCTCTACATGATGATGATGATGATGATGATGCACCGCTGTGTGGGTGCAGCCTGGGAACCGTCACCATAGGCGTCGACACGGACACTTTATGAAAAAAAAATCATATCTCAAGTAGCTTACTTTAATTAATTAATTTGGATTCAATTCATATTTCTGCAGAAACATTTAAAAAAAGATGCTTCCATGCATCATATCAGATTTTTCTACATATATACGTATATTACAATCTATCATCGTCTTTCTTCTCTTTCCTCCATGTGTCACATCATCATCATCATCATCATCATTACGCACGGGTCCACGTGCATGTCTCCAAGAGTGCAGACGTCGGTGTGGGTGTCCTGTGCGCGTGCACGCCTCCTCTTGCGCGTGTTCAGCGGCACTTGACGTCTGGTGGTGCACGGCACCGACAACGGACAGTAACATGACGCTGAGAATTGACACTTGAACGCAGCACATAAAAGCAGCTGCAGCTCTCCTGTGATGTGTGTGTGTACACAGAGGACGTCACTGTGACACTGTACTTATCAAACACTCAAACACTGCACAGGGATTATTTCGGGGCAGGTGTGATGCTGAATTGATGGATTAATATCTGCAGATTCACCCAGAGTGCAGTTGAGCCGAATCCATGCATCCATTGTCCTCGGCCATCCCGATTGTTGTAGTCAAGACCAATCGGCTCTGTGGTTTTCAGACCTCTTTGGCGTCCAAACTGCTTAAAACTAAGAAATATCACTTGTGTCCCATCAATGGTTTGGTTAAGATCATTTTTAGATGCACAAAGAGGTAAAAAAAAAGGAAGGACAGAGGCTGTCGCACAATAACCAGATTATTGAAGACTATGTAATGTGGGATTTGTGAACATGGGCGACACAAATACAAAAAAACCCTAAAAGCAAAGACGTATCCACTCGTGACCCATCGTTCAGTATGTTCTACACGTTCATATGTTTAGTTTTATTCAATTAAAACTATTTAATTGAGAATAAAAAATTGTACATCAGCAAAGGGGAATCTGGTCAGACATCTCGCCACTTTGAGATTCGAAGGAGCAAAGATGAAACGAGGAAAGAAGCCAGGGAGGTAATGATGTCAACCCATATTTGATCATTTTCATTCACCTGTGCATTTAAAAACACGTGGTGCTGATGATAATAAACATCATCATCACACCACCATCATTATTTGCTCTCGTCACGTCGTGTCACGACCTTTCAAAGGTGTCCCCCTTCCCTCCTCGTGCACGCTCTCCCCCCCCCCCCCCTCCTCCGCCTGTTTCTGGTCCACTTCCTGCTTGTGACAGAGTCGGGGCGCCGTTACGTAACAGCCTGTCCCCCGAGCAGCACAAGTCGTCGTCAACCCTCATCATCACTCAGCCGCTCTGCTCTCTCTCCGACGGGCCTCCTGCTCTCCTTTCCCCCTCTCTTGTTTCATCCTCAACTCCATCTATCTCCATCTCCCCCCTCCGCCTCCCCCTCCTCATGTCCCTGTCGGAGTGGGTTACCGCACCTCTCCGCCTGCTTCCCCCGTTGTGAAAACACAACACCCCCCAGTCAGTCATTTTCCGCGTTAAAACAACGGGAGCGGAAGATTTTCCGGACGTCCCAGAGCAGATCGGACTATCAGATGTCAGAAATGCCACATTCCTCGCTACACAATAAACGTTGTTTTGAAGGGAGAATAAAGGGAAATATCTTTCTGTGGTATGTGTGTTTGTGTATTCTCCTCCTCAACCGTGAGATAAGACATATTACATTCGACTTGCAGACGAACGCGTAGCCGTGCTCTGGTTAGATAACACGCTCTCACTTCTTTTATTGTTCTTCCTCTGCTCTATTTACGTCTTTGTCTTATCATCCTTCTTCCTCCTCCTCCTCTGTTCATCACCCAGGTTTCGATGACTCCGGCCGTCAGACCATGCAGCCGCCTCCGTATCTCTCCGGCCCGCAAGACCCCAACCTGGGCCAGCATCCCAACATGGGCCAGCATCCCAACATGGGCCAGCATCCCAACATGGCCCCCGCGCCCGGCACCCAGCCCAGCTACCCTCCGCCGCCTCCTCCCCCAGGCTCGGAGGGCTACCTGCAGGAGACCCAGTTCCACTGCGGCCCCATGGGGCCTGCGGGGGCCCCGCAGGGCTACACCGTCCAGACCCAGGGGCCCGGCGGCACCATGTCTCACCCGCCCGTCGGGTACATCCACCCGGGCTACCCGCTGCAGCTGCAGCCCTGCACGGCTTACGTGCCCGTCTACCCCATGGCGTCGGTGAGTCAGAGACGACGCGTTGTTGTTTCTTTGAAAGATTTCACAGGTCCGACATCAGTTTGCCGCAGAATTGCACCAGGCTCTGTTTAGAAATTCAGCATGCTGTACATTTCATAGCACAGGTAATAGCACCTGCACATTTATGGATTTGATGGATAAATAAAGGAATATTAGTAGCCTTATATTACAGTTATCCATATTTGGAAAGAACTGAATATAGGGAAAACACAGACATTCATTTGCTTTTTCAGAAGACTATTACAGTTATTACAAAATCATCAGAAAATAAAGCGTTTATCTTATGTCATGCTCTGTTTTACGGTCTCTTAGATGTAGAGCTATGATTCTTTTTATTTTAGACCCAGTGTAGGTATTTTCTTTTTGTAATGAGAATTACTTAAAAATAAGAGACAAATGTTTGCAGCAGTCTTTTGACATCTTGGTTCATGTGGTTTTATGAAGCTCTGTGGTTATTATCGTGGGGACATTAGATGAAATATTCGCAGATTATTGCATTTATAGGCTAAGATCTTTTCTAATTACTTTTCAAAAACACATTGCATTAAGAAAAAAAGTGCCTTCTTCATCGCATTTGCAAAATTTAGGGTTTGAGTCTGAGGGGCACTTTGTGAGACGAGTCAATAAAATAGGAAAGAAGGAAACTCTGCCACACAAAGTAGTGTTGATTTTTTACTTTTCTCAAATCTTTGCCTTTTAATACTCAAGAGTTTTACCTCTCCGGGTTTTAAAAACCATGAGAATCAGATAATTTGGGCTTCGTTGATGTAGTTAAGGGAACGACACAATTCACCAGTGATTCATTCTGCGACCGGGGACACGTGTTGAATGCCGTCTGTCTTTCTCCTCTTTTCCTGTCATCTCTCTATTCTAATATTTCCCATCTGTCAGAGACACACAGTTCCCAAAACAGTGATTTAAACAATTAGATCATTTGAGAAGGGAACATCGGTCTTTTGCTGAACTGCTGACAAAGTGCAGGTGTGACTGTGATTGGTTTGGTATGTAAAGCATCACAAACAGTTTAGGAACCAGTGCTTTAAAAACTACTAATAGGAAATAATTTGTTCCCTTTATTTGTCCATTCATTTTTGTACAATGTTGTTGTTTTTCCAATTACAGCGACACGTGTTTTACATGAAAACCCTTTCAGGCGTTACGCCTGAAGAAGAAATGAACGTGGCAAAAAATTAGGCACCGGAGAGCGACCGTGAGTCATCGAGCAACGGAAAGTGTGGCTGCTTTTGTGCTGCCGCCATCAATCTCGATTAGTGAAATGAATATTTAAAATATGATTTATCGTCATGTCAGGAGCGAAGTCGTCCCTGACCTTTCCGCGCACCGCGACGGGCTTCATGCTTCGCCTGCCGACGACCCGTCTCCTGGACGCAGACGAGCTCGTGTGACGAAACAATTCCAGACGCAAGTTTGATTAAAAGAGTCAGTGAGCCTCTCTGATTTCTCTCCTCGAGTCGTGCAGCTGAACAGTAATTACAGCCAGAGGATGTGAGCCAACACCAGACACACACACAACATCAAGAGAGACGGACACGCCTGAGCTCTGCAGGTGATTTGTGGTGAAAGCGTCCCGTCGGGGACCAAACCAAACCAGGGCCTTTCTGTGTGGAGTTTGCATGTTCTCCCCCTGTATGCGTGGGTTCTCTCCGGGTTCTCCGGCTTCCTCCCACAGTCCAAAGACATGCAGAATGGGGTTAGGTAAATTGGCCTGTGATAGGCTGGTGACCTGTCCAGGGGTGTAACCCGACCTGTCCAGGGGTGTAACCCGCCTCTCGCCCGCGACCCTTAAATGGATAAAGCGGTAGACGATGGATGGATGGACGTCCCGTCGGCTTTGAGAGCTCATCTCTGATTGAGTCGCCGTCTGCCGGATCATCGTCAATAATCATTGTGACCGGCCGCTGTCAAGAACTGCAAATGAAGTCTGTTTGTCCTGTTGCTCAATGTCCAACATGAATTGATCTACGGTGGCCCTGAAGTGAAAATCACAACGACAAATGGGAAAAACACACCTTCAGGGTCACTGTAGCTTCTTCGTCACCTTTTCTCTTTACTCACTTCCTGTCTTTTCTCTATCTCGCTCCCTCCGTCCAGGGTCAGCCCTACATGCCGGCCGCAGGAGCCCATCCCGCGATCCCGCCGGGCCAGATGCACCCCATGCAGATGCCGCCCAGCATCACCCTGATGGACCGCCGGCCGCCGCACGACTACCTGCCCATCGCCGTGCTCACCACCGTCTGCTGCTTCTGGCCGACGGGCATCATCGCCATCATCAAAGCTGTGCAGGTTCTTGCTGCTTTCACTTGGATTTTACTCATGTCACATCACCTGCCATTTGTTCTTCACGAATTTGCCTGCCCTTCAGAAATGCCGAAATGTTATTATGCAGAAGAGTTAGATAGAACCCAAGAACTATTGGAGGGATCGCCATGAGTCATGGTCCCCTGAGGACGATTCCTACTGAATTTGATGATCCCGTGACCTTTCCCTTTAGCGCCACCGTGAGGTTCACATTTATTTTTTTGAGCGGCATGTCTTTTTACATTTTTTATGAATTGCCTCGATTTTACATCCGCTCATTCATGTTCCCCCTCAGGATCAGTTTTAGACGTGTAAGTGCACAGTGGACGAAAACAAACGTGAAACAAATTTACTTTACGAAGGGAGAGCCACACGGACAAATCCAAGCAACCCTCGTGCACGTTTGCCCCAGAGAAGCATAATTCAGGCTCGTTCTATTTACGAATGCAACATTAGCCTCGACCCACAGCTTCAATATACTCACATCATCAGGATGACGGTATTTAAAGTTATCAGCCATTTGAAAAGTGGAATTTTTTAATGGACTGTACATAGTAATAATAAAAAAGTGTCCATTAAGGTAACACAGCGCTGGCTTCCATGCCTGTAAAACAAAGCCACAGACTCGCATGTGATTTATCTGATCGCTCGGAAAGATCGTTCATCCCTGAAGCCTCGTGTGGAAACAGGATGTGATGGCGGGGTTCTTTTTTTTCTTCTTTTTTTCCTGTCAACAAGCACGTAGTAACCAAATGAATTGCCCTGGAACGGAAAAAAAAACTCCTCCAAGTCTTGCAGGACTTTATATTAACTGACACCAGCGTGAGCTTACACTTTTGATACTTTTAAATTATGCAGAGTCAGAAGGGAGGAAGGAAAACTGCCACTGCGAATGTCAGGATTTGGATTGTGTCCTGGTGCTGCTGCAACATCATTACACCTAAAGTTTCGCACATTCAGATTCGGAGAGATTGCTCTTTTGCGAGGTGTTTGTCGATGCCGACAACAGACGAGTGAAGTCGGGGTGAGGCGTCGGAGCCCCCGTCCTTCGCGTTCCCTCTCGTTCAACCTCCGCGCAGCGACGGCGTCTGTGCCCACCAACGTGCACATGACAGACTTCACATTACATAACCTGCGCCATTGTTTGGTGCAACGGGACAGAATGGATTTTTTTCCCCCCTCCGGGCTCAGCTCAGCCGGCTCAGAGCTGAGCTGAGCTGACGAGGCGTGGGACCCACCAGGTCTGAGCCGTGCATTGTGTTGTTGTTGTTGTTGTTGTTGTTGTTGTGCGTTGATGTTTGTTTGTTGCTGTGCAGGCCGCTCTCTCTCTCTCTCTCTCTCTGTATCTCTGCACATTCAGGCGCCGGTGCTGCCGCAGTGAAATCGATTCCATTCATGGCGTTTCAGACGCTCTCCTGCGCCCACTCGTGCCTCTTCCTGTTACATAACACGTATTCTAATTTCTCCCCTCTCTCTCGCCCCCACACTCCCCCTCCCTCCCTCCCTCCCTCCCTCCTGCATCACGTAGGTGCGTACGGCGATCGCCCGGGGGGACATGGTGACGGCGGAAATAGCCTCGCGCGAGGCGCGCAACTTCTCCTTCATCAGCCTGGCCGTGGGCATCGCCTCCATCGTGCTGTGCACCATCCTCACCGTGGTGGTCATCATCGCCTCGCAGCACCACGACGACGACTGGGAGCCGTAACGCCGCGCGGACGGGGGTGGGGGGGGGGTGGGGAAATAACCGTGGCAGATAATAGCTGGGGCTGACTACTCGTAAATTCTGTGGAGGAAGTTGGGAGCACTGAAAATGCACTCAAAACTGCTACTGCTTTGCCGGCCCTCTGTGTACAGCTACACACACATACGCACACATATAAACACACACACACACACGTCTGACCTTATAACCTGCTGCCATCAGACACACACACCCTCGACCAAAAAAAACAGACCCATCACAGGAGACATTCAAATGCCAAATACAAGCAGCTGTCAGACGAGGGCCCACATTTGCCGTAAGCGCAGCTCAATATTTACTCTCAGAGATACGAGCTGCAGGAAAAGCTCCTCGCGTCACCAATTCATTTGACGCTGATTCGCTCCCGCTGATGAGGTTTTAAATGTTCCAACGACAAAGTCGGACCCTCTCCCTTGAAGCTGAAGTTTAAAAGACACCGCACTCAAGGACATGTAGACCCCGTTTTTCTCTAAACGTACCCGGCCTCCAAACTTCAAACCATAAATATAAGTATTAAGAGGGCGACTTTAAAAAAGGAAACTTAATTAAGTCAGTGTGAGGAATAAACAGAGCGTTGGACTCAAAAGGCGGAACACAGCAAGTGAACACAAAAGCCACATTCAAAGATGTGTTTTTTAGGATAGATCGATGCACATTTCAAGTTTTACATGTGCACGCACACATGTTTTTCTACTTTAAAAAAAGGAAAGGGGAAAAAGAAGGTGCCATGCTTGACCAGTGTTATTCACAGAGTGTACAGTATCATTGCTGGTACGACCGCAAAAGAGACTGTCAACTGGATTTAAAGCATCAGAGCGGGAAGATCAATACACATTTAACACACCAAATGGAGACTGGACTGCACAAAGTGACTTTACACACACACACACACACACACACACACACACACACAGAATACTTATTTATTAAACTGGTCGTTTGTGAGCTACGTGGACATTTTAGCTGGACGATGTGACGCATAACTTTACGAATTCTGTGTTTGTTAATTTATTCAAAAGCCTTCTTTTTTTATTTATTCGATATCTGCCCACGCTTTGACTTTTGTCTGCCATAATTTACGGTGCATCGCTGGTTTGCCGCGGCCACGCGCGCCCGACACTTTGAATCGGCCGAGATGTCGATGTCTTGCGACGATGACGTTGCACTCTGTAGTGACCAGATGGGACGACGTCGTAGCTCTTCTAGTGCATGATGAATATAAATTTAGGCTCATGGGCTTTCAGTGCAAAAAAAAAAAGTTGCTTGTCGCTCAGCTGTTGGCTGGGAAATACTCTCTCAAAGTTTCAGTCAGTGTGTGGTACAGTATTTTTTTCAATAGTGTTGAACTTTGGAAACGGGAAACGGAGACGATTTGAATAACGACTACGAGTATTTTGAATTTTTGGAGTTGCCAAATATTGTTTTTGTTGAGTAGTTTACCAGTGTATCGGCCTGTGTTGTGTTTTGCACATCTCTTCGCTATTTAATCTCAGACGCTGTGAAACGATTGGACGTGTCGAGGCGACACAACCCTGCATGTCGTCCTCACTGTGTTTCCATGGTGTCTTCAATACTTTGAGGCCAAATGGCGTCGCCCTGAGCAGCAGCTCATGAACAGTCCTTCGAGGATTTTCAGGAGTTGAGGGAAAACTGAAAATGAATGTTTCCAAAAAAGGAGAGAGAGAGAAAAATACTAATGCCTATACTGTATCGTAGCACTTTCTGCTCTATGACAACTTTCCTCTGGTTCCTTTTCTCTCTCGTCCCCCGACTTTCTCCTGAACCACACACGACTTATTGGACCTATTTACATATCTCTTCTTTTCGTTCCCTTCCCCCTTTCTCCTCTGTTTGTCCCGATGATAATGCTATTTATTTTTTTTGAAAGAATTATACATATACAGTATATTGAAAAATTCAGAGAATTACATTTGTTGACAGTGAACACAAAAAGAGATGGTATGAATACAGTTTATGTCATAGTTTATTCTTTAACAAATATCTATTATTATGATTATGATGATGACACTGTAAATGATTGATGTGTAATATAAGTACATTGAACACACCTGGGTTTGTATTTATCAAACTTCTAAGAATTAGATGTGAGGTTGCTCTTCAGTAAAAAAACAAAAAAACAACAAAAAAACTTCCCTGTTTGGTTTATCTGAATTAAAATTTTTCATAATTTTAAAGACACGACAATCTACAATATTCACGACACAAGACGACATAATAATTTGCATTGCTTGAGATACACGTTGAGGTTCAATCACTCCAAAAAATCAAGCCTGCTCGTGAAAAGTTCCACAAAAAAAATGTTGCGTCTGGACGTTTACATATATATATATATATAAATACAGCCCCGACTGACACATTGATAACTCAGTGTTAGACGAGCAAATGAAGCACGTGTAGTGTTAATATTATTCTACAGGAGGCTGTGGCGGTGAGTGAATAGAGTCACGCCCAGCATGTCTAGTTTTAGGCTGCGTCTCCGCTGGGATGCGACGTACTCCACGTTTCCCTTATCCCCTGTTCTCCGTTTTGTTTCGTTTTCAAAGCTTGTACAGTAAAAATTTGCGACGGGTCGCTTGGTTCACAGAGGCCCCGATCCGACCTGGTGTGACGTGTGTGGTTCTCCTGGGGCTTTTCTCGATTCTGATGATGTGCCATGGCTGTGTTTGCACAATGCGTTTGGTTGTTTTTTGTTTGTTCTGACTTCCGTTGTGTGAAGTAAATGAATAAAGAACCCTTCCGGGGTCGTGTGAGTGACGTGGCGGCGAAGGCGGCGAAGTGTCGTTCCTCTGCTCTGTGTTTCACCGCTCGGCTTCATCCTCCATCCTCTCAGTCTCTCTGTGGCCTCTCTCCTCTCTCCTCTTCCCCTCATCGCCGAGCTGCTATTTATAGTTGCCCTGCTTTTTTCTCCCACTCTGTCTCTCTCTCTCTCTCCTCCTCCTCCCTCTCTGTCAGAACATGAACTACAGTATCTCTCACTATCCAGTGTTCAATCACAGAAGGTTTTGCTGGTGCTGATGTGGTTTTCCAACATCGCTTGTACCACATGAAAAAATAACTAAAAACCTTCACATCCAAGCAGCTTGTATTTGCGCATGAGCAAATGTAAGCACATACATAGCAATTTATCCGAGTGAGCGGGAAAAACATATTCCATCTGCTGCTCGATAAAAAAAGATATTTTGAACCTGTTTCCGGATCAAAAATGAAGATGGCAGCCGACCGGATACCTGGGATTGGACACAAAGGAGAAACTTGGTAAATCATTTTCTCTTTGAGCAGCGGAATGAACATGAATTCATGCGGATAGTTCGTGGAGTGTTTGGGGGAATTCTAAAAATAATCTACCAAAACAGACTTCTCCCTCTCGCGCCAGCACGAGGGTGATGGTTGCGATCTATCAAAACTGCCTCGTGTTCCGATCTCTCGCGTGGTTTTAAGTTATTAACAGAGAGATGTATGAAATGCCTCGTGTTTGGCAAATCATTTGGTGGTGATCAAAATGTATTTTGCATTCACCTCATACACCGTGACATGTTTTCTCTTTATGAGACGGTGCATTAACCCCTTTTTGACAACTAAAAAAAGTATTGATGCGGGTTTTGTTATCGGTGACCCTACACCCTACCAACACTTCAGACAGCTACAAAATCAAGTTGCACATTTTAGACCAGAGCTATTTTATTTATAGGAAATCAGTTGTAAGTCGAAATGTGTCCTTCATCAGCCAGTTTCCCTCGATTCATCATGATCCTTTTCCCTTTTTCTTTGGGCCACTCGGCCGTGGAAACACCACCTTTTGAGTTGAAACGGCTTCAATAGCTGATTATTTACCTCTTGCCAACATGTAAACACACTCACTGTCACATTTCGCTCGTCATTATCATAGCCACTTTAAATAATATCTGTCGTGCACAGACCCAGACAAGGTCAGGTGAGCGGAGGAGCTTGTGAATGGAGGGAATAAAAGGTGGGAGCGGAGCCAGCCTGTGTGTGTGTGTGTGTGTGTGTGTGTGTGTGTGCGTGTGCCGGATCACAGATGGCCATTTAGCCTCCCGAGGAGAGCCAGCGTCTCTCAGATCATTCAGCTTGGCCCCACGCTGCACGCCTCTCTCCTCCACCGCGCAGGCCCAAATGCTTCCCCCCGTGGTCGAACCACGCTGGCTGTCTCGCTGTGTGTGTTTGTGTCGTCCTGCGGCTCCCTCACTGGGCTGTCATCTCAGCCACGCCATCAGGTACTGACGGATGAGCAGCGCTGGGATTGCGGGAGAACGCCGGGGAAATGTGGCCGGCCTGCTGCTGCTGCAAAAAACAACACCAATCAAATGCTTGGATATCCAATCGACACATGGAATATCCAAAAGTGTGAAATCAAAAGAAAAAAAGAAGACAAAAGCAGACGATTCCTTTGTGCTGCTGTTGAGATTTGAATTGATGGAGGCAGGAAAACTAAAGGCAAGGATTCATGTCGACCCCTGGTTCTGCATCATTGCACTCACGGCATCAAGAGGGTTTTTCTTTTTTCCCCTTTGTGTTGTCTGCTTTACTCGTCATCCCTCCAGACGGTGGAAGAAGAACTACTCAAAGTCTGAAACTTTTTTTTACATACAGCGATGCACAGATGCTGCATCACAAGTGAGAGTCTAATATTCAAACACCAGAGGTGGAACAACACCAAGTACATTCCCCCGACTACTGCATTTAAGTACAATTTTGAGGTACGTGCACTGCAAGAAATAAGAGAAGAATAAATATATGCAAGTAAGGAACAAATGCCACAAATCCTCGAAGTTCTACTCCACCGCTGCCTCCTAGTCAGTCCCAAAGACAAATACCGTAGAATTCAAGAATCTCTTTATTGTTCCTGAAAGTTGAATAAAGTACAGTAAAGTGCCTCGATTGTCGTGTATACAAGAGTACAAATATTGCTTTACAGCAGCTGGATTGACCCCGCATGTGTTCTCAGTGCTGTGTGACAGCGTTTGGCAGGCGTGCACACGGACAAATATCCAGGTGGTGCCAAGCACAGCAGCCGGCGTGAAGAGAGCGGCAGAGGCCCAGCCGCCCACAGGCCGGAGAATCGAACTCTAAGCGGAGAAATTTATGAGTGTGAAGCTCCAAGCGCGTCCGTAACCCCCGTCAAAGATGTCTTCAATCCTTCTCCGGGGGGAAAACGTCAGCTCTGTCTCGTCCAAAGCTCCGGGCTTCTGGTCTGCCACTGGTCACACACTTGTCGTTATTGAAGGATCTTCTTCTTGATGTACTGGCAGAGGCAGAGCGGGGCCACGGTGCAGTGGGTCCTCCGGGAGCGTAGGCGGTGGTGCGACGGGCCCGAAAACCTCTCACACACCAGCAGCCTCACGTAGACGGCGCTGTACGTCATCAGAAGCTGGTAGGCTTTGGCCTGCAAATCAAAAAAAACCCAAAGTAAATATCATGGAGTTATTAAATATCAGATTGCTGAGAAATGACAAAAAGACCAATGCCGTCTTGTGTCTTTATGATCTGCAGTATTCACTATAATAAAGTTGTAGCTCAGGTGCATTTCTGTTTTTGTTCTAATCTTTTATAAAAAAAACGTTCAAAAGAGTCCATTGCTCTTATATGTATGTGATTTTCGTTCAGGCTCTGATATGAACCGCCGCCTCCCATCCTCTCTCACCTGAGCAGGTAACGACGTGTCGGGGATAAGGCTGTAGGTTTCGGTGACTTTGGCGCCCTCCCGCTGGCTGGATGGGGCGCTGCAGGCGGTGTCCTCGTGCGTGAGCAGAGGCCTCTGCTCTTCGGCGTCCCGCTCGCCGCCGGAGCCGCCGACCTCGGGGTCGTCTGCCGTGACCTCGGGGTCGTCGGCCGTGACCTCGGTCACGAGGAGGAGGTGGGATATCTTCCTCGCCAGTTTTTTCTAGTTGTGAACGGTGACATTGATTGGATTATTCGGACTTCTGTTCGTAGCCGGGGACCAACCGGAGCGATCGATGTACTCGACTCACTCACCTGAATGTCATTCGCCACGAAGCTGCGCTCCTCTAGAGTTTCGGTCAGTGCTCTCAGACAGTGCGCCATGTCCCAATATACAAAGTACAACTACAGGGAGAGGAATACAACAGTATCAGCAACACACGTTTCAATTTCCATTCAATCTCATGTACCGGCCTAGTTCCATGCCACTATACCACCAACCATATCTTTAAATGTTCAGTTTCGGAGGATTTCAGAAGAGCAACCTGCATGTTTCCGGTGCAGTTCTGGACCCAGTCGGCCACGGCCACCAGCAGCTTGTGTTTCACCATCCTCTCGTTCACCTGGATTAACCGCACGTCGAGATTCATGTTGATCTGACACAGAGAAACACACACACACACACACACACAGACGTTTTAGAAGAAACTATTGTATTTGTATATATGTATGAGAAAAACATTTTATTTACCAACGTTCCATTACACCGACGTAAGTCAGGTTAAGTTCTGCTTCTTTCACAACATTAAGCTATTTTAACATTTTCACGAGTCGCCTCTGTACATATTACTTAATATATTGTTAAAATATGTTTATATTTGTTATTTTCTTTTCAACTGTTGTCTGATTGGTGTGAATGCACCGACAGGATTGATTCCTGATTCCGTTGTTCTCTGTTCAATGACGATAAAAGGAATTCTATTCTCTTCCGTTCTGTTCTATTCATTGTAGAAAATCCCCGCTGACATTCTACGAGTGCCGATTCAGGTTCAGCGAAATGATTCTGATTTCAAAATCCAAACTGAACACCTTCCCCGCTGGGACAATGCCCATATTCCTGTGGACGCGGACCACCATTTACCTCCTTGTTGCTCTGGTGGAGGACGAAGATGATGGCAGTGGTGAGGAAGATGGAGACCAGGCTGACACAGAGGCAGAGGACCCAGTAGTCACTGACGGTGATGTAGAGGTGGAGGGTGGAGAACACCACACACCACACCACCATGTACAGCACCTGGTGGCGGGTGGGGGGAGGGCGTCAAGTGTGACACCAGAGTAAAGTGTGTGTGGCCAAAACGGACCCAAAGGATGAATGTGTGGATGAAAGAAATGATATACATGTACAGTATTACAGCAACTGTGCCAATGGCATTTAATATCCAGTGGCGTTTTTTGGAAAATGTATATTAGATCTTAGACGTTACAGCTTGTCAACAATTATGTTAAAAATACTCCTGCAAATCCTGCAGGCATTTGCAAACAACAACAACCATTTTAAAACTCTAAACACACCGCAAAAAAAAATATTTTTAAATTCAAAAAGATCTGCAAAGTTCACAAACAGCTGTTAGACAGCAGCACACAATCACATTTTTGTTGTGATGTGATAATATTTGAGGATATATAGCATTTGAATCTCAGCAATTTGTAAAACAACCGTGTATGAAGAAAAAAAAAATCATATTCCCCTGTTTTGGGATTCACTTTATCCAGATGAGTTCACTGATTCACTATAAATTCTAAAAAGAAAAAAAAGCGAAATCTTATTATGTAAATGGTAAAAACTTGGTTAAAGGTTAAGATGTCATATTTCTAAGACAAAGTCCGAGTTACAATCTTAGAGACTTGGAGTTTGAATTCTAATGAAAGGAACCACTTTTCTTATAATGGAAAATTTGAGTCAATTAAACGGCTGGATATTCTTTTTAACTGTCTCTTGCAAGTCAAAGTAACTTGACTAAGTACGTAAGTAATGCTAATCCACTGAATAGCCCTTGTGAGATGAGAGGCGGAACTGCAGGAGAATGGTGACTAGTCAGGCGATAGGACAGAGGTGGGGAGCGGGATGATCGTACCGGAGCCATCACGAAATGAAAGAAAGCCGAGTTAAAAACCATGTATCTCCTGACGGAGGGAACGTCCAGAGCTGCTCTCAGCGGAGCCTCCATGTCCCCGACCGGAATCTAACAGATGGAGGAAGAAAAAACCCCAACGAAAACGACAAGATAAGAATCCAAACCGACCTCAGGCTGAGGTATAATTCGGGTCATTTGTGCTCGTGTGTGCATGTTGACCTGGAAGCCGTTGGCCTCCAGACCGGCGCGGCACAGCGACAAGTCAAAACTGGGGTTTAGCAATGAACGGCTGGACGTCGACAGGACACACTGGCCTGAGGAGAGCGCGGGCAAAAGAAAGAGAAGGGAAAAACAAGACACGACAACAATCAGATACTGTAACTGTGTCGTCAGTGTAAATCATCTGGCGAGGCAACAGGCAGATTCAAATAGGAACAACAACAAGGAAATGTGTGAAGCGAGAGAGAGAACTGCCCTTCTATGAAACACAAATATTCTACACAGCAACATCATTTGGCACAAATAGAATCGCAAAAAATATATGAATCACAGATCTCAAAGAGAATCTCACGGACTGCAGGACAGTTTGCCAGACGAGGAAGAAAAGAGCCATTATACCGTTCGACCAGTTGGGTTTGTTGGCGGCGGCTTGTGGCTGAGTTTTGGTGCCTGTGACCTGGACGTCCACCTCCGCCTCCTCCACCTCCTCCGTCATCTCAGAGGTCACCGAATCCTGGAGAATAACTTTTATTTAACAAAGAGAACAAATGTTGCCTGTCTATCTATCTATCTATCTCATGTATCTATCTAACCATCTGTCTATCTATCCATATATCTATCTATCTATCTATCTATCTATCTATCTATCTATCTATCTATCTATCTATCTATCTATCTATCTATCTATCTATCTATCTATCTTTCTTAACTATCTATCTATCTATCTATCTATCTATCTATCTTTCTTATCTATCTATCTATCTATCTATCCATCTATCCATCTATCTATCTATCTATCTATCTATCTATCTATCTATCTATCTATCTATCTTTCTTATCTATCTATCTATCTATCTATCTATCTATCTATCCATCTATCTATCTATCTATCTATCTATCTATCTATCTATCCATCTATCTATCTATCTATCTATCTATCTATCTATCTATCTATCTATCTATCTATCTATCTATCTATCTATCTATACATCTATCTATCTATCTATCTATCTATCTATCCATCTATCCATCTATCTATCTATCTATCTATCTATCTATCTATCTATCTATCTATCCATCTATCTATCTATCTATCTATATATCAATCTATCTATAACAACCTAAAAACAGACAAATTCAGTTATATGAAAACAACATTGGCAACAATCATAAATGAATTACTCCCATTGGTAACACGATCAACTTAAAGTTAACAAGTCAAGAAGTTAACAAGTTAGCACAACCGATAACTTTAATTTGAAAAATATTTTATTGATTTGTGCATCACCGATTGAAGTATGTTGTTTTATGTAAGTATGTTTGTTTTTTTTCCATTGTATAAATATGTGGTGTCACACAACATCCATCTGATAATCCCTTCATGAGGTTATATCTTGAACATGACAGCTGCTGCCAGTGAAGGTGTGAAGTATCTCACAGGGCTGTAACGGTTGGGAGCCACTGTCCTTACTGATCCGTTAGACGTGGCATGGTTGCAGACGCGGAACCTTCGCACCAGACTCCAGTGTGATCTCCCTCCGCAGAGCCCGTCAGCCACGCCACGGCCTTTATCTCTGCTTAATCATGAGAGTCTGAACAGTTTACAGGAAGCCACATAACTTCTGCTTTCAGGGGGCGACGGCCTTCGCTGCAGTGACGACGAGGAAGCGTGATGGTTGTTTGTCTTCTACTCTCTTATTGGACAGGCTCAGCTCAAAGGAGACGACACTTCGAGTTGCCATTATCCATATCCCCCCCTTTTTTACGGCAAGAATACCCAGAATGCCACGCTGTACCTCGGCAGCGTAGGGCTGTGTCTGTTACTGGACGACAAGAAGAATCACAATGCACCTGAACACGCAGGGACTTTCCTCGGGGCAGCACATTGACTCATGATCCTGTCAACAGCCGACAGGAAATAAGGGAAAAAAAAGGAAAGAAGAAGTCGTCTTTGGGGCGAAAGAACCGACTCCCCTCCCCGCGGGGCTCTTCCCATCTCACACACGGCCGCCCGAGTGTGACACGGTCGGCACCGAAGTGTGAAAAGTCGTCGTTGCACTCCTGATGTCTCTCCTCTAACCTCTTTTCTAACTCTCTCTCTCTTACACAAGACTCACTCTCTGCTTCTACGTCTGCTGCTGTTTTCACTTCCCTCGCTGTCAATGAAGTCACACCAGCTCCACCGGCTGATTCACCACTGCCGACTTACTGTGACTAGACCTGCTCGAGGAGAGAAAAATATAATAATGTGTGTGTGTGTGTGTGTGTGTGTGTGTGTGTGTGTGTGTGTGTGTGTGTGTGTGTGTGTGTGTGTGTGTGTGTGTGTGTGTGTGTGTCACAGGCATCATCTTCAGAGTTTCACTACTGCCAGATGGAGGAAAGAGCACAGTTATCTCATCAGTTGAAAACTTCCACCGTGTCGGCCCAGTGCTGCAAACTGCTGAACCTAGTTTGTAAATTGTTTTCGTGCCCTTACTTTAGACTGAAGTGAGCTGGGACCTCGGTGTTTACACAGTATAGTTCATCTCCCAAAATGTGATGTTGTGAAAAGTTATCATTGGACACAAGTGTCACAGAAAAGGGGCGAAGCCTTCACGTCACATTTCTTCCGCAACAAAATCCCATTCAAAAATAAACCTTTCAAAAACTATTCCCATGACAAACATAAGAAATAAAGAAAACCAAAGTCCATATTTGACATGATTAAAAACTCTTCCTACCTGCATTTCAAATGAGCAACCATCATGTCAACAAACGTTGTGGTGATGATCCTCTTCCCTCCTCGGTTCCCAGTGTTACACGCGTGTTTCCAGGGAACGTGTCCACACGAACAGTTGTTGTCCCCGGAGCATCTACGTCTGCTGCTGCAGCGTTCACAGACTGTGGCGTATGTGACTTTCCTCTCCTTCTTCTCTCCTCTCTCTCTCTCTCTCTCTCTCTCTCTCTCTCTCTTTCTCTTTCTCTCTCTGGGCGTGTGACTCAGATCAGCCCGGCCTCATGACTGCAGGAATGTGGTTTGTGGTTCCCAGCTCAACACAACATTAGAGAGAGAGGGTGAAAAGTTGTACTTCAACCAATTTTTCCACATGCAGAGGCTCATTAAAAAGCCTGTTAATGTTTGGAAAAAAAGTTTTATGTTTTCATGCAGTGTTCGTTTGGATTTTGTGATATAGAATAAAGTGTTACAGCAGTGGAAATTGTTGTGTTTTTTTGGAGATGAAATGTTATTTTATTGGCATTTGTGGAGTTTGATCTCATTGGCATCACATAAAAGATTTACTTGACCTGTTACGCGTTAACTGTTAACTTAGTTATGGATCAGGAAGACGCTGGATTGTGCAATACATTGACAAAAACAGAGAGAAAAAAAAGAAGATTGAAAAAAAATAGAATAGAAAAAGATCAAAGAAGGAGAAAAAAACATTCAGCCAAGAATATCACCTGACCATAACCGATCATGAACTGATTATACCCAGTACAATGCCATTTTTATGGTGCAAATCGATGGATAGTGTTCATATTTTTATCTCACATGTATTGGAACACGTTAAATATGGATTACATTATTTATACATTATATATCAGTGTTTGCAGCTACAATATCTTCATTATTTTTGGCATAAAAACATGTTTCAGTTTTTACTCTTTTTGATTTCTCTACGTCATTGTCTCCAATACTGAGTTGAGTTTTGTATGAGATTGTCTTCGTAACTGACATTAGTTCATCTGATTAACTTCCTTATTTGTCTTTTGCTGCCATATTTGATCTCAGTTTTAAAATAATATCAATTTGCATTTAAAGACATTTGAAATTCATTTGAAATTCAACTCAAACTACTCTTAATAAGAGAGTTAGTTTTGAGTTATTCTAAAACTAAAGTGGCTTCCAGCAAAATCACACTCAGGCAGCGTCCAGACAGAAATGATGTGGGTGGTCTGGGTGTTGTTTTAAGAAAAGTCTGCCCCCGTGTGGATGAATATATTAAGTGCATTTGGAATGATGTAAAACATGATCAGAATCTTCAATAAATCAACTGAAATTATTAACAAATGATATAAGTTGCATTTATCTTCCACCAGCATTACCCATTCCTGCAGTTCAACAGTAAAAAAAAGACAACCTTTTTATATTTATTTTGTACCTTAAACATTCCGGTATAGATGCATAGATGCACGATGCCTCTGAACTGTGCTTTGTATCAAACTTATTGCTTTATTTAATATGTATCTAATTTAAATTTATATTTAATAAATGTACTTTGCTCTTATTGTTCCTATTGTTCCTGCTTTCTCAGTTATTAGTAATATAAGTCTTTATTTCTTTCTTGTCAATCCTTAAAGCAATTTTCCCTTCTCTGTCACTTTATACAAAAATCCATTTTTTTTTAAATCACAATATGGAAATCATACAAAGAATAACAACAGTGAAAGAGAATCATCATCATAAAATATACAATATGTATGAAACATTGACAAAAAAAAATAGAATGCTATAGAATCTTTTATTTTGGTGAGCGGCGGCGGTCACGTGACCGAGCACCGCGCTCACATGACCTGAAAGCGACAGATACATGTTGTGACTGTTGTCGTGAGCGGCGGCGGGACGAGTGGATCCTTTTCTCTTCCGGTGTCCTGTGTGTTTTCTGTTGTTGTCGATTTCAATTTTCGAGACGAGTCTCTTCGCTCGCTGTTTCCGGACAAAGACGAAGAAGACTCGAGGATCGTCCGACATGGGAGAGGTCGCACTCTGCTTCTTTCTCTGCGCTCTTCTCTTCCGCTTCTGCGTTTCCATCAACCACAGACCCAACGAGGTACGACCAACTTAAAATATGATCGACAATGTACAACGACAATACCTAATTAAGAAACTACGAACTGACTTCCGTTACACGTGGAAAGTACTGCATCGGCTACTTCATTAAAAGTAGTGTCACATCATCATATATCGTCATATATTCTCGTGACTTCGGCCTGTCGCGATAATTAGAGCATCGACGATACATGAATATGAACTCAATCATTGTGGTTGACCTCAATAACAGTCGTCGTGTCTTCTGTACTGCACGTGTGTCTGTTGACATAAGAATGAATGTGTCAACATTTCCCTCTCATCTGTTCTTGTCCTATGATTTAATAATTACTGGTTTGGTCTATAAAATGTCAGAAAATATGAATTTCTTCGTAGTTTTTATTAAATGTTGAATTACATTTCTCTCAGCGGAGACACAAATCAAGTAGGACCTGCACGCACAACGACCAAGTTCACACGATTCAGAATCAAAAAATGGTCTTAAAAGGACGATGATATTGTTTTATTATTGTTCATTCTTTTGGGACAAGATATCGTGCAGCAAAAAGCAGTTATCGTGACAAGGCCTATGGAAAGTACTGCATTGATTACTTCATTAAAAGTATGTAAACACAATTAGGAAATACCCGTTTTAGAAAAAAACAACACTTGTGTCGCATCATCATATATCATTAGCTCATTATGTATTAATGTAAAAGCAGCCTTTGATGTACGTTGTTTAAATATTTGCACACTGTTGTTTTCTTTATTGATGCATCTGTTTTCTCCATTCGTCCGTTTGATTGATTATTTGGTCTGTAGCAATTTCAGAAAATTGCTCCACAATGTTTTTGTCCAATCAATCAATCAATGGTCTGAACTCCAGAGTGACAGATTTAAAAGATTGAAACAAGGAAAAGCAGAAAATCTTTTTCACATCTGTGAAGCTGGAACCATTAAACGCATTGTGTTTTCGCATTGTTTACATAAATGCTTGCTGGAAGATACCATCCATTCTTTCCTTTTTCGCCCCTCGGTCCCAGATTGTCCCTCTGCTGGTGGAGGAGACCCTGCTGTGGGTGAGCGGCCAGGGGCATGTGAGCACCTACAGGATCCCGCTGATCACCTACACCCCCAGGGGAAGCCTGCTGGCTTTCGCCGAGGCCAGGAAAGAGTCAGTCCGTGACTTTGGATCAAAGTTCATCGCAATGCGGCGGTCCACAGACAGAGGCAGGTCGACCACCGAGGCAGCGATGCCGAGACACACACACACACTGTACACACATTAATAGAGGTTGTTAATCCATGAGGGAAATACTGCCACATCATCTTCTTGGATAAAGGGTATCTATTGAAACCACAGCCACACAAACTTCGAGCCGAACATAAAGAGATGGACAGTAAATACATTATAAAATTTTATAATTATACATTATAAAATACATTATTTTGCCTTTCAGGAATAAAGTGGAAATGTAGATAGTTGGGTCAAGTTAAATCAGAGAAATTGTATTTTCGTGAATTTAGTCAGAATGGCGAGATGAAATGTTGAGAGTAAAGTCGACTCCTCTGGTCCATCAGATCCAGACTGACAGCTGAGTGAGCAGCTGTATTTCCTTCTTTGTGCGGTTCCTCCTCTTAAAAGTCCTAATGTTGATCAACCACACTGTGTTCATGTTGCTTAGAAAGAAGTAACTTCCTCGTTACTAAGGCTGACTTTGAGGAACAACAAAACTTGTGTGTGCCAACGTCAGTGGTTTGAATTATTCTTAAAAGTTCGACTTTTAACTTTTAACAAGTGTTTTGGAATTACAGTAGGGATTTTACAAGTGTACACACTTACTGGTACTAGATTTAATCAATCCATGGTTCTGTATCAGAACACTGTTTAATATAGAAACTGGAGTTACATTTTTGTGGTTACTGTAAAAGGTCGTCACAGATTTTTCACTCTCCTCCTCTTGATTCACCCCTCCTCCAGGAATCACCTGGTCTCCGACCTCCTTTATTGTCGACGACGTGGGGAACCCAGACGGCCTGAACCTGGGCTCCGTGGTGGTGGACGAGGTGGCGCGCAAAGTGATTCTGATCTACAGCCTCTGCTTCCACCTCTTCCACTGCAGCCCAGCCAGCACCATGCTGGTGGAGAGCAGGGACGACGGCCTCAGCTGGAGCGCTCCCAGGAACCTCTCGGTGCAGCTCGGGGTCAAGAACTTTGCTCCCGGGCCGGGCTATGGCATCCAGGTGAGATGAATGATCCCATACTGCATGTCACTTATGTCATTTATGTTGCCAAATTTTTCATCATTGCATAAATGACATAGCCCCGATGTGCATTTTACTTTCATGTCTTGATTTTCAAGGAAAAAAATCAATTACAAAAGTACAATTCATAAATATTTATACAACAAGGAATTTTTTTTTTTTTTACATTCCAGCAGACAATTTACCAACAAAGCAAAGTGTTACTTAAAATAATAAACTAGAACATTTTCAATGCTTCCTCACTTCCGACATTTGCACGCAACACATTCCACCGCATTTTCGATCGCGTCATTGAAAACATTGTTTGTTAAAAGTTATTCGGACTTTTCACTTATTCGGCCAAACTATTTCGGTGGCCGAACAATTTCGGTGCATTCCTATTTTTAACAAGTAAGTCCTCTCCTTCCCTTTCACTTTAACCCCTACTGTTGTTTTTAAGTTTCTGTGTACCTCGTGTCTTTATCTCTGCAGAAGCGTTACAACCCGGGGATAGAGAGGTTGGTGGTGTGCGGTCATGGAACTATAGAGGGGGACGGCGTTTTCTGCATCTTGAGCGACGACCACGGGCAAAACTGGCGCAACGGTGCAGCGCTGAAAAGCATCCCCTACAACCAGGAGAAGAGACAAAATGACTTCAACCCCGACGAGTGCCAGGTACCGTTTCCTGCAGTTTGTAAAAAAAACGCTTAGTGGATTGAGTATTACATCTAAGAACATCGAAACTGAAAGGTTATATTGTAGCTCTTCTAGTCGGGGTTAAAAAAAATATCTGTTTTTAATTCTTCACTGTCAGAAACTATCAAATTCAAACGTTCCCTCCCGCCTCTGCGCCCGTACAGCCGGTTGAAATGCCGGACGGCAGCATCCTCATCAATGTGCGCAACCAGTACAACTACCACTGCAGGTGTCGCATCGTGACGCGCAGTTACGACGGGGGGATGACCCTGCCCATAGATCATCTGTTCTTCGACTACGAGCTGGTGGATCCCGTGGTAGCAGCTGGAGCCCTGCAAAAAGATGGATTGCTGTACTTCACCAACCCCTCCAACGAGCAACACAGTAAGAACCGCCAACACTAACTCTCGTAAATCTCTTCCTCCTAATTTTGGTCACTCGTGTTTAGAAGTGGAAGAAGCCCTCTTGTCTTTTACTTAATCAAAATTGGCATAATACTGTTGTATAAAAACATTATCAAAGTACAAAAGCATTAACGGCAAGATGTACTTCAATGACTGAAGTTATCAGATGTAAAAGTTATGTTTGGATGGAACGATCCCTTTCAGAAGGTTTTAATGTCACAGCTGGTTGAGATTTATTTTATTTTTTACTGTTGCATCACATTTTGTTACTTGGATTATGTGTTTTACATGCAGCCAGGAGCCAAACATGTAAATGTAGTAGAGAACAGTATATAGTAAAAGAATAAAGCAGCATATAAGGCAATACTCAAGTACAAATAGCTCAAAATTGTACTCACGAACAACATTTGAATAAATGCTGCTGACGCTTTCCTTCATGCCAGAATATTTTGACAGTTAACTTAATTTCAGATTGAACTTCCCGGTTGAAAACAAAACAGAAACATAAGAAGCAATAGAATTGCAGACGATTATTTTTTTCATGTGTGTTCATTTCTTTTCCTTAATTAATCGATTAATGAAACATCCAAAAATGCCCAATCTTCATCTTTGATTTGTTTGGCCTTATTATTTCACAATATACTGAGTTTACAATGACATATGACTATTTTTCGCTCCAAAATTATTTAACTGAAACAATTGATTATCAAAAATAGTAGCTGACTGATGAGCAGTCGGTCGATCCATCATTTCAGCTCTGACAACCTCTTGATTCACCCTCTCCCTAGGAGTCAACCTAACCTTGCGATGGTCGCTGACCAGTGGCAAGTCTTGGGAGAGTAAAGCTCTCCAGATATGGGCGGGGGCGAGCGGCTACTCCAGCATGACGTCGCTGGACACCAGCTCTGTGGAGGACCAGAAGCACATCTACATCATCTACGAGAAGGGCAACAAGGACATTGACGAGACTATCTCATTCGCCAAGATCCACCTGTACGGTGGCCTGTAGGGGCTTGTGAATCGAGGAGGTAAGGTCATAAGCATCAGCAGACGAGGACGAAGGACAATACATGAAGACCAAATCGGAAAAAGCAACTGAGCGTGACTGCTGTTTAAATTTCACCTTGTCTTTGTCTCCTAAAAATTCCAACACTGAAGAGAGAAGGAAACAGGAAGAGGTTCTTTGCTCCGATGAGTCTTTCAGGAACAAAATAAAAGACTTTAATAACTCATATGAAATCGAACACGGGGAATTTGGAGCCTTTTCACCATGAATGTCCAACAGTTTGTGTTCGGCTGATGATGAAGATATCTGAAAATACATAGTCTTCATCTGTACTCTAAAATTCTTAAGGTTCATGAAGTGAACAAAAGTGTTTTGTCAGGTGTGGGTTTTTTGCTAAAACTTCACACAGCCACGTTATTTGTTCTGTTCCCCCTTCATAGACAAGAGGAGATATGATAAAGGGATAAAAAAATAAATAATAATAATGTCTAAGATTTTCTTTTTTTACAGGCGAGGAACAGTGGTTTCCGAGCAATTCAAACAATGCTGTTATGTAAATATTGTCTCATCGCATCAGTTTCCCATGCAGTAAGAGTAAAAACCTGACTGTTGGAGCTTCACTCTAATAAAATTAAAAAAGACGTTAATCTAATATAGATTTGAATCGCCTCTGGTTTAGATCATCTATCACTTATTCAGTATCGCTGTGCACTTGGCCCTGGTGTGAAAACATTTCCTATTTGCTCACATAATACAGTTTTATACTTTGGTGGCCAACGTTCAAATCTTACATGAACGTTGGCCACCAAAGTCATGTGAATACCACTTTTGAATGTTTTGCCTTTGTTAAGATGTGAGCGTGCCATGAATTCATGCTGTCTGTAATCAATTCTGCCTTTAAAAAAATATGTTAATTGACTTTTGTGGTTAAGACTGCACTTGAATACTATTTCCATTTGGGGCTCGAGTGGTAAAAATGAGATGTACTTGAGTGTGTGAGTGATTGAATGTGAGATTGAAGAGGGAAAGTACAGGATCCTCTTTTGCACGGGTACAGAATGTGTTTTGATAATTTTTTGAAATCAGCCTTGTGTCATTGATGCTTTTGGTTAAAGGAATCTAACCATTGTAATGAGCAGTAAATGCACAATAAAAAAATCACAGCAACACTGACGACCATTCTCATCAGAGATATTACAAAACTGCCATTGTCTCTGTCAGATGATGAGAGAGAGAGAGAGAGAAATACCTCCCAGTAAATGTTTTTCCTAGTGATTACAAATGAAGTGCACTGCTTGATATAAACCAAGGATGAGGTGGAAAACAAATAACTGGCAAAATCTGCTGTATTAATTTGTCTCTCGCAGTGTCTTTTCCCCGCATGTCTTTCATGGTGGCTCACTATAGCTTGAAGAATATTTTACACTCTGGTGTTTCCCCAAATTATATTTTTCAGCAAGACATTGAGACCAAACAATGCAGCCAGAGTGTCATAAAGATATTTCTTCAGCTTCACCGAGAAGAACATGGTGTCTTCCATGGAGCCGTCCTATGGAGTCAGTCTGGGATTACATGAAGAGCCAGAAGACACTGGGGGTGAAGACTTCTCTGAGATGCTTAAAACGACCTACCTGCTGAGAACCATGAAAAGCCATGCTTATGAGAACTAACGCTGATTTAAAATCAAAAGGGTCGTCACATCAAATATTGATTTGATTTTCCCTCTTAAATGCACGGATGAATAAAGATAAAATCAAGATATAAATACTCAGTGCCTCAAACTTTTGAACGGCAGTCTGTGTTACCAGGAAATACGTACATTTACAATTAATTGAAGTAGTTTTCAGCAGTGGATCTTGGACCAAATGAAATGACTGTGACCTCAGATGCCCTCTTGGTCTTTGGAAGAATATATATATTATAAATATATATATTCTGTAGTATATATTCTGTAGTGTTAATGGTTCTAATGATTAATAAAATATAATTTGTGACCTGAAAACCGAATTATTGTTGGAATGCTGATTTTAATTGTCTGTGATTTGTATGTTTTTTGTGAAAGCACTTTGTCGAGCTACTTCTGAAAGGTGCTATATAAATAAAAAGGATTATTAGTTTTTATTTCCCAACCATAATATGGTTTACAAACATCTCACACTTCATCTTAATTCTTCACAAAGGCCAATTGTAATTATCGCGCTCATTTCAAAAGGCATATTGTGATGAACTATGACAGAATTATCATTTATTCTAAAGGTGTTTTTTTATTTATTCCGACACACGATACATATCTGATTTAATTCTCATGTCGCCCTCGTACAGTAGAGGTCCCACTCGGCGCCTCGCTCGTGACACTGCTCAGTAGCCGTTGACGGCTCTTCAGGTGACGGATCGAGCCGAGGATCACTATTTTCTTTTCCACCCATTTTCATTTATTTTTCGGGGGGGAGAAAAAGGAGTGCAAGTAAGACACTTATCTATAGTCTAAATAATAGAAGTAGTCGTGTTGAATACGCGTGTGGGTGTTATTGTTTCTTTTTACTGTAAATGACTCGTGTGTGTTTGGCCATGCAGGGGGATAGCGTTGCCTATAGCTAGCCCAGGCTGCCTTGCTAGAAAGCTACGCGGTAGCATAGCATAAGCCCACTTCTGCGGTATAACCTCGAGACAAGTCGGGACAAGACCAGGTCAGTAGCCGGGGAGACTTTTGCACGTTTATGCGAACCAAACGGGGCCAGTTCCATTTGAGTTATTGTGGCCGAAAATATCACCACCACCGAACCGATCTCGCCGGAGAGGATGTTTTGTGGACGGGCACGTTCTTTTATTTTTTATTTTTTGCGGCTGTTGTTGCTAGGTTGGTTGCTAGCCTAGCTCCTTAGTATAGCCAGGCTAGCATTTTTTTTGGAGGGGGGGGGCATATGCGTGGATTTGGTCAAATCGTGTGTGAATAATCACGCGTGCTTTATTGTCTGTCTGTGATATTGGGCCACCGAGTGAGCTCGTTGTGGTCGTGTCCGATCACGTTCGGTCGCTCGCGACTGAGCGCTACGCTTGCTAATGTCGGCGATTAAAGCGTTAGCACGGGAGCTAGCCAAGTAGCCGCTAGCGTTGGTCCACGACACACCGGGTGTTAAAGCTGTTATGTCGCGTGATGGTTTTCCACATTGACCGTCTCCGCGTTCTGCTGTTTGTCGGGGTCGTTCTATTTTTGGCGGCGTGCTGACGAGCAGGCGCCAATGATTACACAAAGCGGTCGGTGTTAACGTTTAATGTGCGCCGGGGCCTGTGTCCGGCGCCATTTTGTTTTGTTCTCCCTAATAAAAAAAGAAAAGGAGAATCGTTTTCTCTGCGTTGTCCTGTTTCCCCCCAGCGAGCGACGGATTAACACCGCTGTTTGAGGGGAGGGTGGGATGGACCCACTCGCCATCGCCCCTGTGATGATTCATTCTCATATCTTCTAAATTAAAGAGTCGTAGTATATGATTATGCGTTGAAATGCATTATGAAACATCAACGCAGTCCCCCTCCCAACACCGAGGCCCCGCGTTAGCATGCTAGGTAGCTAGCACCACAGCGAAGATGTCCCGGTCTGCAGCTTCAGCAGCAGCAGCCTTTGGTTTATATATTTATATATATATATATATATTTAATTGCATTTTAATGTTGTCATACGATCTGATTTCACCCACAATAGTATCGTGCAGCTAGCCGTGGGTGGCGGTCGCCATCACCATGTAGCCTTTGACTAGGGCCTCCGTGTGGTGTGCGTTTGCTGCAGTTGTGGCTCGGCAGCGAGGGCAGCCGCTGGCCCCTCGTTTAATCCCCAGTGATACAGCATGCAGCCGATCAACCGTCCCACGACCTAATTTTTCTAATCTCATCTGGCCGTAGTCGCCATCCTGTTTGAAACGCTGTTGTTGTGTCGTGTGTGCTATTTGGCTTCCGTGGTGGGTTCAGGGATCCTCAGGCATTGTCTCATGATACACGAGCTATCAATGCGCAGTTGCTTTATTTCCATTTTTTTTTTTTTTACATTTGTGTCATTGTTTTCGATTGTGGTTTCATATCCATCCCCCTTTTGTTCCCTCACACCACTGCATTCAGTTGATTTGCTGGTCAGATATACGTGAAGAATAATGTAGCTGCCATCACCTGGGAGTACATTAATTCTTTTTCACTTCTCAGCTATTGAAATATGCATCCATCGTTAGGACAGAGATATGACGAAGGGCTGTTGCTTTGAAAAGTGAAGCTCTATAAGTGGATCTTCTGAGTCAAGGAAACGGTGTTGTTTGCAGCATTGCAATTTTAGACAAATCATCTCTCGTCAGTAATTGTACCCTAATGGGATTTTTTTTGGGGGGGGGGGGGCAGTAGTTCTGACCTGCCGGCTGCAGCCACATCACTGTAAGTTGGACAGATGTCGGCGCGGTGTCTTTTATTGACGCGATGAGTTCAAGCTAATGGCCCCGGCAGTTTCCATGGAGTCGACGCCGTCTCAAGGCGAAGCAAAGAGGAATATCATTTATTATGTGTTGCCATAGCAACCACCGTGTTTTTAGTCATGCACTGTATTCTGGGCTGCTCACATTTACCAGTATTTATACTGACGCAATGCTGAACCTGCCCTTGCTCCGATTTGATGTCTCTATGACATGGAAAACTGCACAAATGTTGGTGCACCCACTATAGTCACCTTTACAGGCCACGGTAATCAGTCATCATTAATAACCATGTGATCAGAATGATAACGGCTCTCGGTAAACAATGTGGGTGGGACAAAGAATCGTGTGTGTGTGTGACGAGTCACCCCAACTGCCAAAATGGCCTTTAGGTTAGTTGTTGCCAGGGCTTATCTATTCCATATGTCAGTACTTTGCAACAAGGACTTTCATCTCTGCTTTGTGGCAATAAATAAATGTGAACGACTTTTATATTATCATCCAAGGGAAGCCACACCTACACATCTGACTCGACTGCTATCTGCAACACATACATTTCACACTGCAACTTTAGGATTGGCTGATTAAGAAAAAAGAATACATATCTTCTGGCAAAAATTATGATTGCATCGGTCCTTAAACTTGGGATATAAGATAATAGTCAAGACTGAGTTCTTGCTGCAGCAGCCTGTGCTTGAATCCATCCTTGGCCCTTTGCTGCATGTCATATTCTCTCTCTCACCTGCCTTATGTCTGCAGTCATTTAAGGCAAAATGAATGTGAATGTATAAAAATTGAAGTGCCCTTAAAAAAAGGAAACTTATTTAAAGTGAATAATGCAGATGAAGCAAGAAAAAAAAAAATATATAGTGTGTGTGTGTGTGTGTGTGTATATATACATAAATATATATATATATACACATATACACACACTCACTCCATAGCACAACTTCAGAACATTATCTGTGCCAAATTTCATGCTGATAAGGTTTTAGTAAGGATGCGGTCAGATCAAAGCAGGAACTAATCGTGACAAAACATCAAAGGTACGACGTAGTAAGCTGGTTTGGTGAGAGTTGGTTGTACAGTGATAAGAAAAACACTCGGCGAACTCAGCTCTCTTATGATCTGTAGCTTGTGTCTCTATTGGAAAAAATTCCCACACTTTGGTAGATCTGGACCGAGTGTTAGCCTTTTCCTGCTTGGCGTCCAGACCGCAGTCGGGAAACAGGGGAGATGTGCTTTCACTTTCTCCAAGGCCAAAGTCTTGTCTCACTCAGGGACTAAGTCTGTTTACATCCTCAACAGCGGTAAATAACACACAGAAACTGAAACGTTTATTAACAGACAGACTGCAACCTGCACTGCAAGGAGATACTCGTATAACACAATCGTGTTTAATTTTCTCCATACCTGAGAACGGGATTTGTCGTCACTGGGGATGAACGTAAACAGTGCGGTGCGTCAACGCATTCTACGCAAATCAGCGTCTTAGCGTAATACGTTGACGCGTCATTTCAGCCCTACTATGTATAAAAGGAAAGTAGTGTCATGATTTACTGCCAGTGTGATCTACTTGTACTTGAGGGGAAATAATTCAGAAATAATATGGATATATTTGTTGAAATTGAGGAATATTTCAGTTTTTGCCACAAAGAACAAAAAAGCTTTGGAAATGTTTTGTGTGAATCAACATTTATTCTCACTCTGCCACATCTTTAGTGAAGGGTCTCAAGTATGAGCCCGTTGTCCCTCACACAGGTCATGTGTTGTGTGTGGTTGTCTTTCAGAATTGCCTGTGTTGTGATACAGTTGTGTTTGTTTAACATTTTTTTTTATTGTTGTTCTATAATTGATTCTTCATATTCAATTGCTTCATTATACCGGACACAGCCGACACAATCTGGGTTCAGTATATATTTGAATTTGTGAGACTGTTTCTGTTGGTAGTTTTGAATGGATACATATATCAAATTATTCTCTCCCTCCCTCTTTCTCTCCCAGTCTCAGGGCTCACCATACTCAATGAGCGGACAGCGCAATGTCAGAGCGCTCTGGGCAAACTGCAAAGGGGAAGGATGGCAAAACCAAGTATGCGTCTCTCAACCTGTTTGATACATACAAAGGAAAGAGCCTTGAAACACAAAAGCCTGTTGGTGAGTATCCTGGTTTTTTGCCATGTCCCATCCTTCACTATCACCACACACATCCAGTGTAATGGCTCGGCCTTCTCCGTCTTTATATTCAGTGTATTAGTTTTCACGATCTCTTGCCTTTGAGGCTCTTTTTAGATCTGCCAGATGGTTTTGTTTTGCCGCTGAAGTTGTGCAGCTTGTTTTGTAATTGATCAGATGTAGCCCAAAGAAACGGATCTGCTTTGTCACAGTTGGATTTTCACAGTTGTTTTGTGATTGTGTTTCTGTCTGTGCCGCGTTGCCGCGAGCCACCAAGTTCTGCAACTTTGATGCCTTAGCCTACTGTTTCCCCCTATAGCTCTGGTGCTGAAATAGAGAAAGCACATGATGTGCTGTATCGCTCATCTGCCTGCCAACCTGTTTTTGCTGACGGTGGTTATATTATTCAGGGATCAGGGAGGTTTTGGACTGTCATTTTAAAGGTTTTTACACCTGTTTCTTAGAGAAAACATTATCTGTGTTGCCATACATGAAGAAAAACACACAGCCCGGAAGGTGAAAGGCTCGGGAGCCTTGACGTATCAGCTCAGCCTCAAAGCCTCTGGGCCTGGCCTGAGACAGAGGCTTACTTGTGGATGCTGTTTGACTTCTGTGTATGTTTTATTCAGAAGCTCCCCCACGAGATCTAAGCAGCTGTCCCCGTTTCCGAACTACAGACTTCCCCCTCCTACACACTGAAGCCATGCACTGCTGACACTCAGGGCAGCTTCACATAATTGGGAGGACTTTTCCATGCTTCTTTGAGCATCAATATCCCAGTACTGTAATTGAAGCGGGTTTGCTGAAGGGTTGTAATAAAATCTAGAAGCTTTCTCTTCATCAATATTCATCAGAATCATCAGATTGAAACAGCATTCTAATTGTATGTCCAGTGAAGCAAGCATCTAGCTGCTCCCTACATCAAGAAGATTTCTCTTGTGTCGAGTTTCAGTGGTCCGTCTGTGTTAATGGCCTCTTCTCTCTCTCCCCACGTCAGTTCCTCCCCGCCATGGCCTGCAGTCTCTTGGTAAAGTTGCTTCCGCACGGCGTATGCCACCCCCTGCCTACCTGCCCAGTCTGAAGGCAGAGAACAAAGGCAACGACCCCAACGTCTCGCTCGTTCCCAAAGACGGCACAGGATGGGCAAGCAACAAGGAACCAGCAGACCCAAAGAGGTGAGCCAATCCAATGAATCCAATCTAACACGCAAGCAATTTAGACTTTCACGTCTCAGAAAATCTCCAAATGTCTTTATAGTACAAAATGTTGGAAATGCTTCTGTGAGAAGTTGTTTTTGTCGTTAGTTTTATGGTTAAAATGGTGGGGGGTTTTGCTCTCTGCTGTTGTTTGTTTCTTCTCTTTTCTAATGACCCTCTATCCTTGATGAATTTTTCTTCTTCAGTACCGATGCCTTGTCAGCACCGCAGCCGGAATTGCAGCAGCCTGTGGCTTCACAGACACCTGCACCGACCCGCCCGAGAACCCCGCCAGCTTCAGAGGTTAGTCACCGTGAAAAGTCAGACAAAAACTAATTTAATAACGTTTTTTATTTATTTTGTTTTTTAATCTAATAGTACTTTTGTTTGTCCCACCCATCTCTCTGTCTCTCAGGCTCTGGCTCCAGCTACAACCCAGGCCGTAGGGGCAAGGTCCTGGGCACAGGCCAGTGTTACACATGGAACACAAGGGGATGGTGAGTCTTTTTTTGAATGTCTGTAATGTACATTACTTGGGATTGAGCTTTTTGTCACACAGGTGAAAATTATTCTCTCCCTGTTTTGTTTTTTTCAGTTGGAAAGGGATCAAACCAACCGTCGCCATTCTATCGCGAGGAATTTCCCACCCTGCAGGCGGCTGGCGACCAGGACAAAGCTGGCAGAGAACAGGGCACTGCAGATCAGTGGTATGGGCCCGGACCAAGCCTCCGCCCCCAGAGTGAGTGATGCCTACTCATTTGATTATGTCAGTGTTTGGGGGGGGGAATGTTTTTTTCAAGATAGTTTTTAGCGGTGCTTCTTGTACCGTTCTTTGTAAATTACAGATTAACATTTTGAGGCAGTGGTTCAGTTAGTAACACAGAACAGCACTATTTTAGTATTCATTTAGTCCATGTCGTTTCAAATGCACAAAATGAGCCCATCCATATTCATATTGTTTACTTAATGCTTTTGTTGGTGTCGCTATAGACTTGCCAACGCCAAAGTTTCCCATCTATTGATTTACAATTACATGATAAAATGTAACCCTTTCATGTTAGGTTTTACAGACATTGATCTAGGTTGCAAGGATGTGCTCTCTCTCTAAAGAAATGGCTTTGCATCACTGAACATATTCCATTAAAGCTCATAAACTATTCTCACCGCTGCGTCCTTGCTTGTGCTCACTGTTCTCAGACGTTACAAGTTGGCGGGACGGTGGGGGCCGAGCCCAGGGACCCCCCCTGCCTGGGGAGGGGGCAGCGGAGGGTGGCACTGGTGGAGCTTTGGTGATGGATGGGGCAGCTGGGGTCCCCCTTCCAAACTCCCACGGGCCACCTAGGAACCCTCCTGCGGGCAGCCCCGCCTTGCCTCTGCCCCAGCCGCCTGTGGGGCCTGGGTTCCCCCAATACCGAGGGATCATGCCTCCTTTCGTAAGTTTCCTCTTGGTTTTCTCTCTGCCTCTCCCCTCGATGTAAAAGAATCGGTATCTGAATCTGATCTGTTTTTTTTCTTTCTTTTAAGATGTATCCTCCATATCTGCCCTTCCCGGCCCCCTATGGCCCTCAAGGGCCCTATAGGTACCCGGGACCTGGGGAAGGGCCCGCTCCAAGGTATGTTGTTTGCTAAAATAAGTTGTGAAGTTCATATTGTGCTACTTTTTTTCCAGAGGGTAAAAACCACTCACTGAAATTGACCTGGAATAAATTTTGTCAAAATTGTATTTTGCTTTTTTCTTTTTGTCCTATAACATATCACTTACAGAGAACCTCCTCCCCTCTTTCAGGTTCTCTCGCGGTCCCGACAGCAGGCCTCAGGGCGGACTACGTGACACAGGTGGAGAGGCGGTGAATCGACCTCCTATCTTAAAGCAGGATGACCTGAAGGAGCTTGACGAGCTGGACCACGATGGAGATGATGGTTGGGCAGGTCAGAAGATGCTCATTTACTGATATGCAAGATTTCGATTACAAATGGTTCAAAAAATGGGAAAAAACGTGTTCTAATTTATTTTCACATTGAGGAAGAGCTGTCAAGGGGAAATGACAAACTTCTGATGTCAAAGTATCCTAATGCATTGCACATTGATTTAATGCTTTTGCTTCTAAATGGTTGTGAATGACATAGTGGCTGTGAGTGCAATTGATCCTCCTACTATTTCCTGCTGTGTGTAATGGAGGATCAGGTGTATCTGATAAATGTATGCACAAACGCACTTAATGGATGTTTGGTACAAATATAGCCCTGATGTCTTCTTGTCTTTTTCTTTTCTTTTTTTTTTTTCGTCAGGGGCTCATGAGGAGATTGATTACTCTGCAAAGTTGAAGTTCAGTGATGATGAAGGAGAAGGAGATGGAGAGGAAGGGGCAGAAGAGGAGAGAACTGAGAGCCAGAATGACTCACGGTATGTGGTTAAATCAGTGTAGGTAAAAATGCTGTTTTTTGAGCTTAAAATGTAAAGCTACACTAGCTATATTTTAATGTGTTGGTAAAACAGCTGTTCTGTCGTTACCTCAGTGAGCAGCCGCGGCCTCAGGATGCCCCTCCTGCTGCCTCTCGTCCTCGAGCCTCGGACAGTGGTGGAGACACCCGCCGCACCCCTCCCTCTAATGCTGACAATGGCCCCCAACCTCCCTCCAGCAAGTCAGGATGGGCCGAGGAGGGAGGCAATAGCTGGCGGGTACAGGGAGCATCGTCAAACTACCAGGTAGTGTGTTGAAATAAAACACAAAAAAAGTGTTGCCCAGACAGGCAAGGCTCCACCTCTGCAAGATAGACACACGGTCTAAAACTTTTCAACACTGGGCAGTTTGTGCAAACTGTCGGGCAAAGACTTGTATGTGGGCGGAGATTTGTTGTTTATTCAGTGTAGATTATTGTGGTGGAGCATGGCTAACTGTGTCTGCCTGTATGTAGGGGCGCAGCCCTGGATCGAGTGGTCTCCGGGAGCAGTCCTCCCCACCACCTGGGCCGCTCCTCGGACCCTACTCCTTTTACCGACAGGTAGATCACCAGGTGCGGCCTCATAGACGAATCATTTCAATCATTATCTCATCCACCGCCCACAGGTCTTATAGATACGTCATCTTAAAGTTTAAGTTTGCCTCTTGAGTTTTAGTGCAATTAGTGTAATCATTCCTCAACAAGATTGCAACCCTGTCATTTAATCTAGAATTAAACATGTGTAATAGAGCATCATATATCTTCTAATTGTTCAGGACCGGCCCCACAACCAGGGTGCCTCTGCAGGCCCTGGGAAGCCTGGCACCACCCAGCCTCAGCCTGCAGCAGGAGGCCCTACCCCTCCTCCCCAGCCGGGCGTGCTGGTGCATGGGGCCCAGGGGGAAGATGAGGACGAGACTTGGCGTCAGCGCAGGAAGCAGTCCTCCAGTGAGATCTCTGCCGCGGTGGAACGAGCACGTCGCCGCCGCGAGGAGGAAGAGCGGAGGATGGAGGAGGAAAGACGTGCAGCCTGCGCTGAGAAGCTGAAGAGGCTGGATGAAAAGCAGCAACAGCAGCAAGGCAGCGAAATAGTTGGTGGTGGTGGTAGCGGCAGTAAAACCCCCAGCCTCGATGGAAACTCTACCACTGCCACAGCAGGCAGCCCTACTCCATCTATTTCAGCATCTGCCTCCTCCCCTAACATCAGCCAGCCGCCATCTCCTTGTGTGGACTCTGAGGAGCCTCCAGTACTGACTGTCCAGCCCGGGCCCAGTCCTGGAGGCAGCGACAGACAGCGAGCCAGCAGCAACAGCAGCTATGACTCCAGTGCAGGTGAGTTTTTCTGGCACGTGATCAGTGATAATTCCTCATCATCAGAAAACAGGCAGCCCAAATAAAGTTTCTGTCTCTTGATAATGACCTCTTACTCAAACCTCCAACCTTCTGTCTTGGTTCCAGATGTCCAACAGTGTCCCCAGCCAGCTGTGTCACAGCCACAGCAGCCCACGCTGGATGTACCTTTACCAGTGGAGAACAAGGAAGAGACTGTGGGCGGTTCTCACATCCGTGCAGGAAGTGGAAGTGAAAGAGGAATTGACCCAGTGAAGATTGAGAATATAGGAGGGGCAGCAGGTCGTCAAGCCGGTGGTCCTCTGAGCCAGGGTTACTCCAAGTACCAGAAGTCACTTCCACCTCGATTTCAGAGGCAGCAGCAGGTTGGGATTTGTACTCATTTTATTAGTTTGCTTTTTGCATGTTTATTGAGAGGGAAAAGTAATAATCGCCCCATTTCCACTTGGTCACCAGTGCTGGCATGTTGCATCCTTTGATCTATATTTTCCCTGTCACATTCATTTCTCTATAGGAGCAGCTCATGAAACAGCAGCAACAGTGGCAGCAGCAACAGCAGCACAGTCAGGCATCGCAAAGCCAGCTGTCTTCTCAGCCGCAGCCTCCACAGGGTCCTTCACCGGGTCCCACGCCGCAGCCAGGACCTGGACCCAAGCAGGGTGGACCCATGTATCAGCCCAGCAATATGGTTAGACCCCCACCGCTGCCAATGAATTTCGACCCTCGCTGGATGATGATGCCCTACATGGACCCACGCATGATGCAGGGCCGCCCGCCGCCAATGGACTACTATTCAACTGGCATGCACCCGTCTGGTGAGTGGAAGTGGCATCAGCACTGAGATCTGATGGAATGTTTTGAGATGGAAAAACAAAAGTGAGGGGGATTGAATAATTAAATAGAACAGTACTGATGAATTATTATTAGATCAGATTCAAATGTATGGTGGGCCACACAGCATCTAATTGACCAGGATGTGATGACTATAAAGTCCAGGGAACAATATCTGTCTTCTGCTGGGAAACAAACATATCTTCTGTAAACATATCTATTGAGAGATCTCATATATTTGACCTTCACTGTCACAGGGCTTATTGGGCGTGAGCGGTCTGATTCAGGGGGATCTGGTTCAGACCCCTTTGACAGGCAACAGCAGCATCCTGGGCACCCTCAGCGTGGGACCCCCCCTATGGATCCCAAACTGGCCTGGGGGCCGGAGGTATTCCCTGGCGGAGGGGAGGGTCGAGGTCTAACCTCCCCATTGAGGCAGAAGCAGGTGCTGGAGGATGACGATGTGGCCAAAGGGCCCAGGTATGGAAGCTTTTCAAAGGAGCTTTTAATCTTGTCATGGTTTAATTTAGTCATTTGTAAACTTTCCATCTTTTTTGTCTCAGGAGTGACACTCCCCCACACCGAATGCGAGAGGGTGTTTTGGGACCCATTCAGCAGCCCGGCTCAAGCTCCGGGACATCCAATCAGACCCCTCCTCCCGTCGGCTCTCAAGTGGGCGGCCAGGGAGGCAGCCACCATCCTCATCACTACATGGGTGGGCGGGGCAACTACAGTAACTTCCCTGACCAGGGTGGAAGGATGGCCCCCCATCAGCAGCAACAGAGGGCGAGTGAGAGGGGAAACCAGCCGCATGGCTTCACCCACCAGGAAGACGGGCCTCCCCGAGGATCCCAGCAGGGCCAGATATGGGGAGCACCACACCCTCACTATGATCGCAATGGTCGTGCAGACCTCCCTCCTGTTGAGAACAACTCTCACCTCCACCTCCACCACCATCACAGCCACCACCCTCAGCAGCCTCACTTCCCCCTCCACGCCCATAAGCCAGAAAACAACCGTGACAGGGTTGTCGATGCCACTGCTAAGAAGACCAACTCCTCTCCACCTCTCCACCAACCTTCCCTCTCATCTTCCTGCTCCTCTTCCTCCTCCTCCTCTTCTGCCCGGGAAGATGGGAGTGTCAAAGTTGCCCTGCATCATCACCCATCTCAGAGAGACGGTGAGGCTGTCATTGGTCACAGTCACAGTGAAAGAAGCAACAGTGGCAATGCTGGCAGTAGCGGCCATGTGAAACAAGAGAAAACAGGCCCAGCATATGCTTCCCATTCCACAGTGACCTCCAGTCCACCTCCTGCTCAACATGGCAGTCATTCTCAGCAGCACCATCCCCATCCCAAATCTAACCAAAGAGGGGGGCGGGAGCATAAGACTGAGACCCAGTGGGGCCCACGGCCTGGCAGCAGCAACATAGGTGGGGGTTCCTCTCATGGCAGGAGGGCCAACAATGCAGGAGTTGGGACCAGCAGCCGTGGAGGGGAGGACTCCTCCAACATTCCATCGGACCACAAATCCTCCAACCAGACAGGGGGCGGCAATGCCAACAAGAGAGC
Source organism: Scophthalmus maximus (assembly GCF_022379125.1). Lineage (NCBI taxonomy): Eukaryota > Metazoa > Chordata > Actinopteri > Pleuronectiformes > Scophthalmidae > Scophthalmus > Scophthalmus maximus. The sequence goes on along the minus strand of NC_061536.1, from coordinate 11,442,622 downwards.
TGGCCCAATCAAGAAGCCTGTGCTGAAGGAAATGAAGAGAGAGGGTGGGGAAGCTGACGGAGGGGAAAAAACAAACCCAGGCTTTGGGAAAGATAAAGATCAAGATGGTGGACAACTGGTTTCCATGAAGCAGGAAGCCTCCCAAAACCAATCAGCTCCATCTAAAGATGAGCCTGCCCAGACAGCCAAACCCAGGAACGGTGGAAAAGAACGATCCTCAGGAGGAGGTGGGGGAGGGTCGGGCAGAGGGCACAAAGATGTAGACGGCAACTCCTCAGGATTTTCAGGGCCCTCAAGAAGGGACAGAGACCGCTCCTTCGAAAGAGGAGGCAGCAGCTCCCATCACCAAGGAGTTCCCCCCAAAGGCAGCAGAGCCAGTCGTGGACGAGGAGGAGAGTTCTTTGGACGTGGACGTGGTTATCGGGGCACTTACACACCGAGTGCTGGGCCCACTGCTGGTAGTCGGGGAGGCAGAATGGGTGGCCGGAGCGGCAGAGACTACCGCCCATCTGTTGGTGGTGGTCACCACCAGGAGTCCAAGGCTGAGGGGCCTGGTGGCAGGCATGGTCAGGATCGGTCCCAGCATAACCCGGCCAGGGCCAGGAACCGAAGTGAAACCCGCAGTGAGGGTTCAGAGTATGAGGAGATCCCCAAGAGACGGAGGGAGAGAGGTTCAGAGACTGGCAGTGAGAGTGGCGCAAGTGACATTGGTCACTCAGACAAGGACGACAACCAGAAACCCAACACCAAGAATGGCTCCGCTAATGCCAACACCACTGGAAGCGGCAGCATGTCATCTGCACATCCCAGAGGCTCCCAGGCCCGAGTCTTCACCCCCAGGGGTGTGCCCTCTCGGAGGGGCAGGGGCGGTGGAGGAAGTGGAGGAAGTGGGGGAGGAAACATCTACAGGAGCGGTGGCAACGTTGGAGGACCACCTGGGGGACACCGAGTTGGACCCAGCTCAGGCTCTCACGGTGGATCCAACAAGTCATCGACCTCATCACGGAAACAGCAAGGCCCGCCACAAACCCATGGGCCCAAAGACCTGGGCCGGGGAGGAAATAGTGGAGAGAAGAAGGACAAGATAGCAGATACAAGTCAAGTTCAAAGTCAGGGGACCAATCCCCCTCAGCCGTCTTTACCTGCTACAACTCCTGCCACTGTGGGTTCCACTGAAAACGGAGGGGTGGTGACTCAACAAGCTTCAACCAACCCAACTTCAAACTCTGGAGGGCCTAATACGCTCCCTCTTCCTGCCAACCGTGGCTTCCCTCCCGGTGGGTTCGAGCGACCCCCTAGACGTCGTCGTCACGGGCGTTCCCAGCACCAGCAGGACAAACCGCCCCGCTTCCGGAGACTGAAGGAGCGAGAAAATGCTGCACGGATCAACGGCGTGGGGGTCATCGGCGGTGGAAGGCCCTCCTCTCCTGCCCTGAATTCAGTTCAGGACAGTAATGGAGCCCCCCTCCCTGCTCCAACGACGGGCAATTCCCACCATGCTAACCACAATGCCCCTCAAAACACCAACAGTAACAGTGGTGGAGGGCATATTGGTAATTCCAACAGTCACCACCATCACCACTACAACCAGGGAAACGCCGTGACGACACACCCCCAGCACCACCACAGCCACGGAGCAAAGTCCCCCGACTTCACCAATCAGAACTCCGACCAGGCCAATGAAGAGTGGGAGACCGCCTCTGAGAGCAGCGACTTTACAGAGTTCAGAGACAGGGAGGGAGGAGGAGGAGGAGGAGGGGGAGGGGGAGGGGGAGGGGGGAAGTCATATCCCTCTCACCATCACCACCATCCAGGAAGGGGAGGAGGTGGCGGCGGAGGCGTGCAGGAGCGCGATATGTCGGGGAAAGAGCCCTTGGCGAATAAGAGAAGCTTCTCCAGCCAGCGTCCGGGCATGGATCGCCAGAACCGGAGGGTCAACCCTGAAAGAGCCGGTGGTGGGGGAGGCAGAGGCCCACGTGGCCCGCCAGGCGGTGGTTCCGGTGGGCCCGGTAACGGAGGCGGCAACCGCGGGGAGAAGCGCGGCAACTGGCCCTCCCCGAAAAATAGGAAATGATGGAATAAAAAGAAAAACATTTCAGATGTTTCCCGCCCACATTTAAAAACCCACCATCTTACATCCTAATCCCCTTTTTGATCATTATTTTATGGTTTATCTGTTGGCATCCCTACACACATTAGTGCATTGTACAGTACATGGAGACTCACATTCACTCTAGATGCCCTCACCCCGACCTCAGTCGGCTCTTTCCCTTTTGCATCAATCAACTATCTACCGTCCGTTCTTGTAAATTTCTCCGTTTGTTCCGTCTTGCTCCCCCTCCCCCTGTACCTTCCCCTCAGAGTCTCACCCCGTTGGATTTGTCAAGCATGAGGTTTTGAAAATGGAGGTGCATGTCGTTTGGACAGAAGACGTTCACACAGATCTACACACACACATATACACACATATACACTCACACACATATACACTCTCATATACAAGCACAACTACGACATCTCTAACAACACATGGAACACATGCAGTCCTGTGGGTGCAACAAGAAAAACGTGGGATTAAATTGGCATATAATGTTTGGATCGGGCTGATTTTTATATTTATGTACCTGTGTGTATTTCTACCACACTTTGGCCTTGGGTGGTATTCAGTAGTGCAGTCTTGCAGCACTTCCCTCACAAAGGGAAAGAGTGCAGCTTCACCTTTTAACAAGAACAATGTACCATAAGAGGTTTTTGTTTCTGTTTTTTTTTTCCTGTTTTTTTTTCCTCTTTGGCCTCGTGTCAGTGGAGCTTCAACCTCTGACAGATGGCAGAGGTGTGTGCGTGCGTGTGCGCGTGTGTTTTCTTCAGCAAAGCAGGTCATTAAAAAAAAACTTTTTACTAAATTCTCATTTCCTCCTTTGGGCGACTTTTTGGTCTACCGCAAAGTATGTCTGATTACTGTGATAAGACCCATCGAAGTACTACTGCTCAGTGCTCACCTACACTTGTATTGATTTGTCTTTAATATCAATGTCTCTGCTGCTTGTTCAAATAGACGGTGTGAATTTTTTTTTTCCTTCTCCCCTTGAGGTTGTTTAACCTGCTCTGACCTTTCATTAGCTCCTACTGGGTGTTTCCTGTTTAGGGGGATAAAAAGCTTTTCATGGGGCCCCTCGTGGTAGCATCCTACTTGCCTGCAGAATTTGTGCACGGCAAAAAATCAGTTTCCCCAAGGACAATAGTTTTACACTCTCTCTATCATGAGGTTTGTTTACCCTAATGAAGACTGTATTAATAGCGTGATGGCTTTATTTTAACAACCATTATTTCCTCAGTAGCTTCCATTTTTATGGAAACTTTTCTTTACTCTCCCTCAAGACATCAATCTTGTTGGGGGGGGGGGGAATGAAATTGTAGGTCATGATGTAGAATAAAGGAAAGAAAAACGTTTGACTTTTCATAAAATTGTATTTTGCATCAGTAGATAATTGAACATGTTCTAATAAGCACTCCTTAGTATGACACAAATCCATGGTTGCTGTTTTTTTTTTGTTGTTTTTTTTTTTTAAATTTACTTTCTTCTCCTTTTGTGTTAATGTTTTTGGGCAAGTTACATGTGATGCAACGGGACAGGTACTCTGTCTGGGCCCAGAGTACAGAGCTAAGCTGAGTATTGTACTCTTAATACCCCCCAGTGCTCGGGTGGATACTCCTCCCACTGAGGACGACCGCTACCAAGAGCTCCCTGGTCTGAGGAAGTATTTTTTTTCAAATTTTGTATTCCTGGGATGGCTGTGTCAGTGCGCGGCGGGCGACGAGTAGCTCAGGCTAATTGAATTCAGGACAAAACGCCGAAAGGAAGGCAAAGTGTCACATGCGTCACCTTCTGCAGTTCACACAGTTTTCCAAGAAGTAATGCTGACCTGGAGAGTTGAGGGAAATATTTGGATTGATGTAGGATTACACGTGTAAACACAGTATACGCATCACACACAAAAAACACGAGACGACGCCCAAGGTGAACTAATATTCTCATTGTCACTGCTGTAAGTTGGGGTTTGTTTGTGTACTGACGACAGTTTGGAGATCTGTCTCTGGGACGTCGTGAGTAGGGCATTTGATGATTTGTGTGCTTGTGTGTATGTGTGCGGCATGTGTGCATTTTCCAGTCTCTGTGTAATTACTCGGGAAGGGGTGGGGAGCAGAGGGTCAACATGATTGGCAAAGCACTTTCTGCCTTGTTTGCCCCCCCAACTAGATTTAACCAATATTATTAAGACAGGTCTACGGTTTCTTAAATACATCCATATATATATATATATATATATATATATACACACATACATCCAGCTGTGTGTATATGTTAATCATCCAAATGAAGGACATGCAGTAGAGAACGTCACCATTTTTTTTTTTGGTAGAATTTAAGCACATTCTTCAGCAGGCAAGTGTAGTTGGACATATTTTTATTTTTCACTGACTTCTTCTAAGCATGAACACATGCCCATGGGTGCAGCTCGCCTTGCCCGTGACTGGTTTTTACATTGATAGCTGTACACTTAACACTGGCTCAAAGAGTCCTTCATCCCTCCTTAACGTTGATATGCGCATTATTGTATGTACCCATGTTAAAAAGCGACAAAAAGAAGTAGTGTATTCCAGAAAAATTACTCAAAAGATTGTACTTTGTTTCCAGCATTACCAAGGTACCTGGAGTGGTTCAAACTGTTTTTTAGCATTTATGGTTTTATTAATGGAACTGTAATATACACACATGTATGTATATTGGTATGTATCTAAGTTTGTCTACCCCAACTTACATTCCCACAAACAAATGTTGCCATTTTTAGTTCAAGGGAGCAATGTACAAGCAGAGAAGTGTCTTATTATAATAAAAAGTTATACAGAGAAGGCAAAGTTAAATAAACTACTTTTGATTTAATGGAAAATGTCAAGCGCACGTCTCGTTCTTCTCCAGCAGATCAAGTGGAATGTTTGTGGAAACGTGAGCCAGGCGGAAGACCTTGGTCCCTGCATGTTGTGACATGTCGTAGCAGGACTAGAACAGGTTCAACTTAAAATTATTTAAATCATTGAAGGTGGAATCGTACTGGCACACGTACATGTAATGCAGCCATACAATAATGTCATAAGTTAAATGAGTTTGACGAAGTCAAACCCTTTTTCTCCATTAAAGGGAATCCAGCGGACTTTGTTATCAAACTAATCTGCTGATTGTCTTCTTGATAAGTTGTTTAGTGTTTTGTCACAAATTTATAATTTTTGTCCTCACATTTATGTTATTAAATAATGAGGTTTCTGCTCAACAACTGACTTTAATGCGCACTTCAACTCACCCCAGTCTTAAAAAGAGGTACAGTCGAAAGCTTCACTTTTTCAAAAGCACAGTCTGGACAAAAACAAAGGAAGGAGAAATTGAAAAAAATCAATTAACTTGATTGTTTGAATTGTGAAAAGTTCAGAAAATAGTAGCTGAAATAGAATAAAACTTTTAAGAATCATCAAAATAGAAGCTTTGTAAAGGTGTAACCATGTAATGTTGGCAAGTTTTTTTTACATTTCTGTCAATTGACTAATCATAACAAATAATTCAGCTTTTAGGTCACTGTTTTGTAGTGTAATCGCTAACAAAATATAATGTAGGAGTACTCGATGTTTTGTGTGTAACATCTCAATTTGTGAAGTTACTCAAGATGTCCGATAAAGTAGCGTAATAGAAATATGCAGTAGCTTGAAAATGTAACACTCACATAGAGTACGAGTACCTCACATTTGAAGTACAGAGCTAAAGAGAAGAACTGCAGTAGGAGTCAGAATTTTTCTTTCAGAATATCACTATGTGTGTAAAATGTTGGTAAACATAAAACTCTTGACTGCATCAGAGTTGTTTGTCTTTTTCTTTTGGAAGAATAAACTTCCATTTCCCCTCCAGACTCCGTTAAATGACATCGCTGATCACCATCTCCATAAGGTAACATTAACTATGCATAAGTAACTCATACAACCCCACTTCACAATCACTGAACTGTCCCTTTAAAATCGCCATGAAAAAGAAGATGCAATACCGAAAACAAACAGTGGGTGGCAGCAGCACACAATTCAGCGCGGTGTCCTGCACCGGACAACTTCAGCGGAGGAAGAGGAAGAACCTAACCTACGGGGTGAATCGGGGGCTGGTGTCCATTTTATTTACACCGGCCGGGTTGCTCAATATTTCATCTGTCGGGTTTCACAGGAGCCTACAAGTTAAAAGCCGGGTGAGTTGTCTGAATCAGCCACATACCCGAGTGTGTCCGAATAAACCCCGGCGCCCGAGGGAGCCGTGGAAACGGCCCCTCTCCGTCGGGAGGCCTAGCTTTCGAACGATGCGCCATATTGAATCGTTAGCATGGGGGGCTAGCACAGCGAGCTAACGGCGGCTACGCCAGATTAACCGTTTTGTCCTCGTGTGTGGTCGCACTATTATCATATGTAATCACGATTTATCGACAGAAATTAAATGTGCCTGACGGGTTCGCGTCTCAAAACGTCTGAGCCACAGAGCCAACTGTAACGTGACAATGTTGAGAAGATGACGCTAGCGAGCTAATTAGCATAGCCGTCATCTGGCCTGAGCAGTAACTCGTTCTTAATACAGCCAAGTTGCAGGACATAATTTTTTATAAAACAATATCTCCTTTATGGACAAAAACTGATGGCGACAAAGAATTCAACGAGTTGAAAATGACACTATAATTACATGTATTTTTGTGAATCTGAAGGTTTTTACACCTAATGAAATGTGATGTATGTAAAAAGGAAGAAGACAAAATTGAACATTAATATTCAGTTTTTCTGAAAAGGAAGAAGAGCGGAAACAGACCCATAGTTATTTTTGGAGCCAAAGATGTCAACCTATATCATAACAAGAGTTATTATTACTTTATTGTTACTGGTTCAAATTCTCCCTTCTATTTATTAGACGTAGTAATAAATTCAGAAATTAGGTTGAGTCTGTTGGACTGTACCAAAGTTTCTCTTTTTATAGTTTGTATCTTAACATGTGGCTTGATGTATATTAAGACTCTTTTTAATATTTGCTCATGTACGTGCTTTTCTATTATATCTACATTACACATAATAGTAGTTGAACAAAACGTCTGTCTGTGTGTAGTTGCCTTGTCCTCTCGGTTTATGTGACGAGGTCCTGAATAAAGGAGATATATAATAATAAATGTGTGGGTGTTGATTAGATGCTGAGTGTTTCTGCTGGTGTCTGTTTGCAGGTCTTCAGACATGAGCAGTTCAGAGGAAGTGTCATGGATCTCCTGGTTCTGTGGACTGAGGGGGAATGAATTCTTCTGTGAGGTGAGCGTCTGTACTATGCGTCTCCTGTGACCACTTGGGATCTGATCGCACTTCCCTGCTCTGTATGCAAATGTACACAGGTACATCTCCCCTGTTGGGAAAGACCTGATTATTTTGTTCTTAGCCACTTCTCTTAACTATATAGATTTGTCGGTTATCAATACGTTTGTGGGTGTACTTTGGTTCAAAACCATCGTTATGAGTGATTGTGTGATTCTGACATTGTGAGAACATTTAGGACGGCCTCACAACTTAAACAAAAAATATGAAAGTCAATTATTGGTTTTGGGGTCAGGATTAGAATTAGGGTTAAGATTGGGGTTAATTGCGATGGTTGGCTTGGGAATTCACTATGTCAAAGAGTGTCTTCACAACTATAGAAAGTAAGTGTGTGTGTGTGTCTATGTGTGTTTGTGTGTGTGTTGAGACAGGGAGATAGCAGAGACAGGTGGGGCTTAACGAATCGGTGCGAGTAGTTCTACGATGAAACAAGATTTTACTCATTTGACAATAAATAGAAAATCAACATATGGTGGTCAGTGTTGATATTGCGGCTGTGGCCACGGATAAATCCATGTTTTGGAAAGACAGAAGTTCAAAAATACTTTCGGTTCATCGTGCTCTAGCAAAATCAAAATAAATTTTTTTCTTCCTCTTACAGGTAAAACATAAAACGTAAAGTCCTAAATTGTTTAGGTTAGAGAAGAAGCAGTTGAGCTGGATTCTGGTTTGTGTCGGCTTTCGTGAAGTGACCTTTTCAATGTCGTGATAAGTCATGTGTGTTTATCTGTTTTGAAGCCTGGTGTTGCTTTTTCAGACCTTTTTCAGGTCGTCCAGCAACTTTATATTTTCAAGCCCACTTCTAGGAACACATTCCTGGATCAGAGCTTTTAGCCACATCATGCTCCAAATGTTTCTTATGTGAAGAATGCGTTTGAGTTTATCTTTACACAGTTCTCACTTTACCCAGTATTGGTAATGTTTACAATCCCCCCCTGTTTAAACTGCCTCTGAAAAGATGTAATCAGAGTTAATCCAGGATGTGACTGTGGCTTTTTGACCCCAGGAATTGACGTTTGCACTGCTTATAAATAAATAAAACACAGAATAGCTCTTCAAATGTAGATTGTGGCATAGACACACTCGTAAAACTCTCCTTTGATATGACACTCCAAATTTTTTCTTTTCTCCCCTGTGTTCCTCTGTTGACAGGTGGATGAGGACTACATCCAGGACAAGTTCAACCTGACGGGGCTCAACGAGCAGGTTCCCCACTACCGCCAGGCCCTAGACATGATCCTGGACCTCGAGCCAGGTCAGTTTATCATGTTCATGCCTCCACAGCAACAGTACAGTTTCTTTTCCTTCTAAAGCTTTACACACTTTCACAGGATCTTTGGAACCATGCGAGTGATTTCAGACTCCTGTAAGCCTCAGTCGTCTCTTTTTTGAATGTCCTTAACAAGGATTCAATGATGATCCTTTAAATCTAACGAGTGCCCACTCTGTTCTACTGTTAGTGTTTCCCGTCCTTGTGGCACAGCTTTTCTTTTTTTGACTGTCAGACGGAATCAGGACACTACCAACGTTCTCTCTCTCCCCTATCATGTCCTCCGTCTTCAGACGAGGAGCTCGAGGACAATCCCAACCAGAGCGACCTGATCGAGCAGGCTGCAGAGATGCTGTACGGCCTCATCCACGCTCGCTACATCCTCACTAACCGAGGCATCGCACAGATGGTATGCACTGACACCGTCAGCAAAAAAATCCAACCCCTCCTGTCTCCATTAAGGAAGCAGTTTTTTTTGTCCATTTCCATAAAAATGCACCGCTGCAGATGCTGGACAGTTTTTCAGAGTGGTTTTAAATGTTCAGGGGCTTGAGGTGCAGCCTTTTAGAGATTGATTTTTTTTTATGGAGACTTGTTTGCTGCTTCTTATTACTGACTCTTGTTTTTTAATATTTCCTCCTCGTAGTTGGAGAAGTATCAGCAAGGAGACTTCGGCTACTGCCCCCGTGTTTATTGTGAGAATCAGCCCATGCTTCCTATTGGTGAGTGTCAACATGTTGTTGTTGTTTGATATGACAGGAATAGACATTCTGTCTTCATATCTGTCACATTATCCCACTGTCTATCCATGTTTTGCATATGTAAAAAAAAGAGGAAGGGTTGTTTCTTTGCTGGCACGTTGCTCTTTTGTTTTCCAAATTTCCATGGATGTGATAATGACCTTGATTTGAAAACACCAAGGAGGAACTCAGACTGTATCAGCAGTGCCCGTTGCAGACTATATTTTCGGCGTGGTGGATTATTATTTAAGCCAGTTTGTTCCTTCCTCTTGTTCCCCGTCTGCCGCAGGTCTGTCAGATATCCCAGGTGAGGCCATGGTGAAGCTGTACTGCCCTAAATGCATGGATGTCTACACACCCAAGTCCTCCAGGCACCACCACACAGATGGAGCCTACTTTGGCACTGGCTTCCCCCACATGCTCTTCATGGTTCACCCCGAGTACCGGCCAAAGAGGCCCGCCAACCAGTTTGTCCCCAGGTTTGTGCGGCATGTTAGGTGCGATGGCATAGAGCAAAGCTTCCGCAAAATGAATGTAATGTAAAGTTTTAATATATAATAATCACAGATGTGAAAAGTTCCTCGGACACAGACCAGACTTAGTCTGATGATTTGTGGCGACGAGAGACAAAAGAGTAAAAGGGATGTGGTATTTTTTGATAACAAGTCAGTTGTAGTGTAAGTCATCACTTGTGAAAAGGAGAGTTTATACCTGATGTCACATTAAAACAGGCAAACAATAAATCCTCAACATTTCAGTCAATTGCATATTTTGATTTAGGGATTTAAGACGAGAATGTAATGGACAATTGATGCAGTTGACGGTGACTCAGAAAGACGGAGACCGTGATATATTTAGTACAGGAGCCCAATATATTGAGGCGGTTTCTGGTTCGTTACACAGATCATCAGTGCACGGGGTCCCAAACCCCCCATCGCCAGTCTCTGTGGGTGTATTTAGCTCTGTCAGAATAATGTCATCCTCTCCATAGTAATCTTCTGTCTTGAGACGTCTTTCCAAAGATAAGAGAACCTCGCACAGCGAAACAAACACTTATCTTTACAGCCTCACAGAGCAGCGAGGAGAGAAAATCCTTAACAAGGCGTATTTAAAAGTAAAATATCTGCAGATTCCCGTTTGTTTGTTTGACACTTGAGTCTGTCGAACAAGCATGTTTGTGTTGCAGTTAGTCTGTTGTTCTTGTGAAGTGTTTGTAGCTTTTGTGCTTCGCTGACTCTTGTGTTTCTTCTTCTCTCCAGACTGTACGGCTTTAAGATCCATCCCATGGCCTATCAGCTGCAGCTGCAAGCTGCCTCCAGCTTCAAGAGCCCCGTCAAGGCCATCCGCTAGAGCGTCCAGGACGGAGGAGTAGGAGGAGGAGGAGGAAGAGGAGCAAGATTCGTAGACGGAGAGAGAGAGAGAGAGAGAGAGAGAGGGAGAAGACGGATAGAATTATCGTCTGAAGAGCAGGCGTCACCTGTGTTTTAAAGCCCCTCAGACGACCCCTCCCCACCCCGAAGACTGTATTATTTTGGTTTAGATTAGGGAAAATGAAAAACAAAGTGTAAAGATTTTTTGCGCGTGAGCGATACATGAAAAACAAAAAACCTGCACACTATGATCTTAATCACACACACACACACACACACACAAAATGCACACATGCAACCACACACTTGGGATTCCATACACGAACCTTACCAAACTCAGCAGTGCCAAAAACAGGAGGTGAAGTAAAAGGACACAGGTGAGCGACGCTGCTGCTGCTGCACCTCACTCGCAAATACAGCAACACTGATGAGAGCTGCCGGTGGACGACACCGCGGGGGGCTTCTACCTGTCCAAAGGGTTTTTTGTGTATTGTGGTTTTTTTAGACGAAAAGACCAGTCAGTTGTGACCTCTGACCCTGTGTCGCTTTTCTGTATTTGGCACAGTTTGGTAAAAGGTGGTGTTGGTAAACCCTCCGTAATTCAAAGCCCCTCCCCTCCTCCCCATTTAGTCCCCAGTGCATGTACACTCAGGCCGTCACTCACAGAGACAGGTTGGACAGTGGTAATGGTTTGTCCTGATGTTTTGTGGTGTTGGTGCACAGAACATTCTGTTGAATCAGCCTTAAGGTGCGGAGAAAACACCCTGATTGTTTTTTTTTGCTTTACAAGAGGCACAAGCATTTTCTTTTTTTCTTTTTTTGCTGCTAGAGTAGAAAGAAACAAAAACAAACATGATTTTCTGAAAAAGTTCACACTCTTATAAATCAGAATGCGTGTAATTTCTCCTGCTGGATGTGCGCGTGGCAAACAACTCGTCTGTATCGCCGCCCAAGTGCGACATTTGTTTTTGAGAGCCCCGCCCCTTTCCCCCCTCCTCCCATCCCCCCAGCAGCAGCAGGATTGCCAGTGTTTGCGTCGTTACCCTCCAGTCATCCGTAGCTTCATCTTGCCTAAAAAACATAGTTTGACATTTGCAGAACGCACGTTAATTCTCTCTCTGGTGGGGAGTTGGATCAGAAGATTGATAATGGCTCACGTCGGTACGAGTTTGTGAGGCTACAGCTAGTAGCCAGTTAGCTTGGATAGAGAACCGCACCAATTGATACTTCATATATGTGGTTGTTTGACCCACGTGTCGTACACCACGTTTTTGTTTTCATGAGCTTCCGGAGATGCTGTTTTTAGCTCAAGCTCACAAATTAGCACATTCAAATTGTTTGCTAATGCTTTTTACGAAAAAAACGGAAGTGTAAAACGACCCATCGCCCTTTTGTTGGTGTAAGTTGCGTGCCGGGGCTAGCTGTTGCTAGGCAACCAGTGTTCCAGGATGTTGCTGGTCCCAGATAAGGGTGGGGTTAAAGGGTTTAAATTTTTTTTTTCCCCCTTCATTCGTACAAAAACAAAACTGTAAAAATTAAAAATTACAGTTTTGCCGTTGTTTGGTCTGGTTAGCGGTTGCTACGCTAGCAGAGGAAAAGCGATGAATGTGTGGATTCAAAAAACAAATGAGATGCAACTTTTATATTATTAGGCTGCAGAGTTGTTGGTTAGGTGGGATTTTATCCCCAAATCTAAGCCAGCTAGTTTACCAGTTCCCACTCTTTATGCTAAGCTAACTCAAGCTAACCGGTTGTAGTTTCACATTCCAACAGACGCACGTGTGAGAAAAGGTTTTCAGTCTTCACATCCAACTCTCTCCCAAACCCCAAAAAACTAGACCTTTCCCCAAATGTCAAACTGTTCCCGTGAAGATGGAGCAGGAGACTCGGAGAATGAGGAATCTAGACAATCTGAATCCTTCGTCTCACTCCACCACTGCACTGATGATCCGTCGCCCCTCTCGACGACAGTCCCACTTATTTATGTTCACGTTCCAAGACCGACAGAATCACCAGCCGCTAGTTTCCGTTTCCTGAAACCGTGGGGTGCAGACGCTCAGTCGCGCCCCCCCCTCTTAACTTTTTGTGTGACTGGAATAGGTTTTCTTTTTTTCTGTTCTTTTTTGGATTCCATGATACAAGAGAAAACGTATTTATGTGTCCAGATTTTAACTAATGTTTGCTGGTGTTGTTGTCTTTTCTGCGACTGTGGGTGAGCAGGATTCAGAATTCTCAATAAACTTCTATTTTCTTTTCATACTTTTTTGTTGTTGTCCTTCCGTGTTATTTTTTCTTTTTCACGGCTGCAGCTCTGCGCTCTGGCCACACGGTGTCGGTAGAGAGGGGGGTTGTACTTTTTAAAACCTCACTTTCTTAATACCTACATATTTCTGAGGTACTTGTTAAGAGCAGTTGGATTTCAATCTGAAAACACAAAGATAATATAAAACAACCGCGATAAAACACACAGCTGTACCCGCTTTTTCCATGCGCACAGTAGTCACAGTAAAGTTTCTGTGGTAACCGGGGGGAATTACCGTCTTTTGGCTTCTGGGTGTGGCCACAGTGACATTTCACATGACTCTGAGTAACGGCAGCGGTGGGCAAACATGCACAGTCACTCACAGAATCAAATGTACGCCACTGAACTGCACACACACACACACACACAAAAAAATAGCACATGATCACAGTCATGCCTCTGCAATTATTTTTAAATTAAGTTTTGCAGGCTCCATCAGACATTTGATTTGTGGAAAAAGGCCGAATGGGAAAAAGTAATAGAAATACAAGTTCAACTTGGAAATATCCAAGTGAACGCACAGTGAGCGCAGAAAAACAAACACCTCGTGTGACACAAACAGCAGGACGCACTATGTTATGGCTTCTTTTCGCATGACTCATAATAAAAAAAAATAGTTTTCCCCCCCTCGGCAAGGCAGCTGCATTTGGAAAAATGACTGGCAGGCCCGCGTCGTCTTCATGTGGCCGTGCCCCAGTCAGTTTTTCCAGAGGGGATGAGGAAGAAGTGGAAGGAGGGGGAGGATCCTTCATGACTCAGGATAACCTCAAGCCGCAGCTCGAGACCTGCCCTTCTCCATGCACCACTCTTCTCCACCTCCTCCCCATACTTCTGCGACTGCCTTTTTTAAAATGTGTGGAGAGGAATCGCCCGTGTATACCTGACGAGCCCCCCCCCCCCCCCCCCCCCCCCCCCCCAAAGTTCAAACCTTGGTAGGGGAGCAGACCACCTTCCCTCTCGATTGATAAACCTCATCATTCAGCTAAGATCGGTTCCAGACGAATCACCTTTTTGGTTCAGCTGCTCGACTCTGACGCCGTGCGAAGTGTTCCGCCCCTAGCTTTGCCACACCCAGAGGGGAACGTTGCACCATTTTCCTCAGAGTTTGTTTTTGTGTGTGTGTGTGTGTGTGTGTGTGTGTGTTTGTTTGTCGGGATGCCTCTCACCAACAGACACAACCATTTAGGAAATATGTCGGCCACAGAGGCTGAGGCCACATGCAAAAACATCCTCTGTAAAAAATACGTGCTGCCGCAAGGGAATGTGCCTTCGGAGGCCGTTTCTCTCTCGGACCGTGCTGAGGTTTAACACGAGTGTTACAGCTCTTGTGATTAACGACAGCTCTGACTTGACGAGACAAGTTGGAGAAGACAGTGATTTCCCCATTCTTCTTTGTAAAAGCCGGTCTGCTTCAGGTTTTTCATGTGCCAACAGCCACGTTTTTTTCTCATTTGGCTCGAGAAATAGACTCTAACCAACATGGGTTTTCGAACCATTCCCATGTAACTTTGCTGACACTGTGTCTCCTGGAAAATCAAGTGTTGAGTCTGTTGCAGAGAATGTCGCTGTGGGCCGAGGGAACTCCCCCAGTATTTGTTCCGTTCATCTTATCCTCGACCTTAACAAGTTTTCCCACAGCTTGTGATGCTTTACAACCACCAAGCTTCACGCTGGGGAACACTACAATATGTGGAGGAGCGAGGTTTTGTCAAAAAGCTCAACATTGTTTTGGTCAGACTGAAAGGAAGAAAAAAATAACTTTCTTCCACTCGACTTTAGAGGTTCTCCAACTGCACTACAGTTGGTTTTCAGCGTGACTCTGTGGTTCGGTCGGTCCACGGCGTCGGCCCAAACTGAAATATCTCAACAACTATCAGATGGATTGCGATCAAACCAGTTTAATATATTGACATCTCAAGCTTTAGGTCGTGTCTATAGTCCGATAGGATGCAGAGATACCTCAAAAAATTAATTTTTGAACTGTGCATTACGACCTTTTCTGGCTACCTCGTGACATCACTTATCACATGACGTTCATATGATGGGGAATAATGCTTTTTTTGATCAATATAAGCTTCAGATTGTCTCTGTTATCTGCAGTGGTACCTTGGAAAATGGGTTTTTCAGAACATGTTTGGCCTTAAAACTTGACCTTTGACCTATCCATCGCGTAAAAACCCACATTAAATCTACTCTAATGCCACATGGTAAAACTAGAAAAACATCTAAACGTCTTCTTCGTGGGCACTTGGTTAACGTCCCTACTACTGCTCCTTCTTTTCGCGCAGTTTGGACTTCGTCCCATCGGCGTAGCCGTCGCTGCTGCGACCGGCGGCACGGGGATCGGTTTGGCTGGTTTCCGCCGCACGCCCTCTTCCAGAGTGACGGCAGTTGAGAAACTCTGACAATCCGTGGGCAAAACAATAGAGGCATTTCACCGACAGCCTCCCTCTCTGCAAGGCATTTCTCAAAGCCACGACTCTGAAGATACCGTTTCATAACTGCGCGCCCCCCGTTTATTTACCGTTTACCGTCAAAACCTGGCTGGATGCAATCTGGTGTTTTGACGTTACACACGATGGGCAGACTCGCGAGCGTGGAGGCGACTCGGCCGAGAAGCCTCCACACTCGGGTGACGCACAGATTTTTGCACGCGGACACTTGAGTCGCGGCCCTCGTCTCGCGGTCGAGAGCGCGGCAGAAATTCGCGCTCCTCACTTGAACTTAAACGTGCGGTTTTAGAGATTTACATGCGAGGACATTTTGATACGGCGAAACCTGTTGGCAAGCTGGAGCTCACGTACACCTCTGGCTGTTATGGAGGGAAATTCAATTTCGTGACAGAATTAATGTAAACCAAACATTTACTCTTCTTTTTTTTTGTATCCGTCTTACATCTCCTGAGCTGCTGCGCGCTCAAAAACTCATAATCTCACCGACCTTTATCCGAGCCCATATTATTCTCATGTGGTATGTTTTTTTGGTCGCGACCTTAACATAGGCGTCTGCAACGAGATGCATCGTGTGGTGTTTGTATAACATAATAGACGGCAGATGATTAACCAAGAGACAAACGAAGAATCGCTCACGCCCTCCGTAACTTATGTTAACTTGAATAATGTTCAGAGTTCGCGTCAACAGCACCGTGCCCTCAGTCCCGACTGTTAGTATTGACAAACCAACGACATTTTGATTGATCAACCACAGTGTCCAGTTACTTTTGGACCCTAGCATATTTGGGCACTACGGGCACAATGTGTCCCACATTCTTCTTTTGATACTGGGTGTTAACCTCCTTAAGACTTGGCACTTTCAGGTTGCACCATGTGCTTGAAGGTCAGAGACTGCAGAACAAATAAGCCGCCAAATCAAACGGACGTCAGCAACCCACAACCAACTCTGTTAGTCACACAAAGCCTCTTGTCCTTGGGAAGTGGCTGCGAAGGACAAACAGGAGAAACACATACGTCACGCACACGGCCTCTTGCGAATGATCACACCATGCATTCGAGTCATGCTTTCGACGCATCTGCACAAACGCCGTCGTCCTCGCGCCGCCGGTGTGTGTGTGTGTGTGTGTCAGCTGTCTGTGAACATCGTTCAGGTGTTGTCTGTCGTTTTGGTGTGTTTGCAGGTGCACAACAAAGTGTCGCCTCGAGGAAAAAACACCTGCAGATGATTTGGACGAGGATTTCGAGGGCTGGAGTGAAGCCAGCGGACGAATTGAAAGCATTACCTCTCAGCACTGCTTCTAGGGAGCACGCACACACACACACACGCGCACACACACACACACACGTGTTTTTCAAGGTGGGGTGAATATTAAAAGTTTGTTCAAGACTGGTTGTGTGTCTCTTCTGTGTTGGCCCTGCGATAAGCCGCTGACCTGTTCAGTATCGTACAATGTCAGCTGGGATGGTTTTTTCTTCCCAGCATTTCAGATATTGGTCCATGTGGTTTATTTCATTGAGAAATTTCTAGTCCAGTCTTGTCGGAGGGTGTATCGACCCAGAGCAATGAGCGGCAACAAGAGCAAACGTCTCCTTTTCCAAGGTTCCAGGATTTGCATGAGTTCTTTTTTTTCACAGCAAACCCTTGTCACTGTATGGAAAATATGAAAATGTCGGACATGGTTGTTGACCTTTATCACTCCCCCCAGCTTCCATCTCGTAACTGACAGGCCATTTGTATAGATTTTAATTTTGAGTTATGTATTGAGAATGTTCTGGAGTTGGTGTTCTGACTGAGTTTGACTTCACCATGTATCATTCCAACCATCTTTCCGGTGCAGTGCGACTCCAACGCCTGAGGAGATTTGTAATCCTGTTATATGTTGTATATTCATGATATTTGATTCATTGTCATTAATCTTAGGCATCAGTGCACTTAGTGACCAGGCCAGGCTGGTCTGTCCTCAATGGATGGCCTTTCAAAGAATAATCTGACTTCCTATGAATAACTGGGGCAGGAATAATCTCGAGGGAGCATATAGTGAGGAGGGGACTCGCCACTTGAATGTGTTCAATTGAAACGAGACATGTTGGGGACCAGCTCATCGTCACTGTTCGCTCTGACCCTGTCGTGCTCTGGAGAGAAGAAAGGTCGACCTCTGCACCGACACCGGCTGAGGTTTGTCCACTGGCTCTGGAGGAACAGAAAAAATTCCTGTTCATCTTTTTAATATGTTATGGAGCAAAAGGCAAATGCAGTCTACAGTGTCCCAATAAACTTGATTTCCAGACACACTGACCCATTTTAAAATCCGCTGACCCAACTTGCAACACACTACTGCATTCATTGTAATTTTTGTGCTTCTTCTTGAAGCTCTTCTTCCCTTGCAAAAACAATAAATCCTCTTTGTGTTATATCTTGTTGCTCCAGGTGACGACGGACTGGGATACGTGGTCTTTTTATCTGAGCCTCTTTGAGCAAAGTGGTGCGTTGTGCGTAACTCCACCAGGGAGACAAGCGGCAGTTATCTGAATCAGGGCAGACACATCACTTTCCATAAAACTAAAAAATTATATATTTTCCATCCATTCCTCAACCTGATGAAATGTGGTGTTTTGATGATAATTGACAGTGATAAATCATTTGTTTTTTGTTGTATTAAGTAAAAAAAAACCAAACTATTTTAAAACTATAACTGTTTTTATGGTTGAGCTGGTCTAAATCATAGTTTTATATATGTTTAATGTTCAATAAAGAAAACTAGGACCTTTATCAAAACAGAAAATACTCTTAAAAGAAGGTTTTCACACGCTTTACCGTCGACAAAGTACCAATACAATTACTTTAAAAGGAGTTCAACCTCCATTTAATCAGAAGTACAGTCTGGTGTTGACAGCAAAATGCAAATTTGACACACACACACACACCCACACACACACTCACACACACACCCACACACACACACACACACACACACACGTGAATCCACTGGTGTGAGGTAATTACCTCCAACTGTGTGGGTGAAGCTCAGGTGGGAGAGTTCAGGGAGAGAGAGAGGAGCAGGGTGGGTTCCCATGAAGACCTCCTCTGATTGGACGACAGCGACGCTCGTCGGGAGGCGGAAGATTATAAAAATCCCATGTTGGAGAGAGAAAGAGAGAGAGAGAAAAAAAAAGAAAGAAGCGTCGTTTGATCGAAGGTGTAACGGTCAGAGTCTTGACAGGTTCTTCTCCTCCCCAGTCGAGTCAGTAATCTCTCCAAGCTTTTTCTTTTCAAGATGAACAGAATCATCCTCCAGCTTTTTGCAGTCGGATTCTGCTTTGCACTCGGTAAGAAACTAATATGAATTATTATTTAAATGCCCCCCCCCCTCCGTTATTCTAAAGCAACTCACTTGTTAAACTCGGAACGCAATGTATTTATCTTTCATATGTAAGAGACGACGAAGTTTAAAGATTGTCCCCCCGACAAAAACGGGTTTTTTTATTTTTTTTTTACTTGAAGTTTGGTGCGTCTGTGTTTTATTGTGGGTGGTTTCCCTTGAAAATGTCTCCGCAGCCTCTGCAGTGTTGCTGAATCCAGAATCTTCTCATGTCTTCTATGAGATTATGTTAGATTTCAAGCTTTAAATTGAGATAAGATTAGATATACTTTATTGTCCATGGTTTTATTGTTATTTTCCATGCTTTTATTGTTATTTTCCATGCTTTTATTTTTTATTTTCCATGGATTTTATTTTTATTTTTGAACTCTCCGTCCTAGGATCATGTCTCAGATCCTGTAAAACACATATTTGCTCCGAGTACAAACTTTAATCTTTGACTTTCCAACGTTAATGTGGGAGTAATGTGTCATGGGTTTGTGGGACAGTGTTGGAGGCTGCAGAGCTGGAGGCTGTTTGTCTGACTGGGTGTGTTTCACTCTTCATATCTGAGAATATGCCCAGTGATGCATCATTAAATAAAAAAAAGCTGTTCCTCCAGTTGTTTTGGCATAATGCGATGCAAATGTACAAAACTGGTGGTTCTACCATCTAGTTTTACTGAGCAAACTAATTTGACTGTTTCATGGGAGATAATGAGCAGTGAGGCTTCATGCATTCATTCATATTATCATTTATAAAAGTTAGTGGGATAGTTTAAATGTCAGATCAAAAGTAATAAAAAATTTAAATATCCAGCTAAAGATAATTGATGAATCGTTTAAATTTAGTAAAAGTATGGTGGTGGGTGGTGAAACAGTTGAACAGTAATTAATAAACGGTTGAAACAGCTAGCCAAATATAATAGATTAACAGTCGATTTAGATAGCTAAAGGTAATGAATTGAAACAGTTAGCCAAACATAGGTTTAACAGTTGATTTAGTTAGCTAAAAGTAATGAATATGTAAACAGTTTGCCAAATATCATTTAGTTGGCTAAAAGTAATAAATTATGTAAACAGTTTGCCAAATATCATTTAGTTGGCTAAAAGTAATGAATATGTAAACAGTTTGCCAAATATCATTTAGTTGGCTAAAAGTAATGAATATGTAAACAGTTTGCCAATTATAATTTAGTTAGCTAAAAGTAATGAATATGTAAACAGTTAGCCAAATATCATTTAGTTAAATAAAAGTAATGAATATGTAAACAGTTTGCCAATTATAATTTAGTTAGCTAAAACTAATGAATATGTAAACAGTTAGCAAAATATCATAGATTTTCAGTTGATATAGTTTGCTAAAAGTAGTGAGTTGAAATAGTTAGCCAAACATAGATTTGATGATTGATTTATTAGCTAAAAGGAATGAATATTCAGTTGTAGTGTTTAGCCAAACATCACAGATTTAACAGTTGATTTAGTTGGCTAAGAGTAATGCAGTTGAAACAGTTGT
The DNA here is from genome assembly GCF_022379125.1 of Scophthalmus maximus. Taxonomy (NCBI): domain Eukaryota; kingdom Metazoa; phylum Chordata; class Actinopteri; order Pleuronectiformes; family Scophthalmidae; genus Scophthalmus; species Scophthalmus maximus. The sequence goes on along the minus strand of NC_061536.1, from coordinate 11,422,185 downwards.
CTAAACGTCATGGATTAACAGTTGATTTGGTTAACTAAAAGAGTTAGATGGTTAATGTTGCCTAATTGAATTGGTAACAGTTCAGTTTGCGAACACTGACATCATTTTGCGTGATACCCATTAGGATAACATTTTGTCAAACGGCGATAAGCAACAAGCGACGGATAAACAGTTGAAATGGTTCACGCCCGCTAACGGTGATGAATTGACATTTGTAAAGGTTGCCGTTAGCTTAAATGTACGGATATAAACATTTCAATCGCAAAAGTTGTGGCTTATTGATGGAAATTCTAAAGAATCTGTGGCACAAAATCGGTAACGGGCCGTTTCATCTTAGTCGACTGAAAACGAACCATTTCAATCTGAAAACAATCTCAGATTTCATCTCATCAAATGTGAGTGTTCGCTGGAGTTGTCTCATCACATCTCACGGTATACGGACTACTTTGGAGTTCTTTGATCCGACGGTTGGATTAAATGAGAAATCTGAACTAGTCCGTCTTGGAAAGGTCCCTCCTCTGATGTACCTTTGCGACATTCGACAGAACGCAGTGTGAACGTCTGCTTCCCACAGACATGAGCGTTTACCCTCTGTGCGCCTGCCGGGCTTTAACTCCTAATGCCGTTATTACAGGTTGGGGTGAGGCCGCTTTGTTTGCGGCACAAGGATGTTCCTTTTTTCGACTGCTTGTTTTTTTCTCCTCCCCAGACATTATTCTAAGACTGAATCATGTCCCAACCTGCCAGCTCCTTGCATGAGAAATTCCTCACCTCGTAACAGTGGAGGCCGTGCCCGAGTCTCAGATTCCTCCTCTGCAGAGTGTCTGCAGACCAGCGGGCACAATAAGGGGACATTTGTTCTCCTGCTATTGTGTTTTTCGGGGCCATTGTGTTCCCTTTTCCCGTGGCTCTGTTGTTTTTGGTCTCCTGTTTCCAACCACACCCGCTCTGGCGGGAGCTAGTTTCCAATCCCGGCTGCTTTTACTAAGGTGATAACTCGAGGCGATATCTGACCTTTGCCCCTCCCCCCCCCCCGGTCCTCGACTTAAATAGCTGTTTGTGACTGAGTGATTCACAAACGCAGATAATAACATAGTGAGGGTTTTAGCCTGTTCCTCTACGCGAGTGACCGGGACGTTTGAATCTGTCTGTATGGGTCAGATTACTCTGGTGGGGGTGGAGTACATCATCCCAGAATGCGGTCAGGTGTGAGGTTTTTTTTTCTATTTTTCCTGGCAGGCTTCAGAGAGGTTTCCCCGAGCATCCGCCTCCAGAGAAACACACACACCTCTTAGTCTGCGCGGCAGCTGTTTTATAATCCAGATGTGAATTTGTTTGGGTTTGTTTTTTTGTTTTTATTGCATTGGTGTGATCCACATTTGGTTTTGAGAAACTTCCAACACAAAATCTTCACATTTTCAATCTTTTCAGAACCGATTCACTCTGTGTAGAGGTGAACTCAACTTTCCAGTCTCAAACTAAAAAAACGTAGAATTTCTTCGACTTGATCAGACTCAAGCTCCCGGACTCTGAGCTTCTCTTGCAATGTCTGGGACGGCGTCATGTTCAGCTTTTTGTTAATCTCCATGTGTCATTCCCCAGTTACTCATTGAGTTCAACAACTCATTCCTGCCTGATTATCAAGTTTTTGTCAGATGCATCATGATCCTATCTCTGATCGTGGGACACGTCCCTCTGCTCCCACTTGTTGGGTTAGCAGGCGTCCTGAGTCTTCTCATGTGGGGAGTGGTGGGGTGGCACCCTGACGCCCCCTACTGGCCAGCTGCCGCCAGTCCTCACCACAAATATTTAACCTGGCTGCTCCTCCAATCCGCCTGATGACTCCCATCCATCAAGGATGTTGCCGTTGAGGGCGAGAATCTACTTCAACATCCAAAGGCAAACAGAATATTTGCACAACACACCAGACCCCGGTGAGCGTATTAACTCTTCTGCTCTTGCGGGGCCGCAATTATCTCCGCCCAGAGGAAGCTTTGAAGGCTGTCTCAGCATTGTTTGCCCTTCATAATGCCGCACATAAACTTGTTTGCATTCTTGTCTCATGACACGGCGACTCATTCCTACTTTCCGCGCACACAGCGGGGATGGTGTTGGAGCACACGACTCGCATTGCGAGCTGAATTTGGGCTCCTGTTATTCAGTTTTTCTTTCTCGCTGTTAACCCAAACATTTATTTTAACTAGAAACTATTTGTTGACCTTTGCCCCCAGGTGTGATCGGAGCTCTAATTCCACTAAAATCTGATTATATTGTTCTCTTGTTCCTTGGTATTCGATGTCATTGGATTTCTGGAAGTGTTTTTGTCATTGCAGTGGAAAATGTACTGCCGCTCTGTAAAGTGTAGTCTTAGTGAATGAGCAGCAGGGGGCAGTGTAAGGAAGAGACGGCACGCTGAAGGTTTACAGTATTCATAATGTGCCACACCTGAAAGTTCAAACAATTCCCTTGCTATCAAAATGGATGGCAAATTTTTTTTTCCGTCCGCCAGCTGAATGGCTGATTTTATTTCTCAGTTTTGAGTGGTTTATATCTCCTAAATGCTAATATTTCCACACATTCAAGGCTGTTAATCCTTCAGTAAATCATTTTTGTTAAAGTATTTGTTAAAAATTAAGGAATTTTCACATTTGAATCTGAATTATAATTTTTTTGGACAAGTTACAAAAAAAAAAAGCTTGAATCCCTTTGAAATTTGAACAATCCCAATACAACAAAGTGCTTAAATTACTTAGTTTGAGAAAACATCCTGGTTGCAGTTACTACATACTACAATAATCGGCCTCAAAGACATATCTTTACAACTTTACAGCTTCTGTAGTTTGGTTTTCTCTGCTGTTGTTGTGTCGATAACATTATTCAAGTACTGTCAAAAAATTGTGAAGGACTGTTTTCACAGTTTCTACTACTTCTACGCCACTAAATTAGTTTGACAGCTGCTGCGACCATTTGTTTCGCAGATTGCAACTTTAACATACAAATACAGAATGCCACAAACATCTTATTATGATTAAAATTGTTGTTATCACCTGATTGTTTACGCAGCAGTCAAACAAGAGATAAAAACACAAAGCCATGAACTTGTCACCTAAATATATGAAATATAAGTTGGAATAAAATACATACACAAGTTAAAACTATACTAAAACATAAGTGTTATTATCAGGTTGGTTATATAATTGGTATATCATGTCTTCCACGCAGATTCAAGATAACAGTTTGAAACTAAGTCATATCTAGCATTTGTTGGAAATTGTATATAAACATTTAATACATGAGAAGGAAATATTTGAAAATGCAATTTTCTTCATTGAGTATCTTTGACTTTCTAATGCAGTGTTGAGGATTTTGAGCGGTCGTTTCTTGCACAAATGTCCCAAGTAGAACTTAAATGAGTCATGATGATGATGTAAACAATCCTATGTGACGTCCTGGGCTGTAACTGAAGGGGTGCGTCGGGTTAATGGTTCCAAATATTGGAAAAAATAACAAAACATTGTGAGTCATTTGAATCAGGCAAGGGTGGATAAGAACAGTACCAATAATAGTAACAATGAGGATAATTATGATGACATCCTTGAAATGTACTGTACTGCACTCTTGCTTTATATTGTAAGGCAATTGAAATATCTTGTTACTGTTACAATAATTATTAAATTACAGGGAGGGAAAAAAGTCATCCTCATTATGTCGGGCCAGTGAAAATATAAAAGAGGCAAGTGAAATAATAACGAACGTCCGCACCTGCTACTGTGTCGACGGAGGCTTCTCCGTCTTTTATCCAGAGCCTGTTCTTTATGGACCATTGTTTTTTCGCCAAAACAATGGCGATGAAGACTTAACCCGTTTTCCCTGGAGACACTTTACAGCTGTAATTGCTCATCATTAGTTGTTGTACTGTTTCCATGTGACTTCGGACTGCGTCAGGGACTCTCCTCACCTCGGCCTTTAGGTGGTGAGGTAATGGACAAGAGATAATGGCAAAAAATGTTTGTGGCCGTTTCACGTCATTTTATTGTGTGTGTGTGTGTGTGTGTGTGTGTGTGTGTGTGTGTGTGTGTGTGTGTGTGTGTGTGTGTGTGTGTGTGTGTGTGTGTGTGTGTGTGTGTGTGTGTGTGTGTGTGTGTGTGTGTGTGTGTGTGTGTGTGTGTGTGTGTGTGTGTGTGTGTGTGTGTGTGTGTGTGTGTGTGTGTGTGTGTGTGTGTGATAAGGGTACAGGCCTTAAGAAAGGATGCAAGGGTTTTCTAAAGTGTCCCCTCTTGTGTTCGGGTGTAACCGAAACCAGCGGGACAGGGCGTGTGGGGTTTCTCGCATTCAGCGGCGTGGGTGTGGTTTTATCACTCAAAGCAAAGAATGAGGATTATTTTACCACATTGTGATTTTCGGAAATCTGGTTGTTCCACAGGAACAAACCAGGTTTTTACGTTTTGTAAAATGCATATATGTCACGTTTTTCAAGCCAAAGCCTCCCACTTGTGGCGCGAACCAAAGATATCTGGGCCCCTTTCGATTGTTGAGTGTGATGCAATGCAGGCGATTGTCCCGTCGTGCCGTGCGCACCTTAAAGGGACTCGCTGCCCGGGTGGAAACAATAGTGAATGGTGATGACTCGGCTCAGCAAAAATCCTAATAAGGCAGCAGCAGATCTTCTGAACTTTAATCATTACTTGTTGCTGTTTACGCCTGGATGATGAACACGTGACGGGAAACCCGTGATCATTTTAACCGATTGAAAGAACAAAAATTGAATTGAATACAACTTTTTGTTTCATTTACGTTGTGTCTCAGCATTCAAAACTTTTCTATTTTAGTGCAGAGAGGCAAGGTACGCTCTGCAATGAAATGGTCAGGCCTACTTTTAAATAAGTCCCTTTCCTAAATATAAAAACAAAAGGTTAGGTGGATTTAAAGGAGCCAGGTGAGGCGATCGACTAGAAATGGAATTCCAGCTCCGTGTGCTTGTGTGACCCGCTCTGACTGCTGTCACGCGGACTTCTCGGCTTCCTTCCGCCAAGAACTTATAAACTCTCCATGTTGACATGTTTGCACAGCGATTGTTTCCTCCTCACAATGGCTCACTTGACGTCAGCCTTGGTGTCACCATGGCAACGCACAGCACGTCATTTTGTCTTCGATCTATTTGGTTAGAAGAATGAAAAAATAACATTTAACAGTAACAACAGTTACTTTTTTCCTAATTCCCGTGAAGAAGTGTCGGGCAGTTTTACTTTACAGTAAAAAATATTACTTTACTTGTGTGACTTCATGAGTGTTTGCTGACTATTAAAAGCTGATAGCTCAGCATTTACTGTGTTGGCCATTTTATCTCCTGTGATCCTCCTAAGCCACTGTCGCCGCTGGTCTAGACCTTTACTTACATTTCTTTCTTATTAATTCACCGGCGTGTTCTTCCACTCCAGTTAATTGTGTTTACACACTAATTTATTTTTTTTAAAAAAAAACATGGTTTTGCACTTTACAGATTTGAAAGTGGACACGATGGAAGCAGCAGAGTCCGTAAAAAAATAGCGTACAGTGCAACTCTGACGGTGGCACGTCGGTGCACCTCGCGGGTTTTGGTCGAAGCCTCCAGAAACTTGAGCGCGCTTCGTGTGGTCGGACCTGTTTTGTCTGCGACGTTGATGCACGATGCGTTTGCACAATCCACAAAGGAAACGGAGGAGGCACCTACACCTCCAGAAATGCCAGGCATTTGACTGCTGTGAGGAAATTCCCGAACGATCTTCTAATTTTTTACATTTCTCGCCTTTCACTCTATGTGTGTAACTGAAATTCCACAAGTCATATTTCACTTCCTTTTTTTGGGGGGGGGGGGGGGGGGGGTGGGTAGGGAATAATAAAAGCAAGATCGCCAATAATTTGAATACTATTTACACATGAAGTTAGACAAACAAACCTCCATTTTATTATGCGCCTGAATTGCATTTTAATCAAAAGTACAAAGGTTGTTGTAAACTTCAGGCCAAGCCATGAAAACTGGTCAACTATTGCACACAATTAGTATTTAGGATGGAACTGGGACGCAACTTCATGCTCAGTTGTTACCGCCGACTTGTGGCCGGCATTCATAGTCTCAAAGCAAAGCCTCATTATTCTTATTATTTATTTATATTGATGTATTTGGTTCAGATTTGACAAAAGCTCCTCAATGGCCACCGAGCACATTACACAGCTGTGTTCACTGTCTGTGGTTCTCTTCACTGATCTTTTGATGTAGACGTGATATTTTCAGGGTGTGGTGGTGTGTTACTTTTTCCCCTTTGTATTTATTATATACAGGTAACAGGCGATTTTTTAAATTTTTTTATTTAATGAATGAATGTTACCCGCCTCTTCAGCTTATTTTTATTTTGTAATGCGTCTGACATTGATCAGTTGTTCAAGCTCACTCTCTGATCACCGCACGTCGGGGCCGTTACCTGTAAGACGACCTTCTGTCAACATACCTCGGCCCTAAAGCAACTTCACACTTGGTTTGACTTTACAAGTCCCACTCAGACTTCTGTTATCTGCAGTGGATAGTGGGTTTCCTTTGTCTAGACACTAGTCGGCAGTTGGTTCAAACTTATTTAAACAATAAGGGTTTTATCATTAGTATATTCAAGAAACTCCCTCCTTAGACTCTCTATTTGGAAAAGGAGGAAAAAAAGACAACCTGGTGGTTTAGTTTGAAGGTCATTTATTATTGTTGTATTGTTCTGAAACACTTCATCGATTGGTCGACTCAACTGGGTTGTGTGGGGGGGGGGGGGGGGGGTTAGTTGGAGAAAATGAAGGAAACTTCTTCGAGGATGAAGAAACATTGAACAGGTTTAAAGTGGCATTTTGTACAATTTAGAGTAAGAAAAAAAAGATTACAGAATACGATTATAGGCAAGTCAATATTAACTTTATTAAGTTAAACAGTTTCAGGCAGAGTTTAAGTGTTTTGAATAAAAAATTAATGAGGAAATTCCAGAATCCACGGTGACGCCAGAAGATGCCACAACCTCTTTAACCGCCAAACACTGAAACTGTTCACTGGAATAGAGATGCCACACAATTATTGTCTGTTGTTGTAAACCTTGATGTTCACTAATTATTCTGTTGTTGTCCCCCCTCCCTCCCTCTTTTTGTGCTTTTGACATCAGGCCAAGCTCTGCAGTGCTACAAATGCATCGGCGTGTGGGACTTGTGTGTAACCACTAAAACCACATGTGAAAGTGGAGAACACTGCTACAGTGGCACTGGGATGGCAGGTAAGGATCCTCAGTAGCTTTAAAAAAAAAAATAAAGAAAAATGATTTGTTTATTTTTAATGAAAACAGCAATTCTTCCAACAAAATCCCCTCATTTCCTACTCACTCAGTCACTCACTCACTCACCCACTCACTCACTCACTCTCTCACTCTCTCTCATCTGGATATATCAGGTGTCACTGATCACAGATCTGCCTCTTGTCGTCCTGAGATATTGAAGTGTTTTTGAAATGGCGATTGAGATCGCCAATGTTCGTCTTCACTCGCAACAGATAAACCAGAGTATCAACAGGCTGCTGCTGGCGCTCCTTTTTCACTGGTGGGAGATAAGATCTGACAAGTCAGATCGCCGTGCATAATATCACCCAATGTCGTCATAGCCCACGGTCCACAGTGTTTACAAAATGTATTTTAATATTTCGGCCACAGTGAACATTGTCGGATGACTTGAAAAAAGTTCTAGGAAAGAGTTTTTCGCAAATCACACATTCTTTATATCAAAGTCGAAACATAATTTGTTCTACCAGTCTAGGGGAATATGATTCTGTTGTACTGTCGCCATGGGAGCCACATTTCCCCATTGTTGTGCGTTCCTGTTCTAAAAGACAAACGTGGAGGGCAACCGCAAGTTGAATCTACCTTGAACTTTGCAAAACTAATACGCCCGAAAAGTCTTCATCCTTATTGGCCATCTTTTTAAATTTATTTCACTTTTTTCTCACCTTAAACATTTTACTTTATTTCTGCCTTTAATGTTCAAATTACAAACTAGATTTGACCGCTCACGATCAGAATCTTTACATTTCAAACGCGACACTAAATTGACACAGACTGGAACATATCTCCCACTCTGACTACCAAGAGATATGCATAAGCGTCCTCTGCCTCTGTCTCTCCACAGCCGGCGTGGTGGACATCAAGAGGAAGGGCTGTCTAGCCGTGGGCAAATGCAACAGTACCTCGGATACGACCATCCCCGGCAGCGACAACACCACCGTCTACTCCATGACCAAGACGTGCTGCTCCACCGACCTGTGCAACGCCGCGCCCGGTCTGCCCGGGGGCTCCGGGGTCAGCCTGGCCTTTGCCACCGTCACCGCTCTGCTCGTCGCCAACGTCCTGGTTTGACGGAAGAATGCGGAAAGTGATGGATGACATACAAATGCATACACTCAAATTAGGGACACACACATAAAATATTGCGCACACACACACACACACACACACACACACACACACACACACACACACACACACACACACACACACACACACACACACACACACACACACACACACACACACACACACACACACACACACACACACACACACACACACACACACACACACACACACACACACACACGAGCACTACCAGGATTAAATTAAATGCCCTCAGACGTGAGCTCTGTTTTTTCTTCTCCACCCGGGCCTTGTGCTTTATTATCCTTCAGGTGTAATGTACTTTTTTTCCATCTTTTTTTTTTTCATTTCACATTTCAAGTGTTTATGTAAATTAAAATTAAATTCCTTGCTTTCTTTTTTTTTTTTGTATCTTTAAATGCACCAGCGCTCATTTCTCTATAAGAGATATTAAAAATGTTTAGTGGCTAGACAATTTAAAGCCTTATATGAATGTGTTACACTTTGATGATTTGTGCCCCGTTATTTACTTTCTCTTCTTGGGATGAGCCAGTTTGTGCCGTCGTCGTAGCTTAAAGGAATAGTTGGCCATTTCTTTTGGACCACATTGAACCACTCTCCATGTCTGCGTGGTAAACGTGAAAATGCGTCCGGGAGTCTTTAGCTTAGCTTAGCATAAAGAGGGGAAATGGAGGGGGAAGAGCGGCTGGCTAAGTCCACTTTTTCTTTTTAAATATATCTCTGAAAGCAGAGAGGAGTAAGTGAATTTAACAAATTGTCAAACAATTTTTCTCAATTTATTGCATTCGACCAACTGCATTGTCATCTCAGAGTCCTTACATTTAAATGCCAATATTAGATTAGATTCAACTTTATGACAGAGTACAAGTACAGAACCAATGAAATGGTAATATACTATATATATATATATACTGTATATTTTCAAATCTTCAATAAACATTTCTATTTCTATTCATTTCATTTATTTCTAGTTTGTGTTCTCTTGAGAAAAGTGTAGCTAACATACAAGCTCTCTTGGCTTTTCTCTGGTAAAACAACTGATTTTCTTCTTCATTTTTTAATCCAACGGTTACAATAATTATGTTTTTAACCGGTTGTATTTTTAGATGTTGGTTTCAAATCTCCACTGCACATTACTCATACGATGTAGGGTACATGCTTTTGTTCATCCTGTTTAGTTTTGAATGTATATAGGCCTATGGGGAGACTGTTTTAAGTCGGTCATACTGTGTTTGAAGACACTGAATAAAATTTAAATAATTTAGATCACACCAATTGGAAATTTGTCGATGCTGGTGATTGTCTGTATTTGATATTTGCTTGGATTTCAGCATTAATTACAAATCATTAAAGATTGATTACTCCCTCCTGACATTGCCTCCGAAATAAGTTTGTAGGTGTTGGAATGTTTTTATTAAAAGGTTTTGGTTATGTAGACAATTTGATGAATGCATTGAACACTACTACTACTACGTGTGTGTGTGTGTGTGTGTGTGTGTGTGTGTGTGTGTACGTGTGTGTGTGTGTACGTGTGTGTGTGTGTGTGTGTGTGTGTGTGTGTGTGTGTGTGTGTGTGTGTGTGTGTGTGTGTGTGTGTGTGTGTGTGTGTGTGTGTGTGTGTGTGTGTGTGTGTGTGTGTGTGTGTGTGTGTGTGTGAGAATTACTAGGGGGGTGTGTGGTTTCAGATGAGTGCCGTCCTTCAGGAACAGCTGGTTCTTCAGGTTTCAGTGTCTCACCTCGGTGCTGCCGCCACTGACGGAACTCATCCGTCCTGATCTCAGGTTTTGGCACTCAACATGACATTCTTGGCATATGAAGAAACTGAAGTTAGTAAGACACTAGTAATTTCAGTTGAGCTAAAGGGACAAATGTTAACTGATTCCAGCCTCACAAATGGTGAGATTTGAGGATTTCTTTATTTTTTTGTCTCAAACTTAATATTGTGAGTTGAAGACAGGGCAAGTTAATATATATATATATATATATATATATATATATATATATATATATATATATATATATATATATATATATATATATATATATAGCACATTTATGGGTCACAAAGTGCTTTACACAGAGTAAATGTAATTAAAACGTTGGCACAATTAGTCAATGAGAAATTACAAAAGTATAAATTGAAGTTCATTATTCAGGCAGTAATTAATGACCGATCGACTGACATAACCGGTAGAATTTATACAGCTCCGAGTATATGTAAGTATTGTCTGTGTCATTCATTCTTTCCATTCCTCCACTCTGTGGCTTTTAGCCCGAGGCAGAGAAGAGGACAAAAGATGTGAAAACCCCTCCTTGACCCCTCCCTCCACCTGTGACACAATATAAAGCTCAGGCGTCACCGAGCAGGTCCATCAGTTCTTGCTCTGCACAGCATCCGAGCAGCTTCAGCTTTTTTCCGTGAAAGGACTTTTTGCCCCGTGCCCTTTGACACCAAGGACCAAACCAACACGCCAAGATGAACAAGATCGTATTTGGAATCGTTGCAGTCGTTGCATCTTTCATGCTGGGTAAGATTGAATAATAAACAACGTTATCAGCTGGTATCGCAACTCTTATCTTTCTGTTTCTCGCAGCCACCGACCAGATATCCCTCATTCAGACTTACTGATAACACAAAGAAGTTACTGTCAAGATTCTCCTGTGCTTGTTATTCTTTCATGTCACTGCATCATGACACAAAGAATGACTTTGTTTGCTGAAATAAAGTAGTTCTCAATCGTCCCACGTTCATCCTCTAGCAGACTGAAAAGCTTTGTAAAGGTGCAGTTCACCCAGATTTTTAAAAGAATCTGTTATTTCTAATGTTGTGGATAGTTTTAACTTTTATGTGTCATGATTTCATCAGCTCTTGAAAAATCCGCTGCCATTGCAACACAAGGTCAACAGAATCTTGAATTTGTCATTCATCGATGCTTTGAGCTCCACAAATTGAATCCCATTTGCCTCCAATGAATTGGGGTGATGGTGTCAAATATCGCAAAATCCCGACTAGAGGAACCACAACGTTCTGCAACAATCACAACTCTCTGTGTGGTTTCGTGTGAATCACCTGACTGACTACTTTTTTTAAATCCCACAAATTAAGCTGAAATAACCAATCTGTGAAAGTGCACCACTGATTAACAAGTGAGGCCCTTTGATTCGTCAGGGAGAGTCTGATCGCTCCGCATACCCGCGCGGGGTTTAACAACCTTTGCTTGTGCCACACGAGGGTGTGGCCGCACCGTTATACTTCCACAAAACGGTGATCGCTGGACTGGAATGACCCGGTAGAAGACCAAACTGAATGGTCAGGATAGAGACGACCCATCTGCCAGTTATGGCAGTATTTTAAAAGCAAAACTTAAAAAAAAAATCACAACGTTACACAAACCGTTCCGTAAGATTTAAGTTAGCAACGGCCCGGAAAGATTTGCAGCACATGTTGATATCGAGAATGAGAATGAGCAAAAAATCGATTTAATTTCTAAAATGCAAGTGAACCTCTTGTCATTTCAGCTTTTGGCCCCGTTTGATTCTGTTGTCGTTTGAATGAATCAACCTGTTTTGAGCTCGTTCTCTGCTCCCATCAACCACACAGACATTTGAACTCGACACGGAGAAGTACATAAGAGTCATCATGAAGTGTTTTTGATTTGTTTGATTTTTAAACTTTTGTGCTTTCACTCTGTGTTTCAGTGGAGTCCCTCAATTGCAACAAATGCAAATTTGGTCTGGTGGGCGTCTGCCTTAACTCCGACAGTGAGACCTGCACGTCCAACACAAGCGTCTGCTTCACAGGAAGAGCAAGTAAGTCACCTTGGAATTACAACAACAACACAAACACTAGATAACAGAACGGGCGTGATCCACTTCGGTCCTTCCCAAATAGTGTGACGCCCAGACGCGAAGACCAGCCGGCACACCCCGGTGTTCGCAGGTGCCAAACCAGTATCCCATGTGACCATAGACGCTTATACAATGAAGTGATTCCTTTTCTTTGACCAATGGAAGCTCAACCTGTGGAAAATAACTCATTCACAAGTCCTGGACACTGGTTTTCACTATCAGGCAACACCCTTGTAATTTTCCAGTTTGGGGTGTTTCGGTCGCCTGAGGGCAATTTAGGAAGAAAGTTAGTGATGAAAAGAGGTGAGGAAAGGAATCAGAGCTCCTCAAAGTATTCGTCATTTGACGAGCTTATCTCAGGTGGAACGTTGAATCTGAATCTGCACTTTTTTTAAGCATGTCAACGTACAAGTAACTTCAGCAGCTTGGGTGAATTTTGGGTGTAGACAGTCTAACATAACGCACGACACTTTGGACGAATGTAATTTCCACCTCTGTAAGTCCCATTGGGTCTAACACAAACCGTTTCGCCGCAGCATTCTCGTCCCTCTCCGACTTCGTGGGCTTCAACACCCAGGGCTGCAGGGACAACTCCACCGGCTGCAACGCGACGGTCTCCTCCACGCTGCTGGGTGTTTCCTACGACACCAGGGTCGAGTGCTGTTCAACGGACAACTGCAACCCCACCACGGTCAGCGGCGCCCCGTCCACCAAGATGACCTTCACCGCCGCCATCGGCGCCGCCCTCCTGGCCTCCGTGTCCGCGAGCATGCTGTGAAATGCCTCGTGCAACATCACCGGAGAAAACAGCAGCAACCTGCTGCTTGCTACACGGAGACCAAAAGCACTGACCAAAATAAACTCTTTGGTCGGCGTGATGCAACAATATGCTTAGAGTTTTCTCATCTCTTGTCAGCTCAGGGTTCAGGTTAAATATGAAATACCGGTGTCCACATCATGGGAGTTAATCAATGGGATGGAAACATTGAGTGTTAATCTCCCATGCTGTGATTTCTTTTCAAGTATTTCATTTTTTTTTAATTTTTTTTTTAGTTTTTCATTGTAAATCAATGACATTATTTATCCTTTCTCTACATTGTTTCTTTCTGGACAAAGCCTTGATGTTGTAATAAAGAAAATGGTTGGACAAAACATCTGTTGCCTCAGTTCTTTGTTCTTATTTTAACACACAGCACAAATGTAGTAGTCGGTCGTCTTTATCTCTCGCCACACTCAACTCAAAGATTCACAACCAGATGGCATTTCTGCGTACTTAGGAAGTTGCCAGTGAGTAGATGGACAAGTTCAACCACTTAAATAATACATGTACTATTACCATAGAGGCAACCTGTCAGCCACGTTGAACACATAATGAATCCTGTGTTGCAATTGAGAGAATTTGAAAGTAGCCGAGTGTACAAAGCCGTTGTATAGGAATTGACGACTCGATTCACGGCACAACAGCTCAAGCCTTGCAAGTTAAAACATAATCCCGTTGAGGGAGGATATAAAAGCAGACGAAGAACGAGACAGATGGAAAAAAAATAGGATAAATGCCCGTTCGAGTTGGACTTCAGACAGTCTGCGTATTAAAACTACCACTACTATATTAGCCTATACTACTATATATACTATAGGATCAATGTCTTCCACACCAAAAAAACAAAAAAAACCAAATTCCTTTCAGCTCTAATTTATCAGGGAGGAGGGCAGAAAAGTGACATATCTCTAGTGAGCAAACAGGAGAAGTGAAGTTTTGTTTAGCCTGCGTCAAAGTCATGCATACGTATCCTGTTACGTTTGAGATAGCGGCTCCGCAGCCAGTGTTCACCTTGAGAGGCCACGAAACAAAGTCTTGATGTGTACTTTGTGATCAACACGAGGTGCCTGTTTGACAAAGGCGTAACTAAACGAAGTCAGATATCCGTGGATATTTATTCAATGTTCATTTTGTTAAACACTGAACATTCTTTTTCCGATTCCTGTTCTCCGGTTGTCTCCTCTCTCACGGTTGAGTCCCTCGCCTGTAACTTGGGGGATCCTCGGGCACTGCCTCAGCGAAAACACCTGGAAATTGCACTATAAGTCGGACTACAGGTGCCCAATGCAGTTTACAAAGATGTATTTCAATTGTATTCCATTTAAAAAAAAAATATTACTCTCATTGGCCTGCTGGGTTTTGTAAAATATGAGGAAAATATGAATAGCCATTCATCAAAACTCCTGTGTGAACCGCAGGTCAAATAAAAACGTGGCATGTGGACACTTCATGATTAAAATCAGATATTATATAAAAAACAACAACAACAAAAACGTAAACGTAACATTAAACGTCAAGATATTCTTCTGCTTCCTCTTGAATTTAGCGCCGATCATTATGGATGTCCACGAAGGAACTGCCTGCAAGAATCACAGCGACTCCATGCTGAATGTTAACTACACCGTCACTCAGGGAGCTTCTCTTCATAGAGAATTCTAATATTTATTGAGGAGTTACCCTTTATTGACCGAGGCTTTGACCCTTTTGTACAGTGAATGCTTTTGAAAAATGACAATGATCCTGGTTTCTCACACGATGCACACACACACACACACAAAGACATTGAATTGTCCATCATCTCTTTTTCCTCATTGATTTGGCTTTTCATAGCTCACATCAAAAGTCCACATCATTTTTTTTAAACATCTTATTTAATGACCAATCTGAGTTTCAGCACCTTCACACAACCTGATGACCAGAGCTGATGAAGCCTCCTGGAACACCACCTGAGACTGGGACCGCTGGAGCAATCGACTGACGCTTTCACCGTCCGCTATTATGTTCGGATCTTCTTATTTGTGCTGGTCATTTTTTTTTTGTTGCTGAAACACACGTTTGTGTAAGAGCAAAATTATGGAACTGCTTTTGGCCTGTGCTGCATTTATGGCAATGTGTGTTACAGGTAGGGGGCCCGCTATACCAGCTGTTTGTTTTTCTGCTACAAATATCTTATCATTCAGTTCTGAAGTGATATGAAAAAAATATTTACATGTCGATCCACTAGATTCCTGTATTACGTTTACTGTTTTTCCTTTTTTTGGGGGTTTCAGTAAGAAAGAAAGAAAAAGAAATGTTGGCAGAATAGGAAGAAAATTGAAACTTGTGCCTTATTCCAGGGTGTTGGTTCTGAGGCTAACTTTGTTTTCAGACCATAGGTATAAACTGCCAAAGTGAGAACTGTCCTTTTGTTGTTGCATGCACTTGTCACCATGTGAAACATGATATCTCTGATTGGAGAATGACATGACGCACGGCTTTTCTCCCACTTGCTCGGCAGAGTGACGCATAAAGAAAAAAGGCTGCCAGGACAACAAGTATTTGAAAATCACATGTTATCATGTTGAAATGGTATTTCTGCAAATGATGACTTGGACAATGGTCCTGGCAAGTGATAAAGAAGATGATCTCGTCAGTCGTGGCTTGTGGATTAATGTTGACTCGGCATTCTGTAACTGTGGCTCATTATGCTCAGCCTAGAATAAAGCAGTCTGTTTTTCTCCTTCCACACACCATCCCGTCCTTTGAATCTCCCTTTTATTCCCGACACTAGGCGAGTTCAGAATAAATGACAGAAAAGAGTTGTTTTCCTGCTGGTCGCGGAGTGGAATCTTTTCAGTAATTGTCTGAAACTTCCTCTTCAAGTTTCTGGAACTGGATGAACCTCATTCTTGCACTTTGCCTATCACTCAGCACAACCTGCAGTCTATGGCATTGCTTTTGAGGAGGTCACCTGAGAACAATTGAGGTATTCAGTCCTTTTTAGTTAATAGTCATTTACAGCAAAAAAAAAGCGGGGAACCCGTTGACCTTGTCACGCTGAACACTATGATCAACTTTTGGAAAGCCGTGACTTTGCTGAGTGCCGTCATCGCAGCGGGTAAGTTCAAAAATTTGTTAACTTTTGATGTGAAAACATAGACCGTATGGATTTTAAACTGTGTTGATACACAGTCATCGGTGGTAAAATTGGTAAACAGATCCTGAATGAAAGTGCGTCCCAGAGAATGTGTTTTTTATGGCCTCAGTTAAAAACTGAAATATGTCTGCGTTCAGCGCCAACCGACGATGATTTCTGGACAAATGTTGTCAAAACAAGTAGCTGTTACTTTGAATGAATCCAGGCTCAGACGCGGAGACAAACAAAGATAAAAATGAATGGTCATGTTCACTGTTCATGAGGAGTGATTTTACTGCACCACACCTTAATGACATTGAGTCATGTGGCTTATTTGCCACTGATCTAAGAGGCGATTGACTCCTCTTTAGTAATACAGAGTGTGAGACTAAAGTCTAATGTGTTTAAAAGCAACATAAAGCATTTGGAGAGAATCTTGCCTTCTGAATTTGACCGAAGTCTATAGATTTGAGAATCAAAAGACAGTAATTTGACTTTGACTTGAAGGTGATCTGGATGCCAAGCCAGGGCGATAACCTTCTTTAGAAAATTCAAACCATTACAAGATTTCTGGTTATCTAATTTTCCCTTCCTTCCTTCTTTCTTGTCAATAAACAGCACAGTGCCTTTCCTGTCGCCAGTGTCCAGTTGGGATATTTGGGACGTGCCTGTTAGGAAGCGACGTCACGTGCAACAATGCGACGGAGAGCTGTTATCGCGGAGAAGCGCGTAAGTAAACCAATCTGCAACACTGTGAAGACAGACAGATGTAGAGATATCAAATACAGAGAGAGAATGTAGAACTTCATATCAAATAGTATGGTATAGAAAAATGTATGATAAAACCAAAGAAGAGGAAATATGATTGATTTGTTTGAGTGTCTCTGCAAATGAATACTGTATTTTAAAAGAGTACAAATAAACCTTTAATTAGCTTTAAGCTTTAATTTTAGCTGTATTGAACATTTTCTTTTTCAGAATGAATAAATATGTCATGTCAATAGTTGCAGTCATTATCTATGATGTATGTGGAATTTAGTTTTGCCTATAACTTCTGAAATCTGGTTGAATAAGAAAGCTCAGAATAGATTAAAATTAAAAAATGATTTAAATTAACCCTCCCTTTGATTTTCACATTCATCGTCATCCTTTTCTGCTTCCCGACCCTCCCAGAGTTCAACGCCACGGGGACGCTCACCCTGCACACGCGCGGCTGCCTGGACTCAGACCTGTGTGGCAAGACGCTGACTGGCAGCATCTTGGGCGCCGGTTACACCAGCAGTTTCCAGTGTTGTACCACAAATCTGTGCAACGGAGCCGGCTCGGTCCAGATCTCTGTGATCGCGGCCCTGTGCTGTGCCGTCCTGGCGTCCTCCCTCGGGGGCACCTGGGAGTTGTAGTTTCACCTGATCTGCCCCTGTTGCCACTGTTTGTAGTAATGAAGATATAATTTCAATAAAATCCATGGAGCAATTATAAAAAAAAATGCTATGACCTTTTTTTTCTGTGTATTGGCTACCATCGACGACCCTGAGGTCTTGTCTAGGGTATTTTATGTAAGCAACTTTGAGGGATTTCATACTCAGCCTCCCGCAACCAGTCGGCTGCGTTATTAGTCCAAAGTCAAGAACCTGGATTCGGGCGCTGCCGTCTTGCTCTGGTGTCGTCATTCTGGCGCCACCATACAGAGGTCCTGCTGATATACCCTGCTGACCAATCACATGTCAATCACGACATCTCAAACCTTTTTGTAGCATCAAATGATCAAATAAACCAAACTAATCATAAAAGTTTAAAACGTTAACCTACATCAGTGTAATGAGAAGTACCTGAAATGATATAAATCATCTATTTTGGAAAATTGTATTATTTTCATGTCGTCTACATACAGTCATTGGTAACAAGAATTTCAGCTATTAAACTTGTATTAAAACATTTTATAACTTATATATACTACAATTATTTTTCTAATTATTCGCTGGAGGCCGCTAGCTGGCTATTTGTGATCCCATCATGCCAGTCCGACACACGGCGAGCCACGGGCTAGGTGTCGAGGTTTCCTGTTTTGGCAGTTTGTTTGAGGTCATTTTTAATAAACGGAAGATTTGTCTTCTGATATTTTAATGCGCCACTAAAGCTGCGTCATAACCTGGTCATTATAACCCCGTCTAGTAGCTAGAACTGAGTCAATATCCATTTCTAAGGCTTACATTATGAAAGATTGACAGCTAATTTTTTATCTACTGGTTTAACCAGTAACCCAAAGACCTAATAACTGGATAGATGACAGTGTTTTCATGTTTGGGTGATGGACATTAGAAAGTATAAATCAAAACACAAAACAGGTTTGTTTGCATTCCAAATGCAGGACAATGTGTGCTGTCACATGCTGAAGAGTCAACAGTTGCCAGCTTCAGTTTTTTTTTAAACTCCACTTACAAAACGATTGAATTAATCCTACTTCACCCCAACTGCCTGCAAAACATATCAAAACCAAGGACGCCATCTGGTGCATCGCAAACACACAACAGTACACATTCACCACACAACCTGAATATTCTGCAGAACATAAATATTAACAGCCAGCAAAGATTCAACAATAAAAGAGTAAGAAGTCACCTTCATTTAGACTTAGCCTCAGTAAAAATCCCCAAACAGGATCCCAGATTGCTGCTCCATCACAAGAAGCACACTATAATTGAACCAAGGTTTTGGCCATTGGTCTTACATGCTCATTGAATGCAAATAAAGCAGGGGGAAATTTCCTAATAACACTATATGGATTTTCCAGATTTCTGGACCAGGCTCTGTAGAGTTTTCCATGTTGTGTTTTTTGGGTTTAGCCATTGAAGGCAGCAAAAAAAGTAAAAGCTAAATATCCCCCTCTACTGGCTTCTTGCTGTACACAGCAACAAACACTGCAGAGAACTGTGGCAATTTAGTAGAAAAAATGACATGTATTTTTCCCACGAGGGTGTTGTTTGTCTTCAAGAAAAACTACAAACAAGTTCACTCGTTCTTGATTCAACAACCATCGTGGATAACTATGACCTGGATGAATGAGAATCTCCACAGATATATACACATTTTTCTTTTTCTGTGCTTTTCTCTCATGAACTTTTGACCGTGTTCTGTGTGTTTTACTGTACTGTAGTGCAAATCACAGCGACAAACGGAAAATCTCAACGGGAAATCATGGAACTCAATGGGCAAACAAGAAAATTGTGTTTTTTGTGATTTGTTGTTATGTTTCCTCTATTTCCTGTAGTGTTTTTGGGGGGGACTTGTCATTGTGTTTTACTTTTTTGTCATATTTTGTGATTTGGGTGTTCTTGAATTGTCATTGTTTGTTTTGTTAATTTGACATTTTGTTTTCTTTTTTTATTGTATTTGGGGATTTGTTGTGATTTGGACTTGAGGGCCTCCGTAACAACTCTCCTTTTTCTCTCATCCTGCAGCCTTCAGGGCCACATTCAGCTCCCTTTACCCGCGTCCCAACTTCTTGGCCCACTGTTGCTTAAAACCAAATTGTCTCCATAGAAATAAAAAAAAATCTTTAAAGTGAACCAAAGCCAACAGCTCACCTCTTCGAACCCCCTCTCTCTCTGTCTCGCTAACTCCTTCTTCTTCTTCTTCTTCTTCTTCTTCTTCTTCTTCGTCATCCTCCTCCTCGTGTCTGACTTCAGAGCTCCTTTTTTTTTTTTTTTTTTTCCCTTCGTCGCTGTCGGTTCTTGAACGCCTCCTCCAGCCGCCCGTCCGTCCGTCGCGCGCCTCCAGGAAATGGAGGCTGCGCGGCGGAGACGAGAGTGTAGCTGCCGCGACACGAACTGGGAGGAGAGAAGCAGCGAGTAGCGGCAGCGACAGGGCGACGACTTCCAGCAGCACTTTGAGGTAAACTCCACCGACTTACACTAAAACCAACCCGCTTATAATTATTATTATTATTATTATCATCGTGGCGTTGAAAGTATTAGTAGCATATTGTCTGTGTTTGACGTTCGCAGATTGTTAACGGCCGATACGGTCAAAAGAAAAAAAGTCGTTTCCGCGGCGGAAGATGGGGCTCGGCTAGCCCCCGAGTTTCGAATTCATCTTTTTTTAACCTAATACAAAAAAAACACAACTAAACAAAAATAAAAACTTTTATTTTCTAAACATCCTCTTTCTCTCTATCTGTGTGTGTGTGTGTGTGTGTGTGTGTGTGTGTCCACAGCACAAAGGCTTCGTGCACCCGAAGATGAGCGACGCAGGTCAGGCCAAAGTGGAACTTTTTGTCAAGGTAAGAGGTTTACAGTGATGACAGAGGAGGAAGAGGAGGAGGAGGAAGAAGATCATTAGACCCAGAAAGTGACGCAGAGAACTGCGGCGACGTATTAAGTGTTTGTTCATCTTTATCCTTTCACCTCTTTATCTTCAACACCATTATCAGTGTGTTGATAATGCCACAGTTTCTTGTTTGTGTTTGTTTTTTAATACACATGTCAGTCCAGACACACCTGAGGGCTAATCTCATTAAATGCACATTTAGATAAAGTCACAAACGACTCTAATCTATATTTAGTATGTTGGCAACAAGGGAGGTGTAAACTGTAATCCAGAGCCCCCCCCAAAAAACATGCCGCATATATATATATATATATAACCAATATGTCTCCGTCTGCCTCCCCTGACGGTCCAATAATGATCCCTCTGTACTGTGTGAACATGTGAACGCCACCACCCCTCGGCTGGTTCTCCTTCTTCTTCAGGGGGTGAAAGACGCCGTTGTAACTGGCTCTAAACTCTCCCTGGGTTCCTCTACTCTGTGACACTCGACACCAGCGATTTAAAAAAAAGAAAAGAAAGAAAATTAAAGCGTAGTGTCACGTGGACTGTGGTTAAATAAAACAAGTGAGCAGTTTGCTGCCACACAGGCCCCCGTGCAGAGCCTTGACTGGACGTGACGTGTGGCTTCCCACAGCCTCACAGAGCACATTTTAAAGCTGTAGCATCACTTCCTGAAAGGCCTCAAAAGCTCCACGACAGTGATTTATGTGGCTGTGACTAGAGCTGCAACAGTTAATCGATTATTAATTGACTACTAAATGAATCGCCAACTTTTTTTGATCATCGATTAATAGATTCAAGTAGTTTTCATGAAAAAAAGAGTCAAAACTCTCTGATTTCAGCTTCTTGAATGTGAATATTTTCTGGTTTCTTTGCTCCTCTTTGACATGAAACTGAATATCTTTGGTGCGTGGAAAAAACAAAACATCATCTTGGGATTTGGGAAACATCATCGACATTTTTCACTATTTAATGAACCACTCAACTTATCGACTAATCAAGAAAATAATCAACAGATTAATAGATAATGAAAATAATCGTTAGTTGCAGCCCTAGCTGTAACTTACATTATGGATTAATCTGCTCACTATTTCCCAAATTCATTGATCAAATCTTTGTTTAGAAGCCTTTTTTTTTTTACATGTTCCATATACCAGATTCCTGTGCGATGATTTCTGAATTTGCTTGTTTTGTCCAAAAACCACAAATGTACTCAGTTTACAATGTTGCAAAAGAAAAGTAGGCATAAAATAGTTACTTGTCAGTAACCAGAGAAAGTTTGATATTTTTGTCATCAACAAAAGGTTCTGACAAGTTTCATGCTCATCAGCTAAATTATTTCAGCTCCTTAAAATTTGGTCCACGAAAAAAGTAAAAAAGCAAAATAGAAGTGAAAAATAATTGTTTCTCCAGTTCAAAACCCAGAGATATCAAATATACTTTCATATAGTGCTGAAATTATTGACAGGAATTCACTGATGTGGTAATTTTTTTTAACCAAAAATGTCAAACATGACCCAGTTCAGCTTCTCAGGAGTAAGGACTTTGTGCTTTTACTTATAATATCTTTGCATTTGACAATTAACAACCTAAGATATTGATTTGTGTAATGCATAGGTTGAAGGCACCAAACCAGACATTCTAAGATGTCACATTAGTCCGTGGGGCAAATGTAACAGGCAATCGGATCGAAATAATCAGTAGTTGCAGCGATATTAATCAAATAATAAATGGCGGCAACTATTTTCCTCTGTTTTTCGTGTTTCCCAGGCGGGCAGCGATGGCCAAAGCATCGGAAACTGTCCTTTCTCCCAGCGTCTCTTCATGGTGCTGTGGCTGAAAGGAGTCACCTTTGACGTGACCACCGTGGATATGAAGAGGTGAACACACACGTCTTTCACCTGTGTGTGTGTGTGTTGTTTGTTTATTTTTTCCCTCTGGCAGTGCTGCGGGTTTCTATTGGCACAACAGAGAAATGTCCACCGACTGTTTTAACATTTCCAAAATTCATTTTAAGATAAGAAGTTACACTGATTTTAGTTATTTCCTGTTGTCTGCTATTTTTTTTCGCATTTTTATTTCCTCCTGTCTCTGCCTCTCCTCCACCATCTGTCATCTTACGTCTTCCTTTTCCGTCCGTCTCCAGGAAGCCGGACATCTTGAAGGACCTGGCTCCTGGCGCTCAGCCTCCCTTCCTGTTGTACGGCAGCGAGGTGAAAACCGACACCAACAAGATCGAGGAGTTCCTGGAGGAAAGCCTCTGCCCTCCAAAGTAATGTCTGCTTTGAGAAACAATACGTCGATTGGCAGATGATGAATTAGCATTAGCATTTATCATTTAAGGTTTTAAGAATTTTGGGGTTTTTTGCCTTAGATGGTAGTAAACTAAATATATATTTTCAAAACTTTGTTGGACTAAGATCTTTTTAAATGCATATGTCACTATTTTCATATTTTAGACGACTCTAATTTGGATCTGATTGTGGTTTTTAAAAGCCTCACACATATTTGATATAATGTGTATAATGATCTACATTATGTAGATCAAATAATTAATGAATTCATTGAGGAAATAATTGGCTGTGAATAGTGAAAACATTTTTTTTGTTGTCGCTCCTGATTGTTTTGCTCGCCTCCTGTTTTGACTTCCTCTTAGTTGTTTTTTTAAAAACCTTTTACATTCTGTAAAGTTGACTTATCATCCATCCCTGTGTTGCTTCAGATATCCCCGCCTGGCCGCTCGTAACCCAGAGTCCAACACAGCGGGCATGGACGTCTTCTCCAAATTCTCCGCCTACGTCAAGAACTCAAACCCTCAGACCAACGAAAGTAAGCGAGGCAGAAAACTTCCTAAATTA
Organism: Scophthalmus maximus; assembly: GCF_022379125.1. Lineage (NCBI taxonomy): Eukaryota > Metazoa > Chordata > Actinopteri > Pleuronectiformes > Scophthalmidae > Scophthalmus > Scophthalmus maximus. The sequence goes on along the minus strand of NC_061536.1, from coordinate 11,398,773 downwards.
GAATTAAATGAAATTAAATACATTTTTCTTTTGGTGGTGTTTCCTCTGTCTCTTAAGCTTTTAGTTGCATTGTGAATTCTAACACATTACACACACACGTGGTGCTCAGATTTGGAGAAAGGCCTGCTGAAGGCTCTGAAGAAGCTGGACGACTACCTCGGCTCCCCGCTTCCTGACGAAATCGACGAGAATAGCGCAGATGAGGTCACTTCCTCCTCCCGCCCCTTCCTGGATGGCCAAGAGCTTACTCTGGCCGACTGCAACCTGCTGCCTAAGCTCCACATCGTGAAGGTAATCTTCTGTTTTTAAGCTCCGCAGCACGGGGACAAGGCCCAGGGTTTTGAATAGATTATAAATCCTGTGTGTTCATTCTGAAACTGAAAGAATTTTCGTCTTGTCCATCACAGGTGGTGTGTTTGAAATACCGAAAATTCAGCATCCCGCAGTATCTGTCGAACCTCTGGAGGTACCTGAACGCGGCGTACGCGCGTGAAGAGTTCGCCTCCACCTGCCCAATCGACGACGAGATCCACATCGCCTACTCCTCTGTCGCCAAAGCTCTCAAGTAGGAGGACCGCGGGACGCACCAGTCACAAACGCACCGGCAGAACGACACACGAAAGCACAAACACGCAACAACAAGCATTCAATCTGCGAGGCAATGTGATCGATCCGTTTCTCTGCCCTGAGCTGCTCTTGAGCACTGCAGGAGTCTGTCTTTATATCTGTGTAGTCGCTCCGTGCGACTTTAACAGATGATCTCAACTTTTATGATTTTAAATGATTCTGATAATGGTTTATCGCCGTCCTACAGTAGGTTTGTATGTGTTGTTTTTTAAATTTTTTATAAAAGGGATATTATTGTTGGCCTCAAGGAAACACGGCAGCACAGGAGTCAGAATAACTGATTCATAAACAAACTCAAGTTCAATCGAGATTAAATTTATTTAGCTGTTAGTAGTATTGTTGGTCATCATTGTTTTCCCCTGTACAACTCCTCGATCACGTTGCTTGCAGACCTTCGCTGACAAACACATTTCACGCATTTGAAAACTACAGCCTTGCCTGTGCACGTTCTCACCATCAGCAGATTCTGCACACTGTAACATTGGTTACTCGCTCCCTTCTTGGCTTCACGATATTCTTGATATTTTTATTTCATGAAAGGGAGAATTAAACCGCTGCCTACGAGATCAAACTTCCACTAGTACCTCGCAAGCCTCACACAAGCTCATTCAGCTTTCATTTTCAGTCCCAGCACCAGCTCACCTGCCAAAGTGTCTTTTGTGGTTTGTCTGTAATCACAGACGCTTCACATAATGAGGATATGATTCACAGAGGGAACAAGGCCTTGTACAGTCATTATTCAAAACCAACTTTCATTAAACCGTATGAGCATTTTATTCTTCGTAGCTCCACCTCAGAGAGGAAACGGGGGTGGCAGACCGGCGCTCGCGCTAGGGAGGCAGAGCTGAAAACGGTTATAGAGACAGGAAGCCATTTCAATAGACACAGGCTTCCTCTTTCTGTGCTCCCACAGCAGGCGCAGAGGATTATTCAAGATTACCGAGCTTGTTTGTGATCTGTTGTAAGAGCCTCTTGCCAACAGTTAGTTCTGCTCTGCCTGGGATGTATGAAGGATCTTTTTTTTTTTACTGTATTGTCCCTAAAAATGAAGGAGATCAGGCTAAGAGGTTTTTATACCTGCTGAAGTCTTCAATTTAAGAACTGTCGTCGTGCAGTAGCTCGAGGCACGAGGACTGTGTCTGACGCATGTTTCTCACGGGGATAAAAAAAACTGTAGGATGTAAAACATGCATGATGTTTGAAATGAAAATAGCATCTGTAGCTTCATTTTAGGTTCGTATTACTTCAAAGATGAGGCTCTTTTTTTATTCTACTTTCTTTATTATCAGCAAATCCCACGAAAAGACCAAAACCAACAACATGTGCTCGTCTCTCTCTGGACATTCTGTTCAGAGCTGTAATATGTAGACAATCAATCGATCAGTCGATTGGATAAAAATTCACCCAGCAACTATTTTGATAATCGTAAAATAGTCACAGATATTATTCAAGTTAAAAAAAAACCTGCAGAACTTTGCTGCTAAAATGTCGATAACTGTCGGACGGGTTGCCATTAAATGTTGTACAGACATTTTTGTTTTTTCAACAACTATTGGAATTCGTCGCCCCATGACATTTTTGGGTTCAGACATTCATAATATTCCAGCCAGTGTTCTTTCTAATGGGATCTGTTGACAATAAGGAGAATATAGGAATATCACTAGGCTTTGGATATTTCACTGACAGTAATAACACACTTGTTTGGAGGTTTTTGTACACATTTTTGCCGTCGGCCTCTCTCAGATCAGGGTGAAGCTCATTAAAAGAAATGAAACCTAAGTGCAATTTAAACTGATTTGAAAAGACAATCTGGTGCACACAGACTTTTTCTATATTAGATATCTGGCGTGAGCAGTCGGTTATTTTCTTTCCCCCCTGAGGTTTAATCCTGCCACGTGTAATTCAAGTGTTCAATCAAAGAGACGATATATCAAACTTGACTGAATTGTCGTTAAATTTCATCCATTTAAAACTGGACTTATTTTTTTAAAGGGATCGTGTCTGAGTAATGATGTATTTTAATATTTCTTCTCTGCAACATGAAGAGTTTTTCACTCTCTTACTGTAGGTAACTTCATACAGTTTCAGGGACCGTTTAACTTATATCCATTTGAAATGTTGTTTTCATTAGTTTGTTTTTCACTTCACAGTTTTTAGGTCTTTCTTTTCTTTTCTTTTTTTTTGTTAAATCTTCATTTATGGGACCTCTATTGTGCTTTTCACGTATTTTCCTGCCGCTCTGCATTTCCCCTCAAAATATTTAGCCTTTTGTTATTTTGTCTCTCATCAAACTGTTTGCTATCTAGTCTGAAGCAGTTGCACTTACAAGTCCACAGCAATCGAAGCAGCGGAGTGGACACGAAAACAGTAGATTTAAAACCAACAATGAAAACAATCTAAACTAAATAGCAAAGTACAGAAATGTATTTTATACTTTAAAGCTCTTAAAAAGACACATTTACTCAATAAAAATATCTTGAATTAAAAAAAAAAAATCAAACCATGACGAGTGTGTTTTTATTTTTTTATCTTAAAGGTGCAAACAACAACAACATTACTTGGTTAGTATAAGCAGTACATTAGAGCCACGAACAGCAACATCCATGAACATGTTGCCAAGAACAGTAACTTTACATATAATACTAATACATATTAAATAAAGCGCAAATGTGACTTATAGTAATGAAAGTTCTATCAGCATCACTATAGTATTATCATTAAAAATGTACTGAGATAAGGACATGGGCCTAATGTCATCTTTAGCTACAATATATCATTTCATCACTGCAGTATTTTGCAGTATCGGTTTTTAGTAATTTGGCATCCAAATTATTATTTAATTCTCAGGCATTACTGTTTTATATATTTTTTTCTTGTAGAATCTGTTTTCCTCCATTTAGGCCTCAAAATATGTCTTCAGGTGAAAAAAACAAACAATTAAATCTCTTGTCATGAGGGTCATTGGATGTTGCTCCATTTTCAGTATCCACAAGTACAAGAGCAAAGCATACTTTCTTTATGTTACCTACATGTCTACATGTGGGGGGTTTTTCTCTGCGGCAGATAAAGCAAAATATTGTTACACATTTCGGTGAATCTCTTCTGTTATTCGCTGGCTGGCAAGTTCATTCACTGTTAATTGTGTTAAGAAGCAGGGTCTCCTACACGAACACACAGCTCCATCTTCAGGCCAGCAGCAGAGCGAGCGCGGGCAGCAGGCAGGCGGCTGCTCGTCCCCAGCTGAGGGCAGCACCGGACGTGGCACCGTTGCACAGGTCGGTGTCACAGCAGACGTTGGTGTAGTTGAAGTAGAGGCCCGAGGCGTATTTCTGTCCGCTCAGGCCACACTGGGCGGCGACGGCGCAGCTCTTCTCATACATCGTCAGCTCCAGAGAGCCTGCGAGAGCAGGGACGGGAGAAGAGTTTTCATTCGGTGATGGGGGAGTCATGTTGTGTAGAGGTGCAGTCACGACTATCAGACCTGTAGCAAACACTGACACTACGGTTGCTGCAAGTAGCAGTGGGAGATCTGCGTCTCATAATGGAAAAGTCTTGATTTTAAGCAGGAACTAGAAATTTAACAGAATAAAATCGGACAAAACTTTTTTTTACCTGCTTTGGATGATGCTCGCAGGATGCGACAACAACCCCGAGTTGGTGAGGCGGAGCATTTCTCCCACGGAGCCCAGAGGGCTATTTTTAGAGATAATTTGATTGCCAGGTATTAGTGAGCTTACAACCGGCCTGATGAGACATTGTTCTGAGATGTGGAGTCATCCTTTTGTCCTTTTTTTTTTGTTTTTACACTTGTAGAGTCGAGAAAGCATCAAGTTATTTTAAAACGTGCCATGTATTTGAAGGTTGTTCTATTTTAGTATCCTGAGCAGCAACAGTTGAAACGTTATACAATGCAGTCGTACAATATTATTTTGTCTGGAAAACTTTGGTAGTCAAAGATTGGTCTTTCTTTCTTCTGTTTAAAATTTACCCCCACTTCTAAATACATCATCTTGTTGCACCCTCTTCTTCTGCGATTGGTGAATGGCACCGACAGGAAAAAATTTGCGACAACAGCTGTTTATCCCAAAGACTGTAGCCACAAAGCCCCCGGATCTATTGATTGCGGTATTTGTGTCTTTATTGCTTAGAAACACATTTTTAATTTGTAGCAGGGAGAATGTTATTACTAATTCCTGGTTTTAAAGCATGTGGCCTTTACTTGATGAAACAGTTTAAGAACTGATGCTACAAGAAGGACCTCGGTTTCCAATACATACATACGGACGGTACATTTCTTGAATCTGTTCCCGGACGGCGCTCTGCACAATAAGGCTTTGTCTGCCTCTTCATGCCCTCGATTCTCAGGAAAAAAAAAACTCATTTGCGGACAGAAATTCCCTCATTCACACACACACACAGCCATGTACACCTATTTTTGTGGGGACCAATCACTGACATACTGTATTCCCCCCTGCTCCCGAGCTTTAACCATTTCAACTGAACGCCTAACTCACGTCGAATCCAGCATTTCGGTCCCCATAAGTACAGATGGTGTCTGTGTAATGGACCCCACATATATAGTAAAACTGTGCACACAGGCATGGGTTTTACCTCGTCGTCCTGTCGCAGTGCTCGACAGACAGCGCTGTCCGGCCGAACACTCCTGGGGGAACCTGAGGCAGTCCAGAGGGGAGATGGCCGGGAACACACAGGTGTAACAGCGCAAGCAGGCTGGTTGGAGGGAAAAATATAGAAAAATGTTATATAACTTATTCTGAGTAAAGTTTGATTGACTCAGGATTTTGGGGACAGACACCAATTTAATTTTGATGTAGGTGACGTAGACTACTCTATATTTTTTTTGATAAGGATCCAATAATGTGGCTCTAAAAAGAAGACAAATTGTGTAAATGTGACTTTTACAATTTTATTAAGAGAGTTCCTATTTTTTTTAAAGCTGCATTGAATATAATTGTCCATAACTATGTGTTCATATATGTATAATCACCTACAACAAAGAACCAGTGTTTTTTTCGTCAACTTTGAATGAGTTAAATATAGTTCCATGAGGTGGACCCGACCTCCGTGTCAGTCGCCATGTGTGTTACGTCGTGTTGAATACGGTTGTTGCACAAAACGGTCCAGAATACGTCGCAGTCGCGTTGAATTGTCAGCGCTGTCGCAAACGGAAAGAGCGGTGCGCCACCATAAAGTGTCCCCTGTCGAGTGCTCAGTTGGTTGCGGTTTGCAATTTTACCACCAGATTCCGCCAGAAAATTACAAAAAATGAAAGGCTTTAAGGATAGGTTTCCAAACCATGACACTCAAGAAAAAGATTGATTGATTCAAATAAAAATCTAAAAAGGAGAACTTGAAGCCTTTTTGCGTATTTAATAAATTTGGGGGACTTAAATAAGTGTAACAAGAATAACACTTAAAATATCATACAGTAAACTTAGAATGTGAAGATTTCAAAATCCTTTGGTGAAAGTTTGGACTGAATCACATAACTTATCCCTCATTGAAAAGACACACTTTCATAAGTCATAGCAGATCTGGACCTTAAGAGAAGAAAGTGTTTTATAAGTTTGTTTGTAGCAGATTTATCAGAGTACTGCATCATCTTTGTGGTGTAAGATGATGCAGTATTATTATGCGTCTTGGACAGACCTTAAAATAAAGAGATGTTTATACTTTTACAACAAATCATGACTTTTCTTAATAACTTCACTCATTGAACATACCTGCCAAGGGAAGACAACACAGGAGCACAGTCATAAGTTGTAAACGAGGCATGATTCGTCCAGTAAGAAGTGTCCAAGGGTTTTTTTTTCCAGACAATTCTCCGAGCTGGTTGATACAAGAAATAAAAATCCCCTCCTGGGACGTCACAAGCGTCTCATTGAGTACAGTCGATCTTCTACGCCCCAAAACTCATTCCTTAAATTCAATTTATTTGTGTGTGGAGTCCAAACGCACACTTGTCCGTCTCTTTTCTGACTTTGTCTTGTTTGTCTTACACTGTATTTCCTTCGTGGCACCTCCTCATCATTAGCCCCGAGCCCTGAGATTTTCTTTTTTTCTGTCCCTCTTTGTCAAATAGGCCTAATTTTAACACCCATGTCACCCGGGCAGCCGGTGTCTCCTCCCTAAGACTTCTAATTTAATTTGGAGGGATAATTATGATCAGCTGAGGTGGATGAAGACGCCCTTAAAAAGCAAATTATGGCATGATATACAGTATATTTATATTTTCTTAATCAAACTCAGTGTCTTTCGACAACAAATTTACTCAGTGCTTCATTAATTAAATGAACAAACAAGGACACAGTATTTTAACATTTTCTCCAGGTTGCATTCTTAAAGACTAACTAACCAGTGTGACTAACCTTGTCAGCAGTTTCACAAAGTAATTCTCATTCAAATGATTGTTTCAGTCAAAACAAGTTTGAGCCTGAATAAAAACCTGTCATAGAATAGAATAGAATCTTATTGTGACATGAATTCTAACATAAAAGCAATATGAAAACTGGCACGTTCACAGGAGTCTTAATTTCTGTGGATTCCACTTTGTGGGGTTTTGTGACATATTGAATTCTTATTCAATATGTCACAAAACAAGGCAAGAATTCGGTGGAAAGTGAACGAATTTAGAATAAATTTGGGTCTTTTCCGTTTCCCCTCTCATACTGATCACTGGGAACCAGTCAACCAAACTGGTACTTTTACTTAAGTGGAGGATCGGATTATGTTTTCTCTACGTTGTAAGTGGAGTCCCATGAGGGATTCCACCAATTAGGCCAATTCAGATATTGGTGACTAACTAGCTTAAAATAAAAAAGGGGGAAAAGTTTGATTTCTTTATGAAAATTAACTAGTGAAAAATATGAATGTGAAACTTTTTCAAATTTTTTTTTACATCCAACTGTTCCCTAAAAATTTGAGTGTGATTTTTTTTTCATAGGCTCAGTGTAATATTCTTCTAGCCTATTTTTGGTTTCTGGCAACTTTATGCTTTTATTAAATTGACAAAAATCATAAGGCAGACCTATAGCTGAGTTTGTGTCTAAAAAGTATTTGGGGATAAAAAAAACCCCCAAAAAGTAACCAAACTAAGGTAAATCAATGGATACAATGTGAAATTTAGTGATTTCCACTGAAAGGATCTACTGAGTTTGGTTGGTGCTGCTACTCAACACTTCAGTTTTTGCCATTTTGGCCACAGACTTTGTCGCAGCGGAAGAAATGCAAACCATGATTTGCATCAAAATAAAACATTATGTGTAAATGTGTGAGATGGCGGATGAGAAGACAGACAGGCAGGAAAGACAAGACGAGTCAGATAAAGTCAGCCGAGTGTAGAAAGGGTCAGCAGATAAAGAAGCAGAGAGAGAGAGAGAAAGTCGACATGTCCGAGTCGGAGTCAGTGAGTGTAACTGAATTATCCTTTAGGGTGAAATAGGAGACATGAGGCCACAGCGTGCAGGACGGTCTGCTGACAACAGTCTTGTGATGGAGTGAGCCCAGCGAAGCTCAGACTGAATAAGCTGTTTACCAGTTAGTCAATTACACAGCAGAACACAGCGAGGCGCCTGAAAAATAAAAACAACAGCAACCTTGAATTGTTTAAAGAATCCCGCTGTAAATTCAGACAAAGAAAGTGCAGTAAATGTCAGTATTGTTAATCGGGATGATGACCGGTGGCCCTGAGAGCTCACAGCACTGCAACTTAAGAAAAACACATGCAAATAGACAAAACACAAGCAAATTCAGAAAAACATCTTCATCAATTTGACAACACATTTAGAAAAAAAGCGCTGCAAAGACTGCAACACAACACATTAAGAAAAAGCGATACAAATAGACCGCAAGACAACGGAAGTGTTTCCAGGGGACACTAATATCTGAATCATGCGATCACAATGTTAAAATAAATCAAAAAACACTTATATCTCATTTTCCAACACCACTGACGGAAAGAGAACCTTAATAGCGCTGTGAGTTGGACTCCGCGTCAACAGCAAGCGTGTCCAGACGTGTGCATCACTTTTAAAAGTCCTCTGGAAACACTTCCGTTGTGTTGCGGCCTATTCGCAGCGCTTTTTCTTAATGTGTTGTGTTGCGGTCTTTGCAGCGCGTTTTCTAAATGCTGCGCATGTGTTGTCAAATTGCTGAAGATGTTTTCTTAATTTGCTTGTGTTTTGTCTATTTGCGTGTGTTTTCTTAAGTTCCAGTGCTGTGAGCTCTCAGGGCTACTGTAATGACGACCAAGTGATCAAAGGGTTTGGAAAAGGGGGCGTGAGTGTCATAAAGCGTTTTAATGACTCGGAAACACTGTTTGAAGTCTGTGTGTTTGTCTTGGTGTGAATCTGTTCTTTCTTGTTATCTTTCCTGTTATCTTTTTTTATTCTGAGACATAAACTTGTCTTCGGTGAGTAAAACAAGTCAATATTCTGCTCGTCCGTCCCACAGCGGCCTAAATAAATGGCTGCATTTGCTATTTCTAAGTCTCTCTGGTTTTAACACAATGAGTAACATTATTACCCAAAAATTTAGTTGACAATTAAAATTAAAAACAGATTCAGGATCAGTTCCCCACCTCCAGTGCAAAACTGACCAAAGACTGGATTTCAACAGGAATTTATGGGTGACAACACATCATTAACAGTTACTACATTTTTTAAATATCATTATTATTATTAATAAAATTGCACAACAAGCTTAACCACAAAATGCTTTCAGAGTGAAAAAAAAGAGTGGAAATTAAAATCAGAAACCCATGAAAGCGCCCTTGTAGGAGTCATACAGTACACATTTTGGATCAAGAGTACAAACAGTTCCGAGCAAATACACCAATAAAGCGATGTACAAGTATAATAAATAAATGGAAAATAAATCAAAAGTGTGGCTAAAATACGACAACATGTGGCTAAAATGAAATAGGCTCAATTAAGGGAGGTGGAATTTAAATAAAGGAAATAGCAAGGTACAATTCAATTATAAAAGATAATCTATAAATAAATGGATAATTTATAGAAAATCAAATAAATGCTCTTACAAATGAAGAAATGATAAGAAAACTGTATCAAAATAAATGAATCAAAAACACCATCAATTAGTCATATGTAATCATTGAGTAGAGAAAGTAAAGGCCTGTTGTAAGAGGACGGGCGCCGAGGACAGAGTATTTTTGAACATTGTGATTTCACGGGAGCGTTTGAACGCAGCGTGTTGAACCCACTGATGCTTCATCTGACAGGGATGTTTTTAAAGATCTCAGTGGACGGACAGATGGTGTTCTTTAATCCCGTCTGTGCCCTCTGCCTCCCATCCTCCCTCCCCTTTTACACAACCCCTCCCATCTCTTTGGCTGCATCTGTTTACAAAGTGATGTCTTCTTCTTCTGCTCCTCCTCCTCCTCCTCCTCATTCCGTCACCGCGTTGCCTCTGCATCTCCGACGGACCTCGGGTGCGGTTGCTCAGTTGGGCCGGCAGAAGGAAATGTTGTGCCACTCTGTTTTCGAAAAAAAAGCACTTACACAAACTCAAGTGCGCAGATTCATAAAACACGAGCGCTCGGCAGCAGCCATCTGTCACCGAGGACAGTGTGTTTATGTGCATGTTAACATCACTGCTGACCCATTCTGCAAAACACCAGGGTGCGACACACTTCCAGTACCAGTTTTCCTCTGGTGTCGGATGAGGCAACATGTTCATCCAACCGTCTCTGCTGTGTCCGACATCATTTGACCCACATTCCAGGAAAAGCCAGATTATGGTTGTTGTTGTTTTTTTGGGTTTTTTTTGCCATGTCACACAGACTAAAATACAAGACCACCGAGGCTCAGTAATGCGGCGCGTTGGCCTCTAATCTGCGATGACTTTGAATAGAGGCAGAGGAGAAAGGCGAGCGTGAAACAGTGTCTGCGCCCCGGTCAAAATAAATCAGCTCTGATAAGGTTAATGCAGCCATTTATTTAGGCCGCTGTGGGACGGACGAGCAGAACATTGACTTGTTTTACTCACGAAGACAAGTTTATGTCTCAGAGGCAGAAACCTAATTGGAAAAACTACAGTCTGATTAATACAGTGCATACAGTTTGCATGGGGGTCCCATCAGTATACATCAGCTGCTTTCCGCTGTTGTATCTATGAATGTGGGTAAAGTTTGGTGCGGAACTACTTTCCGATCCATCCAATTCACACACAAAGAAGGCGGCGGGAGATTGTCCGAGTCAGACCCGTTTACATCCAGCTGGACCATCTCCGGCAACATTCGGGCGAGGGGGTGCGTCCACTGGCTCGCTGGGATTTTCCCAGATCTATTCTCACATCGGCTCACTCTGACATTTTCCGGAAAAAGGTATGGAAATTGTTCAGAGCAACAGTTTCCGTTCTCGCTAACGACCCTTCCATGAAGAGTTCAAGAAAAGTTTTCCAGGCTGAATGCTGTCTGCTATCTGCTAACATTAGCGTATCGGTCAATAGTGTGGAAACCTCGTATGCTGTTTCTTTTTTTTGTCGTTACTTCTAAATATTTTAGTAGAATAAAGTCTTATTCTAGATGATACGACTTTGGATTATCTTAAACACATTTACAATCAGGCCTAAAGATGTTATCTTTGTTAATAAACTTTGAGGTCATGCTCTCCTCTCAGGTTCAACAGAAGAATGTTTAAGTAAAGTAGTGAATTTCATATTTTAATTTTTTGCTGTGACGTATAACTAATATTAAACAGTGTTTGAAGCTGAAAACAACAGCAGCTGTGGGGAGAAACTCAAATCAGCGCTGATTGAATCCGGGCAGGACGTGTGGGGGATGGGGGGTGCTGGGATGGACTGGTTGGGGGAGAGCTGAGTCAAGCTGCCAATAAACACACGAAAACGACCGGAAGTTGGACAACTGGTATTTAAAAAAATAAGAGCATACAGTTGCAATATTTTGTGTGATTTGTTTTGATGCTACCACCAAAAGCAATACCACAAGGTTTATTGTTTTTTAAACAACCAGTGTCTTTCAAATCGCCTGGACATCATGACATAATAAGATTTTTACCAAAATTGGTGAATCATTTGTTAAAACATTTTTTTCTTTAAGAGTTCCTATTGATCCAATAAATGATTTATGGACAAATAATTTCCTCTCTAATTGTATATTTTGTTTTGCAATACAATCTATAACAGTGACTTTTATAAGCTCTTTTTATTATACATAATATTAACTGGTAAATAAATGTAGCGGAATAAAAAGTACAATATTTCAATTCAATCTACAAAGCACACCAAATTAATTCTATTCAATACATTAAGTAGTATTAAATGAAAGTTACTTCAGTAAAGTAGTCAAGGGAACTCAAACATGTTCCTCAGCGACTTTTCACCACGGCTTTGGTTCGTTTTATTGTGAAAGCGGTGACCGGAACTGCCCGACTTCACGTCCGCCATCTTGACACGTGGTCTACGGGGCGGCGGACGGACGCAGGGAGGAGGAGGGGGAGGAGGACTAACGGGAGCTGGGATCGCCTGTGGTAAATTAAATCAACCGGGGAGCGGAAACGCGGCCCGAGCGAGGAGAAGACGCGAGCTTCAGGAAACAAACAGGTGAGAATATTGTTGCTCTTCTTGTGACTTTGTTGGCGATAGTCTTTGTTTTTTTTAACTTCTTCCTCGTTGGTAAAGATACGAATCATCATCATCATCATGTCTGGGGGGGGGGGGGAGAGGAGCGACTCCTGCTGCTGGAGTCTCTCTCGGGTTTCTGTTTCTGGCAGATGTTCACTTCGGAGACGAAGCAACTGCTCCAAATACATCTGGATGGAAACAATGAGAAGAAATGAGAAACTTTTCTGTGTCCTCCTCCGCGGGCGCTTTGTGCCTCGCGGGAAGTTGAATATCAGAGACTTTGCTGCTGCAGAAGTTGTGCAGCAGATTCAGGGGGAACGTCCCTCAGCCTCACGGTGAGGAAGAGGAGGGTGATGATGAAGAGGAGGAGGAGGATGATGATGATGAAGAGGAGGAGGATGACGAAGAGGAGGAGGATGAAAGAGCAGATTGTCCCAAATCAGACCCAGTGTCCAAAAAGTGTGTGGGGGGGAAGAAGCTTTGCAGCATATTTCAGCGAGCTCTTCAATAATGTTCCTTTTATAATCGAACCCGAGGACAATGACCCGTTTGTCTGCTCTCAACTCAGCTGTGTTATTTCAGCTGCCTGTTGGGTGGGCCGAAGAATTCAATGACAAAGTGCTTCTTCCGTGTAATCTTCTCTGGGATATAATCTTAAAAAACCTCCGGAGCAGATTTTTTTTAATACCTCAAAACTAGAAAGAGGGACGTGGTCATGAAAATGTTCTTTAATCCCACAGGAGATTGTGAGACACCAGACCAGAGCTTTTAAAAGATGATCCCTGTTGTGTTTGTGTCGTGGTGTGTGTGTCCTTGGCCCTTGATGTTTCCATCTCTCTCTTCTCTCTGCAGCTGAGGTCGTCTTGACTTCCTCCTCTCGGCATCTGCAGACAGGAGGCGATGAAAGAAGAAGCTCAGAGACGGGGATGAAGATGAAGATGCTCTCCGCTCCCCTCTGGACCTGATTCGTCCCATCAGCTTTGTTTTTTCACACACTCATATTTTAATTTTTTGCTCGTCCTCTGACAAAAGCGAGCTCACTTTTTTTTTTAAAGGAAACATGGCAAACATGTGCCCTTACGGCCGCTTCACCCACGCCGTGGTGCGGGGCATCCCGGAGACCTTCGGGAACAGGGCGGGGGACGGCGGCGAGAACGGGGACGCCTCGGTGGACCTGGCCAAAGCCCAGCGGCAGTTCGGCTGCCTGACGGGCGCCCTGCGGCAGAAGGTGGGCCTGCAGCTCATCGAGATCCCCCCCGACCCGGAGCTGCCGGAGGGCTGGAGGATCGACGACGTGGCCGTCATCCAGGGGGACACGGCGCTCGTCACCAGGCCCTTCGCGCAGCAGCGGCGCGGCGAGGTAAACGCGACGGGGTGACCCCATTTCTGCTCCCTCTAATCTTCTAATGCTCTTAATCTTGCTTTGGGAGATAAAGGGGCCGTGAGGAGAGAAGCCTCTTTTGTTTCACTTCACGTCGTCGTGGTATGAAAAGGAAGCGGCAGCAGATACATGTTCCAACAGATCATGGTCCAACAGATCCTTCGCTGGTGTGTTCACTTTCCTTTTGGGAACGTGGACTTCAGAGAAAAGCCTGATGGATACATGACAAATCATTGATTTCTCAATATATCCTATCAGCATTAACAAAACAAAAAACAGAACCATATACGATTAAAAGACGAAACAGCGAACATTTACTCCACACTTTGTCTGTGTTAAGTCAAACGCTCTTCCTCTCCGTCCCCTCAGGCGGAGGCAGTGAGGAGGGTGGTGTCGGAGCTCAGCCTGACCGTGGTGGAGATGGGGACGGAGGAGGGCGACTCCGCGGGAGCCACCCTGGAGGGCAGCGACGTCCTCTTCACGGGGAGGGAGTTCTTCGTCGGCATCTCCTCGCACACCAACCGGCGGGGAGCCGAGGTGCTGGCGGACACGTTCAGGGTGAGGGGACGGTCAGGGGACGTTGAGGGGACGGCGGTTGGTGGATTCAGTCTCTGGGAATCAATGAAAGAATTTTATGACAAAAGCTTCCCAACAAAACCATAAAATAACCCATTTCAGTTTGGAGCCCAGCGCAACAAAGATGGTCGTGATTTGGACCCCGCTGCCAAAGTGAGCAGGTGGCCACTCGCTGCATTGCATTAGGGGAATTATATCTGTAAGATGGTGATGAACGAGGCCGTGAGAGCACACGGTGGAACTGGGACCCCTCAGGCTCGACACCGCCCACACATTAGTATTGATTCCCTCACTTCTCCTAAGTGCGTTTTAGCACACCTCTGTTTCTTTCTTAACACACACACACTTATCATCCACGTGTGTGTTTGGTGGGGGTTTGTGTGTGTGTGTGTTTTGTGTCAGTCTGGTAAGAATTGATGTGGGTTCAGAGTTTTTCCTTTTTTCTACAGACTTCTCTTCATTTTCATTCAGAAAAAAAAACTGTGTACGAGACGACACAAGTGTGAGAGTGTTTCTGATAATGTTCAACGAGTCAAACTAACCGCTGTGAAAAAAACAACTGCAAAACCAGATGAGAGAACTTTTACTGTCAAAGAAACTTGAAAGGTGCGCGTGTGTGATGTATTAAACCTTTCAACCTCCGACTGTTCAGGACTTTGCCGTGTCCACCGTCCCCGTCTGCGGTGGAGCCCGACTGAAGAACATCTGCTCCATGGGAGGGCCAGACACGATCATCATCAGCAACAGTGACGGCGCCAAGAAGACTCTGCGGGTATGTACACACTATATAATCTACAGCTGGACGCCTTAGCAGGGCGTAGAAAGAAATCTGCCCAGCAACCCAAACTTATACGTACAACTGTGTGTATTAAGTTTGTATATAGTCACTGAGAACACAGTGCATTCATTTGGTTCGGTGTTTGATTTGAATGTCTGCTGGTGACACACATTGAAAATCGTACAGCAGCTAAATAAGATATTGATGATTTGTTTCTCTGATTATCAGAAAGTGATATGTTCCCCATCTTTCTCTCTCTGTGTGTGTGTGTGTGTGTGTGTGTGTGTGTGTGTGTGTGTGTGTGTGTGTGTGTGTGTGTGTGTGTGTGTGTGTGTGTGTGTGTGTGTGTGTGTGTGTGTGTGTGTGTGTGTGTGTGTGTGTGTGTGTGTGTGTGTGTGTGTGTGTGTGTGTGTGTGTGTGTGTGTGTACAGGCTTTAAGAAAGGATGCAAGGGTTTTCTAAAGTGTCCGCTCTTGTGTCCTCTTGTGAACCACACTCATATATCTCCTGACTGCTGATGTCACACTGTGTGTAATGCTGGGTGTGGTCTGCTGCAGTGTGTGTGTGTGTGCGTGCGTGTGCACAGATGTCACACAAGTGTGTTCTGTTTTGGCTCCAGATGATGGAACAGCTGACCGATCACCACTACGAAGTCCTGACCGTCCCGGAGGATGCGGCTGCCAACTGCATCTACATCAAAGGTCCGTCGAAACGGGACTTCCTGCTCCACCGGCCGGCGGAGGAGTGTCCCGAGAGCGTCTCGGTGAGTACGGCCCCCTAATTCCTCGAGATTCAGACGGAGCCTCGGCTTCGTCAAATTAAAAGGATTAAAAGCAGAGTGGTTTCACTTTATTGTGTCTCATTAGGGGATTGTCTGGCCATTTAGTGACTTTAGTCCCCCCCTGTAGGATGTTCCCCCTCCAAAATGACACGTAGCCCGGAAAATATGACTTTATTTTTGTAATGTTGTGATTTAAAATTCTAAGTATGTCTTAACTCTCGAAATCTACGATAGAGCTGCAACAGTTAATCGATTAGTAACCGACTACTAAATTAATCGCCAGCTATTTTGATAATCGACTAATCGGTTCAAGTTGTTTTTTTGGAGAAAAAATTCTCTGATTTCAGCTTCTTAAAGGTGAATATTTTCTGGTTTCTTTGCTCCTGTGACAGTAAACTAAATATCTTTGGTACATGGACAAAACAAAAACATCATTTGGGGGTTTGGGGAAACATGATCGACATTTTAGGGACCAAACAACTAATCGAGAAAATAATTGTTAGTGGGAACCCTAATCTCACGATTTCTTTTCTTCCCTTAATGTGACCCTAACACCCCCTTGGAGAATCTCAAGGTTTTCCAGTGTACATAAATCACTGAAGTCAGTTTTTTTTTCTTCAATAAGGGCAAAGAGGAGCTGTAATTCCAGCCAGTGAAGCAGTTTTTCCCTCTTCACTTCTTTCCTTTAACTGTGTCCCAGTGCGGATGATGAGTAACTCCTTTCCTCCCGTGCAGGCCTTCCAGAAGCTGCAGGACTACACTCTCCTGCCTACGGCCTGCAGCGAGGCCTCCAAACTGGGAGCGTCCCTGTCCTCGCTCTGCCTCCTCGTCAACAGAAAACACACGTATTTCTGAAAACGAAACACCCAGAAGCGCCTCACAGCGGCGGACGAGGCCTCCGACTCAACTTTCCACTCACTAGAATTCTTGTCTATTTATTGTTAAAGGAAACACTGACGTGCAGTATTTGTATGAGGGAGAATTATGAGCCGACTGTGGTAAACAAGCTGCTCCCCCTGCTGGACAAACATTGCAGCCCATTAAGTCTTATTAGAAAACCACTCGTGAAACCACTGAGGTCAGCCGTAGTTTCTCACTTTCACACTTGTGAATCCTGAGCGGCGCTTTACAGAAACTGATGGATGTGGAGGGGAAAAAAATTAGCCGCAGATTTATTCTAATATCGTGTAATTACTTTATATTTTGGGTTAAGTAAATTGAATCCTTTCACAGCAATTGCTAATCCTGTGGTTCCCAAACTCACGTCCACTCACTAATGACCATGTGTATGTAGCTCTGTCCATGTAACAGGCTGGTTTCCATTTCATCCCCCACGTCCTGCGTGTAACTGACAAGTCGTTTTAAAGGAACATGTAGCCACTACGTACAGAAATGCAGATTTTAAAAACAATTAGTGGTTTTTGCTTTTTCTATGGGTGTGAATTTGTGGCTGGTGTACATGCCAATTAAACTCAACTGACGTGACACTTAGTCTTATTCTGTACAATTTACACTTGCTGTATTAGAGAACACTGAATTCAAACTAAAGACAGGCCTGCAGTTAATCCTTCGCCCATTACGGTTATGGTCAATTTGTTTAGAGATTATGGAAGCAGTTTAATATAATTTCACTATATTTGCAGACACTCAAACCTTTGTGAAGGGAGGACTTGTTCACTGAGACGCTTTAGTTTGAACCCATTAATCTGAACTGTGTCCGTCTCAGAGACGAGGTTCATTTAAAAACTCACGGGAATCAAACAGAAGTTTCTTCAAATTTATTTGTTTTGGTAGAAAGAAAACATTTTAACGGTTGGACTTGGCAACTCTCTCCAACTCGTCCTTCTTCTTGATGGCGTAGGAGTTAGATGAACCCTAAGAGGGAAGAAAGTCAGTCACCCCAAAGGTATTATTGAAGCTTTGATGACTAAGCTGACAACAAAAAAGTGTCTGTAAGCCAGACATCTTATTGTGTAATGGTCGTGTTACCTTGGCTGCGTTGATCAGCTCATCAGCCACACACTCTGCAATGGTCTTGATGTTCCTGAAAGCAGCTTCTCTTGCTCCTGTGCACAGCAGCCAGATGGCCTACGAGACAAACAACAGAGAGAACGGTCAGCGGTGACGCAGGCAGCTGACAAATTCACTTTAGTGGAACAAACACCGGTCGGGTGTATAATGTATCTCTGTTGGTGATTGACCGGGCCACGTCAGACTACAGCCAATGAATAAGCAGAGACGTTTTTCCTCTGCGAGCACTCTAGCACACCAGGACAACGGGAAGTGTCCAGGCGTGACTCTAGCCTCGCGTGGTGCCACAAATACACCGTGTTGACTCACCTCAGGGAAATAAAGCAGCTTTCCTTAATATTGAAGGAATTAGTTACAACTAAACTATAGCCTCTGAATTTCCTTCTGAAATGCACACCACCATCTTAACGTCAGGGTATAAGAGGATTTTGTTTTAATTCCACATACTAAAAGGTTAAATAATTTAAGATGTTGATGTGATCACGTTACCTGGTTGACTCTGCGGAGGGGCGACACGTCCACAGCCTGCCTCCTGACGGTACCGGCGCGACCGATACGGGTGGAGTCCTCACGGGGTCCACTGTTGATGATGGCATTCACCAAGACCTGGAGGGGATTCTGGGAACAAGATTTAAAATGGTATTAAATTCAAATAAATTTAGAAATACAAAACATGTGGCAACACTAGATACCCAACAGAGTGCAGGTTATCTGCTATATTCATAAGAGTCGCTCTATTCCATTTAGGGTTTCTGGTGCTCTGATTAAAAAAAAGAAAGTGAATTCAACCAAGTTTCATTTAATTAAACAATGAATTTTACCGTCACACTCAAAGTAGTCGCCACATGTTTAACTCGTGTTTTTAGGCGTCTGAGTCACAATGAAGCAACTTATTTGTATTTTTCCATGTAAACTCTATTGGCGGATGTAAAGTCTGAGCATTGTGTCTTCAGAGGACAAACAACCTCTTAATCGACAAAGACTTAAATTCTGATCAGCTAATTTACACCTAGTTTGTATCTGGATAAAGCAAAAATAACCAATTAATCCATGTGTATAATTACAATGAAAACCTATCCAGTTTCAGTTTATTTCAACTTCCTCATGTACCGATTTGATGGTGTTGTCTTAATCGTGGTGCGTGGCGGTGGTATATACCTCCCCGGTCAGCAGGTGGATGATCTC
Organism: Scophthalmus maximus; assembly: GCF_022379125.1. NCBI lineage: Eukaryota > Metazoa > Chordata > Actinopteri > Pleuronectiformes > Scophthalmidae > Scophthalmus > Scophthalmus maximus. The sequence goes on along the minus strand of NC_061536.1, from coordinate 11,379,793 downwards.
GAAGGCGTGCTTGACGATGCGCACGGTCATCAGCTTCTTGCCGTTGTTGCGGCCGTGCATCATCATGGAGTTGGTCAGACGCTCCACGATGGGGCACTGGGCCTTACGGAAACGCTTGGCGGCATAACGTCCCCCGGAGTGCGGCAGGTACTTGGCGTACTTCTCTTTCACGGCAATGTAATCCTGTAGTGACGAGGGACGTGGTTTAAGTATCAGAGTTTATTCATGTTTATTGTGAGCATAATCGTTGAAGTACAGTGGGTATGAAAAGATCATGTGTCTCAGTTGGTGATTGACTGGGCCACGTCAAGACTACAGCCAATGAATAAGCAGAGACGTTTTTCCTCTGCGAGCACTCTAGCACACCAGGACAACAGGTGAGTGTCCAGGCGTGACTCTAGCCTCGCTTTGCATTAGTCAAACAAAACAAACAAGTGGATAACAGCTGAAACCGAGCGGAAGCTGTCGGGCTGCTGCTGCTCACCTGCAGGGAGATGTCGTTGATCTGGACATCGTCGGTGCTCCACTTGCCAAAGAGCTTGATCTCTGGGGTCTCGGCCACGGCGGGGGCAGTCTCCCACTCAGTCACTGGAAGATAGATAAAGATTAACAGATGTTAATTACAATCTAGGAATATTCAATGTTTAAAAACACAACAATTAGTCTTGTGTCAATTTTACAGCAATCAAAGGATGACGCAATGTCCAACAACTTACTTCATATCACTTAAAATGATAAATCCGTTGTTTTTTTCTATAATAATTAACTGAATACATCAGGTGGTCAGTGGTAACTGGTGGTAGGTGTAGCTGATCTATCATGATGGCTGCTGTTTATCTGTTTCGACGAACAATGTGTTGAACCTCATTTAAATTAACGTTTTTTGAGGCTTTAGTCGTTGATATTGCTAAGTTGATAAACACAGGTACCGCAGAACATGCATCTTTTGATATGAAGCAGGTGGATGTAAAGATATAAAGAGGACAATCTGGGTTAGATATTTTTTTTTTACTATACCGCAGATTAAAACCTTGCACCTTTAAATAAAGCAGATTAGACTGAATGTCCGGCCGGTACATGAAGGCATCCACAGTTCTACTACAGGGCCGGAAATGGAGCCTGGCTCACGCAAACCGGAGCCACGGTGGCTAACGAACGAGCGATAAAACGCCAAATATCATCATCACAAGTCCAGCGGCGGCGTTTCATATCGTAAACATTAATATTCTAAAAACACAACCGACACGTTTATAGTAATGACGACGGCGAAAGGCTCATCTTACGACGTCCGTGCAGCGCTGCTCCGACATGCCGCATCCACATGCGCTAACCAGCTAGCCACATGCTAACGCTCGGCGCCGTTGTACCCGCACGGTCACGTTTAGAGACAATTAAAAGCACACTTCCGCAAAAGTAAGACGTCTAACTTGTGTCCCTCGGACGACGGGAGCACACGACGCTTCGCGTTAACCCATCGAAATGCTTTTTAAGAACGTTTAGGTCGAGTTAAATGTGAATGTTGCACTCACTCGTGTCTGCCGCTCTGTACGACGCTGCTCACAGACAGGAAAGGGCCTTTCACGGCGCCGCGTCCCAATATCCGGTGGAGTGGCGGGGCCACTTCCGGTACCGCAAGGCATGCATGGAAATGTAGTTTTTTTTATCAGGCTGCTTGGTCTGTGTTTTTCCCATTTTGTGATTGGTGGTTTTATGATCTGTCGTGTTCTTATTTTGCACAGTGTATATAATATTTCTATTTTGATGTTTCCTTTTGTTTTTATAGCTCATATTTTTCATATTAGTGGACACGGCTACCCAGCAGCATATCAAAATTGTTCATAGCCCATCTTAAACAGCAGCAACTGTTTCTAAACAACCCTTTAATACAGAGTACATTTGTCATGTTTGTGCTGTAATTCCTTTAAACACTTATCAACTTAAACAAACATGAAATTTGACTCAGCCTGTGTTGGTTTGATTTTATGTCCTGAACCAATAAGACCCGATCTGTGGGGGGAAAAAAACATAAACCAGAAAGAGATGTTTCAAAAGTATTTTATTGAGGAATTAACAACATTTGACACCTTTTCACTTGCAGACCAAATGCTGTAGAAACTGTGGGACAATGTCAAAATAGTCATTTCTGTCTGAGTTTTTAAAAAAAGGTCTTCACGTCCACACTAAATACCTGCAAGAAGACTGAGCTGAGAGGAAATCCCTTATATCCATATTTCACGCAGTAATTGTGAGTCAGTTAATTTGAACAAACAATACAATAAACAACAAATGATGCAACAATATCAAAATAATATTTCAGATTTTAACAACTTAAAACAGTTAAAATCATCCCCTCTATCGTTTCCCTTCTCTTCATCTGGCTAAACATTGTGCAACAGCATTTCGATTCTTCTTTCTTTCTTTCATTCTTTCTTTTTTAACCACACAATAGCTATTTTCCCTTTCTCTTCTTCTTTGAGAAACACTTATAGGTACAACAGGCAGCACAAAATATCCAACATACTGCAAATGTTAACTCTAGAGAAAATGAATTCCTTTTTTTCTCTTTTCTGACAGAGGCAAACAAACACGGTTGCTCAAAACACCTGAGTAATCTAAATGCGATGGGAGGTAAAGAGCACCACGTATAATAATAGAGTGGCGGACAAGTAAACACTTACAGACCACTGCCACCCTCCAGCCACTCAACTCCTCCATCTTCTATTTTTAGCACCGTGACTATAGGCAGTGTGTCAGAGCACTTTGGTAATGGACATGAAACACTGAGGCATGAGGGGGAATATTAAGGCTCCATCTACTAAAGCAATACAGCTCCAAAAGCACTGCATGATAATGATAATGATAATAAACATCACGGTCATGATCACATAAAACACATAACAAATAAAAAAAGGAACACATAATTCCCCAGGATTAAAAGTGGAAGGGAAAAAAAAAAAGAATTACTGCATCATAAAATGAGCATGGCAGTGGGTCTGTACATGTAGATGACAGAACGTTGCTCAGGCACTGATGTGTGGGGTTTCTGAGGTATGTGAGAGCAAACACACTAACACTCACACATGGATATTCTGTATGTATGTGGGCTCGGTATCTGAAAGTAATAACTAACACATTTCATACAAGTTAAAGGGGCACTCCACATATTTTCTTTTCACAAAGTGACGTGAAATTGTTTAAAAACGAGGATGACCATTTTCAGACGATCTCTCCTGGAAGACATTCATTGTGTCACATGTGTTTGTTCACATGAAAGCTGACAAACATGATTGTATAAAGAGAGAGAAAAAGAGCAAGAGAGACTTCATGATAACTATTTAGTTGCATTATGGAAATCGGTGAGATCTGCCGGGCTTGAGTTAAACTGGAGGATCTCTCAGCCTTTTATGATGCGCTGATACCTGTTCCTTCTCTTTTGAATCTGTCTCTTGCAATATTCATAGAAGTGCAGTATGAACTTGCTGGAATGCTCCTTTTTAATGTCCGATATGCTTTTCCTTTGCAAACTGTAATAATGAACAAAGTTGTGTTGTTACCAGGTTTATGAAAACCCTCATATTTGTGTTGGATTTGACTGAGGGCTACAACACAGTTTATTAAAAGGAACAGTTTGACATTTTGGGAAATGCAGAGAGTTAGATAAGACCGTTGACATCCACTCATATTCAGGTTACCTTAGCTTAAAGACTGGAAACAGGGGGAAACAGCTAGTATGGTTCTGTCCAAAAGGTAAAAACAAAATCTTTCAATTGATGCCTCTAAAGCTCACATGTCCTGTAAGTGAAATCCTTGCAAGATCCTTCAAAGATTATAGTTTGTGCTTCTTATCTATTGTACAGATCTGAGAGTGGCATCAAAATTCTCTTCAAACACCTCCCAAAATGTCAAACTATAAAAAGTAAAAGCATGTTTAAAAACCTAGACAAGAGAGAGAGAGTGTGTGGGTGTGTGTGTTTGTGTTGTGTGTGTGTGTAGTTTGGATCTACACCAGCCACTTCTCCATACACGTGTGGAACACCGTCTCATTCGAGTGCCAATAGACGTGTTCGACGCCGGGAACAGAGCAGAGGATCAGATCCCCGCGAGCGGCCAGCGTCTTCAGACCAAAAACGTCTCTCAAATAAACCTGGAAGAAGACGAAGAAGAATAAGTTAATGCTTAGCTCATTTATTTTAGGTGTTTTCACAGCCTGACACCATGGAGCCCCCAAACATATTGTGACACATATTGATATTAAAAAAAAGTTATTGATTGTACAACATGTCTACTACAGTTCCTATAATATTTTGGGAGGATGTAAACAGGAAGTAACATGCTGTGCTACGACTATAGCTACAAATGGATGATATTTCAAGCCTATATATGTTTACGTTTTGGCCATTTGGTACCATTTAAAGCATGCTTGAGCATTTTCTTTCACCACTGCAATTGTACAGTATCCATGTGTGCTTGTGGACACATATTTGATATGGATGGAGGTGGATACAAGTCATTTTAAGGATTAAAGAGGGCATTCGAAACGAGCTCAAAATATATGCTGTATTATGTGAGTGTGTGTGTGTGTGTGAGTGTGTGTGTGTGTGTGTGTCGATTTGCACTCACTTCTTGCTGCTGTATCTCGACAACAGTCTCATTGTCGTCATAAAATCCAAACTGACTGTAAAAATATGACACCAACAGGGATAAAAATGTGTGAGCATCACATGAGAGTCATGAGATCAACCACAGTCAGAAAACACTAATCCTCCTAATGTGTGAAAGGAACGGAACGTGGAAAAGAACAGACTGTCATATCAACAACTGAATGAATTCAATAAAATTAGTTAAACCTGTTTTTTTAAGAGGTATATTTTGCAACTGGCAACTCAAGTCTATACAGAAGGAATCACGTGCAATGTGTCAGAGATTAGAGTGAAACTGATTTATGTGTATATGAAATAAAACTGTATGTCATGTTAAAACCACAAGCACAAAGACATATGAGGGACTAAACGAGACAGAGGATGAACTCACCTCGACTGCCAGGGGGTGATGACTCCATCGTCTGGTCCGCCGATCAACACCAGCTTGGTGATCTTGAGGAAGTTTTTCTTCCACTCTGGGATTTACAAGTAAAAACACTGAATAAATATATGAACAAGTGTATGATAATTATATATCCATCGTATCTGGTTTGTTCCCGAGCAACAACAACAACAACCGTCTCCTACGTATTGATCACCACAAGGGCCCAAATTGATCACTGCCGTGTTACAAAAGGTCAACACACGCCCACCGATAGTTACAGGACATTAAAGTTAAGTTAAACTATAGGTTCAAACTTATGGCTGAGCTTTAACCACAAGGAAAATCTGCTGACCTGTTGAATTTGGATTGGCCCTCTCACTGTTGAGCAGAGCCAAATAATCACTGCTGTTCACGTACAGGTCTCTGTGGTGCGGGTCTGGAGAGGGAGGAGAGAAGACAAGGAACCAGTCGGTCAAAACAGTAGTAACCTCAGAAGCACCCCTTTTGAATCCGTAGAAAACAAATATATTTGATAGTAAAAATGAATGTCATGGCTTCACATCTGTGTGAGAAAAGGTAATTTCTGGCTTCTCACCGTTCCAGTAGTTGCAGATGGATATCCTCTGGCCTATCCCGGTGTAGCAGAGGTGGTAAAGGTTGGATTTGACAAACTGAGGGAAGATGTACCTTAGGTAGTCTGTGTCTGAGAGGAAACAAAAGACCAAGGTCAAGAGCTGGAGAGGAGAATCCAGAGTCCTCAACATGGTAAACATGTAGAAACCGATTCTATATATAAACTTCTTTAGACTTCTGAGTCAAACCCTAGGGGATTTTCGGCTCTATTTTAGCTCTGTTTTTGGGCTCCACACATTGCCCCTTTGACAGATTGCAGATATAAAAGAATATTGTTTAAAGTCACACAATCATATTCTCAGCTTTCCAAGTGGAACCTACCTCCGTATTGGCCGGCCTGAGGCGAGGACAGAGAGATGAAGGAGTGGACGTTGTGGTCAGGCAGAGTGGAGAGGATCCCTCTGCAAACCAGCCCACCTGTAAAAACAAAAACAAGGAATATTTCTAATCAGTTTTTGAGGACTTTGAGAGTTCGCAGTTTCCCCTCATGTTATAATTCCTCAAAGGTCAAAGCACTAACACAGATAGATAATCACTTGTTGTGTTTTACCTTGAGAGTAGCAGATGAAGTGAACCCCGTCGGCTGCATTTTGCATTATTGGGTAAATAGCTGCCTTGAATCCCTCCACCTGCTTCCACATGGGCTGCAGGCTGGCACTCCTGTCAAATAGGTCGATGACTGTCACGTTTGTCCCAGGGTGCGTCTGCAAGACAGAGGACGAGTGTGCAAGTGACTCCTCATATTAGATGCATGAAGTTTTCAACAGCTACAAGAAACAGTTATGGGTTAAGCAGCAGACTTGACAGCCTGTGCCATCAAATATTAATGATTCATAGAAGGCAGAGGCACAAACTAACCGAAGCAGACAGGCCGAGGTCTGAATTTGTGTTTATGGTTGTTCCAATTCACAACTTTCTACTAAAAAGGGCCGTGAAAAAGAGGAACTGAAACTTGGTTTAACCTCATCAAAGTTCCGTCAAAAGAATTTGGAACATCACCACTTTTGGGGAACATTATTTCTTACCCTACGCTACAACTTTGTGTGCGTTTCGAAGGGCGTGTGGGCAGTTTGTAGGATTTAAGAGGACGAGCAGGAAAGGGCAGATTTCACTGCCCATACAAGCAACTTGAAATGAAAACAACAGGTTATATTGAAGCAAAAATAATGTATATACAACTCTATGATCACAATGTACTAATAATTAACTCTGCTGCAGTGGGAAAACACGTTCTTAGAACTTTGAATCGAAGAAATTGATTTCAGAGCAACAAGTACAAGTAAAAAACAATAATCCTCCATTCAAAATTGTACTTAAAGCAACGTACTTAAAAGCCTAAATTAAAGTTTTCTTTATGCAGAATGGCAAATTTCAGTATAATGTCAATGTAATTGGATTATAATCAATGTGCACTGTGATAATATTTTATCTTATTAAGGTGGAGCTCATTTTAATTTCTTTTTATGCTCTGCTCTTTATTCTTTTATCAGCAAGAGCTGCCACAATAAGTCCAGTAACTGATTAGTCAGTTGAAAGGAAAACAATCTCAATACTTTGATCATAGATTCATTTTCAATCCTAGAATAAATTGGAAAAATGCTGTTTTCAGCCTCTAAACTATATAATTATATACAATATAATTGTGTGTGACGGACATTTTTCACTATTTTATGACACTTTATGGACAAAGCAACAAGTAGAGACAAGTAATAAACTGATTAAATCATGATGGAATAGTAATTGCATGTTGCAGCTCGACTGAGAAGCTCAACAAAGAGATCGATAGACTTTTATCTTGAAGTCCTGTAATAATACATGATAATTAATGGGTCATATTTTGTAATATTCACCTGATACAAAACAATGGCAGTGGAGTAAAATAGAACAATATCTGCCTCTGGATGTAGATTATAAAACAATCTAATGAGTCTTAAATTGAAAACACTAAATAGAGAGCAGTGCATATAACGTGGTGATGTAAGAGGCCTGTGTTATGTAGGAAACCGTGAGGTCAACACCCTGAACAACACATTTCTGTACACGTGTGTGTGTGTGTGTGTGTTCTATCCACTCACCTCGTTGATGAACCGCTGCAAGTTTTTAAAGTCCCCCGAGCTGTCGAACAAACCGTGCACAATGATCACCGGCCTGTAGCCGAGCGCCGCAGCCCAGAGACACGCACCGAGCAGCGGGTACAGCAGCCCGGTCACCCCGCTGCCGCCGCCGCTCCTCCTCCCCCTCCGGCTGGAGTTCATCATTATAACTTCAAATAATAACTTTAAAAAAATAAAAAATAATAATAAACCCTAAGAGGCTGACTTAATTTAAAAATTTTAAAAAAAGATAGGAGGTGAATTAAAATAAAAACATAAACTCCTGATGTTTCGCTAATGTTGTGCTAACATCTTTGACTGGCGGTTCTCTCCCCGGCGGCGGTGCAGGTGAGTTAAAGTCCGCTCGTCGGTGAATAATCCCGTTTTTACACAAAACAAACAAACGGTGCGAACTCGGTACTTTTATTCACGTGTTCATTTACACCGGGAACCGAGACAACGAACAGCTGCTGCTGCTCAGCTCCGCCGCAGCTGCTGCTGCTGCTGCCGATGTTTGTTTCCGGATTTAAATAAATGGGATCAGACGTCACATCCGGCTCCGGGCTCGTCCAATCAGCGCGGAGCAGTCGTCTGACGGTTGTTTTGATTTTGTAGAACATCAGAGAAAAATCAAAGAAAAGTTCAAGAGACATCGTCATCCTGTTGATTCTAAGGGGGAAATTAAAATAATAATAATAATAATAATAATAATTATAACAATAGTAATATTAACAATAACTTTATTGGTATGGCACATTTAAAAACAAAGGGCTTTGACAGACCAAACTGATGCAGAAATACCTTGAAGCAGATAAAAACAAGTGAGAAATAAAAGTAAAAGAAGACATCACATAAAAACGGTTAATACAAATAAGAAAGAATAAAAGCAATAGAAAATAAAAAAGAGGATGCTTTCAAAAGTCATGCCTCCATTTTATTTTTTAAATCTTAAGGGCAATAACGAAATGAAAATACTAAATCGGATCAATATTTGGTATTACCACCTGAAGCATTCATTCTCCTACTTGCTCAGTTTTTCATGGTTCTCTCTGCAGGAAGGTTAATCCCACCATTTTGTAGAATTTTGCCTCAGTTCTTTTGTCTTCTGCCTCCTCATGTAATCCCACACTGGCTCCTTGATGATGAGGTCATGGCTCTGCGGGGTTCTCCCACGTGGGTAATTTCAGTGTTAAGTTTATTTCTCCTGAGCAAATAAGTGTAGTTTAGCATAAAATATGTTATATTGGTTTTCATGGCCGCCTGTTCAGAATTATATTTTATGACAAATAAATCATTTAGTTTGAACACCTTCATTGTTTTAGTTTACGTGAAGTAATTAACGCAGACAAAACCTCGGTAACTGTACCGTTATTCAATAATACATTGGAATGTCTTTTTCTTTGTGTGTAAGATGTCAGAAAACATTAAAAACTTGCCATCATTATTGCCTTAAGTAAACATATTCAAATTACTTTTAATTGCTGACATACAAATCCCCTAAAATGTTACCACGAACAAACTGGCACACAATGACTTTCATGGATTTGTGGTTTGTGGTTTTACTGCAAGGCTGAAATAACTCTCGTAGCTTTCCTAAACTCTGTTATACTCTCTGTAACACACAAAGCATTTAAATGAGGAATGATGTGATGACAGGCTTTATTAACTAGTCGCACAGGCTGAGAGCAGAACAACAAAAGCCTCTTCACATTCAGATCGACGGACAGTAAATGGTAAATGGCTCTTTTCTCTACACCATCACCAGTAACAACCAGCTCTCTGACTTTTGGTCCTTTTCAAACTTTCAGACTCGTCGATCCAACACAATCAGAGTGATTTATTAACATTTGTCGAAAAAAAAAACAACGGCAGTGCAACACATGAAGCGTATTTAGTCTCCGTAGAGGGAACTAGACAGGATACTGGTCATCTCCTGACTTGGAAAAGGAGCACGGTCAGATTCAACACATGCTTTGGCTTGATCTGATTAATGCTGGAGTGTCAGGTTGACTCTAATTTGGTTTTGGTTTCACCAATACAATACAAAGTGCAGCTGCTGTAGCAAATATAGCGCAGCGTGTTTGCTCTACTTTTGCTATTCAAAAAAAAGAAGCCTCAGAAGCACATCAGAGAGTCTGATTTCAGACTCAGAAAGAAGTGGCATACGTGCGTGGGAAAAAAAACAAGCCTCATCAAGAATTAAAAATGAAAGAAAAAGTTGGGTTTTTTTTGCCCTGGTGCAAGTGGACAAGTGGGTGGATCCAGTCGGACACGTGTCGGAGCAGCTCTACACAGTAGGCTGCAGCAGCTCCTGTAGCTGACACAAGGTGTCCTTCAGGGTGACGGCTAGTGTTTCCGCATGAGTCTCCTCGCAGCAGTTGAAGGCGGTGATGGAGAAGTGGACGTGGTCCGCCTGGGGGTTGTAACAAATGGCGTAACCGTCGGGAACGAGGGGCCCGAAACACATCACGCTGTCCGTGTTCGCAGGCACCTTGAAGGGACGAGAGACAGGAGAACACGACTGTTTAACCTGTACAGGCGTAATGTACGGGGCTGAAAACAATCTCTTTCCTTAATCGAAAATGGCATATGTAATAAAAATCACATGCGAACTAGTCAAATGTTGTTCAACACGTGTCCCATAGGAGTCACATCAGACAAAAACGAAAATCTAATTCAAACTAACTGTAGTAATTTCCAGCCCCTGAAAGCTTTTTGTGTTTTAAACAGAAGTAAATTAAATATCTTTGAGTTGAGAACTAATATTCTAACATTTTCTCAACTGAATAAATGACCAGTCAGCCGAATAATCAATAATGAAACTAAATGTTAGTTGCAGTTTTTCTAAATTATAACAATATGATCATATCACTGGACATCAGCCGTATTAGATAATATTTACCAATTATAGTTCAGTGGTTTCCAAAATGAACATAAGTAAAATAAAAATGAATGAGGATGAATTTGTTTTTTCTTCCCCACCTTGTTGACTGTAAGATCCACAAAGACAAACTTCTTAAATTGGACCGAAGATTAAATCCCTTTTTTAAAATTAGAAGATCATCTTAATGAATCTATTCTACAAAAGAAGTGTCATTATTCATTGCATTGTATGTAAAAAAAAAACAAAGAAATAAAAAAGGTGTGAAAGTGTCGACTTTGATCAAGGGGGATTGACCAAATTAAGAAAGAAGCACAGCAGTTTACAGGACGGAGCTTCAGTGTGAAAAGAAACAAAACCAGGAAACTTGTAACAGGTCATAAGATCCACATGAAATTCCGCATAAAGGAGCTGGAAACTCCCAGAATGCATTAACAGTGGGGGTAAATGTTCCACATAAAGAAAACATCAAGTGCTTCTTCACAACAGGGGGGAGTTGCTAGATAGAAAAATAAAAAGTCCTCTCACGTTTTCGCAGCGATATGACAAACAAAAAAAAAATCCCACTTCCTGTTGCCCTACAGGACTTTTCAATGACCTTCTGTAAATCACATCGACAAAGACAAACACCCCGGCGCAGGGAACACACCTGCCCTGTGCGCAGTTTCCAGTGCGTCGCCAGCCCGTACGCCGTGTCCATGAAGATTTTGGGAATGGTCATTCCTTTCTCGATGGCCTGCAGCTTGAGCCCCAGCAGGTGTTGGTCAACGCCGTGACCGTTAAGTGTCTGAACAGAGGACGAGGAAATGAGAAAAAGTTTGTATCAGCCAAAAACAGACGGAAAAAACAGTTTGCCTGATCTCGTTCACTTTTGGTGTTTACCAGATCAGTCAGAGCTGTGTAGGCGTCGACAGCTTCTCTGAACAGTTGTAGTTTCACTTCCCGCTGCAACACAAAAATTAATTAATTAAAAAATTCTGTTTACAAGCCACAACCACAATTCCCACCTGTTAAATCACCTAAAGCCAAAAATTGAATCTGTGGAACAATTCCCAGACGATACGGAATGTGTGTGTGTGTGTGTGTGTGTGTGTGTGTGTGTTTCTCACCGATACAGTCGGATCGTCAAAGGCCAGAATAAACTTGAGCGTCTGGTTTGTTGGCGAGCGAATATATTCCGTCCTTCCTCCTCGGAACATCCGCTGAGACGCGATATCGCAGGCCGGACAGACCTCACTGTGAACTCTTCAAAAAGAAGAAAGAAAAAGAAACACAAACGCTGCTAATTTCAGTCCTTTGCGTTTCCAATAGTGGTGGATTGTTCTCGTCGCGCAAAATCTAAATCTTTGGATGACGTTAATGTCGCCGAACCTGTAGTAGGCGAGCTGCAGGGCGACCTGGATGAAGGCGTTCGGACTCAGGCCGTGCTCCTTGGGAAGCTCCTTGCCGAACCTCTTGAAGTTGAACACGTTGACGTCGAGGTCGTTGATCAATCTGCGGGAAATTCAAAACGCCACTGAGCATCACAGTCCTCGGAAGCAAATTTACAAACCGCATACAAACATTTAACATTTAATAAATGAAGATGTGCTGCTGCTCTTTTAAAAGATGGAAGTTGGACAAATATAAAAAAAAAGTGTCAACGCTGCCTTTTCTACTTACCATGCCAAAAAATGTATGGATAACAAAAAAAATCGAATTAAAAATTTTAGAATAATAATAGAATAATTTTAAAATAACTTGTAATGTTAAAGATTTTTAAGTGTTGACTGATCATGTTGTAGTTTGTTATGCAGCCTTCCTTAGATATTTATAGTCCACACTGCGTGAAAGAAAAAAAATACTAGGATTTGGAGGCTTTGTGTTAAGGTAAAAAAAGGCCTGGATCACAATAACAACCTCTAAGTGGTGCAAAAATGCCAGTGGAGCCAGTTGCGAGCTTTCTTTTTTAGTTTTTTTGTCAAGGTTACATTAACGCAAAAAGGAGATAAGCGTGTTTACACTCCTGTGGCGTTTTGTTAGCGTTCACTTCAGCTTTGTTAAGATTTGAAAAGCAAACATCTGAGCAGCGAGGGGGAATTCTTCTTCCCCCACGACGATGAATGTATTCTTTACATTCACGCTAAAAAACACTGAGTCTGCCCCGCGCGGCGACACGGAGGCGCTCACATGTCGAGGTTCTGCTTGGCGTGCTCGATGTCCCGCTTGATTTCTCGGTCTATGTGGAAGTAGAGCTTCTTGGGCATCGACAGAGGGACCAGCGGCGCTCTCTTTGGGTCTGGCTTCTCACTGCAGACCAGAAAAGACAAATAACTTGAGCGTGTCACACATGTAACGCAGAAATCCAGCTATTTTTCTACAAATGATCCATTCTTAGGTTTAGCACAACCTTGCTGACTCTTTGCCAGTGATATGTGGCCTCTTGTTCCAGGGTTTTTCATGAGAAAGTCTCATGTGGATGCATCAAAAAAGTAAATATATTCAAGTCTAAACAAAGACAGTGTGAAAAAAATAAATACAATTCTTGTGGTCAGCGTCTCAACTGGCCATGGAAAGATATTGATGAACATTACGACACAATTCTGAAATCAGAATTTACTGCAGCTCTACTGCTTCAAGCCAATAATAAACATTTTCATGAAGTTGCCACGTCGTCTTATGTTCTGTGTGAAATCAGTGTTCAGATCTGATGTGGGTCAGGAAATACACAACCATTCTAATAAGCATCTTACCCCTGAAAAAATCCATAACGCTGATAAAAATATGAAAAGATTACCTACCAGGAATAATTTGACAAGCAAAAGAAAAAAAATTGCTCAAAAAATGCTGTGGGACATACAGCAGCAGTGAGGTATGATTTTCTAACATATAGTGACTGTTATATTTTGCAATTTATCCCACTAACAGACGTACGGCAGCCAGCGAGGTCAAACCAAACACTGTGTATTACAGAGGCATTTGAGGTGTGACGGGTAAACTATTTACTGCCAAAAACAAAATTAACAACTGGACAAAATCTGCTTGTTTCTGTTTTGGAGAGTAGCAAATTCATATCCAATATAGAAAATAATTAAGGAACAAAAACCCATCTGGAAACAACGTCCCGCTCTTCATTAAACGCCTTTGTCTCACCAGTACTGCAGGATGTGATCCAGCAGTGTTGCTATGGGCGGACCCTCGGCGGTGGCCTGTTCGTACAGGAGACCCCACGAGCCGTCCTCGCCCACCACAAACTGTCGCAGAAAACCCCACAAAACACACAACAGTTAAGCCCGGCGACCGCCGTGCCACGCCGGCTGATCTCGTAAACAATCCGACCGTTTCTCCGTCACGCCGCTCACCTGCAGCGTTTTGTCGAACCAGCGGTTGCCGCTGTTGGAGAACGTCCCGCCCCCGTGCAGAATCTGAGCCGCTTTTCGGCTCGCGTACCTGTCAATCAAAGTTGGACCAACACAGGAGCAACGTTATAATGAGTAGAAAAGAAAGTGGCTACATGAGGCTCAGAGAAATTATTGATTTTATGTGTCACCATATTTTAATGTTTTAAAAAGCAAACAACCAAACGTGTAATCAAAAATATAACCAGCCTATAATCATTAACAATTATTAACCATGTAATTTATTATTCATCGGGTACAAAGCTGCCAACGAGGAGCAACTTAGACGATGTTTAAAATGGAGGAAGTGGCAATTGTAATGTGTCTACAGACGACAAAATGATATCTGAGGATTACACAACATGTTCAGCAAACACAGAAATGCCTGAGAAATGAGTGTGCGTGCATGTGTGTGTGTGTGCGCGCGTGTGCATACTTCTCATCTGATATCCTCATCACCGGAGAGTCCAGACACAAGGAGAAGAGTCCCGTCTCTATCATCCGCACTGATTCCTTGTTTAGTTTATCTGAGTTGCACACGGACGAGAGAGACAATTAAAAAAACAAAACACTGAGCATCGAACACAAGTCTGTCACAACACGAAGAAGAAGACAATGTTATCTATACAATTAAATGAAATGAAATGAAATGGAAACCAACAGCACCCTGGAAGGAATAGTATCTAAACATCAGCGATGATTTCTGAAATGACCAGAGGAAACTAACGTGAACTTGTAAAAAGCTGAGCTCTGTCTTTTTCTCTCTGATCTGTCATTTTTTGTCTAGACTCAAGACTCTACGATCCTTTATTCTTCCCCTTTGGCAAATATACTGTTTGATAAAACGCCACATAAAAACCATTTTAACGGGAGTGTGAGCTGTCCTCCTGGTACAGTATCTACCTCTCAGCAGGCGGTTGTAGGCCTGTCCCCAGGTGTGGCGGTGCTCGCTGGTCAGGATGCCCATCGGCTCCTTGTCGGTCTTCCAGGACTGCGAGCGGATCCGCAGCAGCTGGCTGTGGATC
The DNA here is from genome assembly GCF_022379125.1 of Scophthalmus maximus. Taxonomy (NCBI): domain Eukaryota; kingdom Metazoa; phylum Chordata; class Actinopteri; order Pleuronectiformes; family Scophthalmidae; genus Scophthalmus; species Scophthalmus maximus. The sequence continues at coordinate 11,364,759 of NC_061536.1, read as the reverse complement.
TGACTCTCCGTCAGCCGGGAGCCGTCACTGTTGTAAACATCCAGCTGGAAGAACTGGTCACAAAAAAGTCCCATAAACAACTCAGACTGTTTTCCACCATACAAGACTGTATTAGGGCGCGTTGCGTTTACAGAAAACACATTTGTGTCTATTGGCCTCAAGGATTAAAGGTCAAAAACTCTCAACTGAGATGACCACCAAGACCATCTGGGACAGTTTGCATATTAAGCCATTTCTCGAACGCATGCATCTAATGTAGGCTTATGGTTTAGTTAGTAGTACTGAGATCAGACTTGTTTTGATTCCTCCGTCGGCCAGAATCTCTGAAAATCACAGGACGACACGCTGCCAAAACTCTGTGCAATAGAAAAGCCCACGTGACTTTGTCTGTTTACAAGGCTCGGTTGTAAAAAAAAAAAAAGGTGTGACTGCACAAGACCGGACACGACCGCTGCGTCGAAAACTGATGCCGAGAGAACAACAGAGAGAAAATATGTGACGTGCGTCCTCTTCATCCCACCTGGTAGTTCCTGACGACAGTGATGTGCGCCGGGAAGCGGCGGGAGCGGCCGTGGTGGGCGATGTGGTCGTGCTTGGGACCGGGGATCCTGCAGGAGGAGAAGAGGAGCGGGTAGAGGTCCATGCACAGAGGCTTCCCTCGCATGTACTCCACGGGGAGTTGGCCGCTGACGGAGAGAGGGAGACACACGTCAGTAAAATATGGTCCAAAAAACTCATTTTAGGCGTAAAATAATCAGCCCTAAAAAGAAAAATCAACGCAGAACCTTTCCGTCTGTTTTTACAATTTCACGCCCAGCCTTTTTTTAAAGGTCACTGGTTGTGTAGTGACTGCTCTCTGCCTGCGCAGGGCAGCACACTGTCGTATAGACACCATCAGATGATGATGACACTATTATAAATGTCCCGATGATACAACAGGACTAACGCCGCCATCTGCGCGCAGCTTATATTTCACCAGGAATTTTTTCCCGCGACAGACGTGTTTCAGCGGTTTGCAGCTGTTGACGTTGCTAGGATACAGTGACAGACAGTGAGAGAGTAGATAAATTTAGACGGAGATTAACTTAATGCAGAGGAAGAAATACGAGGCGATGCCAGTCGAAGTTGAAGCACTGAAATAGAAGCGAGCGGGGAAAGAGACTTGCAGGACGACAGGTTAGAGGATTGAACACAGCTCAGCTCAAAGTTAATCACCAGCTCTTCCGATTGTGGCAGATAATTAACAGCTACGGTAACTTGTTTATTATTGAATGACTGAACATCCTTTATAATTTGTTCTCCCTCGTGTTCACTGTTTTAAACTGACGGCAGCGTGAAATAAAAATGCATCAGATCCACTGATGCAATGTAGAACAGGTACATTTACTCAAGTACTGTAACTGTAAGGTACTTGTACATGAATATATCTATTTCATTTCATCTTACATCTGTAGATAAAAGGCATTTTCCATATTTTGCACATTATTTTTCAAACATAACATACGATGAGCAGCTGAAACATGATGCAATGCTCGGGGAAAACAATGACAATAGTTTAATTATTAAGTATAATTATGAATACGGGACTTTTACTTGTAAAGAATACTTTTACACAGTGCTAGACTACTTTTCCTAAAGTGAAGGATCTGCATGCTTTTTCTTAATATTGTTTTTGTAATATTTAATACATGCAAAGGATTCAGTGCTATATTAATGTGTAGGGCAATGTTGTCTTTAGTTTTCAAAAATCACAATCAATAAATAGAAGTGTTTATTTGACTCCAGCTCAAGTGATACAAATTAAAACTTACGCGTTTATTTTGGCCCTGAAGTCCAGAACTGCCGCGATAAGTTTGGATGCAAACCTATAAGTGGAGACAAACATGTTTCATTGTTATTCTTATCATAAACATTCAAATCAATCAATTTATATTCAGTAAAATCTGCAGTGAATACTAATGAATCACTAAGCAGGACTAAATAGCATTTTCCTGTGTTTTTCAGGTGAAATCGATGCATCAAGACATTTGTAACTTTCTACAATCTCAACTAAACAACCAAATTCTAATTATTCGTTATTATTATTCAGCACATGAAGGGACAATAAAGAAGTTATAGGGATGACTGTCATAACAGATAAATAACATAAATATCGTACAGTGTATTAAGTGGTATGATAGATATGATGTTTATTGCACAGTAATTTTAAGGTGACATGATAACCCTATAATTAATAAATATGATGAAATGATACATGTGTTAATATCGCACAGTGGAGTCTTGTCAGACTGAGGAGAAGTTGTTTAAGAAACAAAGTCAGAATAAGTTTATTTCCCATTTTAAAACTATACACAAAAACAGGAACAATCAACTGATAATGTCTCAATCTATAGGTTACCTAATCATTTCAGTAGGAAACAGGTCTTATTGTGCTACAAACAAAGTCCATGTTTCCAAGTGTAAAGAGGTGACATTTAACCAGCCTGTAGTTTCTACTCTGCCGTGCGGTGTCATGGTCAGTGCAGCACGAGCTGAGCTGAGCTGACTCACACTAGCTGGCTCCTCCAGTCGTTGTAGTCTCTCCTCGGCAGGGAGATGGCCGGGTTCGAGTGCACGGGCAGAGGCTGTCTGCTCTCCAGGTACGCCCACTTCACCCACCAGTCGGAGATCTGCAGGGGACAGACCACACACACACACACACACACACACACACACACACACACATTATTGACACTGGCACTCCCACGTCCGTCTCTGACACCTGTCCCACGTCCCACGCTGACACGGGGGAACACAAACCCAGTTCCTGGAGTGTCTGGCTCTCCTCTCCAGCCCGTCCTGCAGCTGGGCGCCCAGGCCGCCCGGCCGGCCGAACTCATGCACCATCCGGCGGGTGTGGCTGAGCTCGTCGGCGGGCAGCAGGGGCTCCAGGGCCCTCAGGTAGCCCTGCAGGGTGTGGGCCAGCGGGGGCACCGGCTGGGGGGGCACGGACGAGGAGGAGGAGGAGAATCTCAGCTCCTGCCCCCATGAAACCTGCGAGGAGAATGAGAAGTTGAGAGGATTCCTGTAAAAACTGGGCAAAGTGTGATTATGTTCCATGCACTTCATGCAAACTCCGCGAGGCGAGTCCAGTAATTACAGTGTCGGTGCAGCAACTCTGCACGTCAGCACACTGTGCACTGGCAACCATGGAAGTCTGGACGAATGCCAGCGACGGTGCAGGGAACGACTTGGGCGTACCAGCAAGAGGAAGTGTAAGAAATATGACGGTATGAACATGAATATACTTCTTCTTCTTCTTGGTTTGACAGACCCGACAAAACACTGTAGGTGGCGATAAGGGGCCAATGTGTGTCAACAGGAACCAACTCAACAAAAACCAGGAAAACAGAAACTCACCCGAGACAGCCATGCTCTGCAGGACCCTGGTCGGATTCTCCTCACAATCATGTTTCCACACAATCACAAACTCCCCGCTGCGTTGCATCCGTGTTCCCGAGCAGGCTGCGCGAACAGTTCTCCACAACGGTCAGGTCGTCGAAGTGAAGCTCAGCCCCATCATGGCGTGAACTTCTTCCCCCGTGCCTCGGTGGATCCTAGTGCGTGTTTTTTTTTTTGGTTGAAAACACACGTGCAACGAGGCAAGAAAGGGGGGGGGGAACCCCAACCCTTTTTGTTAATTCACACCGTGAGCATGCAGACACACACACGTACCGACTGTCGGAACTTCCTTGGACCGGAGCAACACACAGGACAAGCCCGCACACGTGTTGACGTCAAAGTGTTTCCGTAAACAGCTACGTGACTTGGGGCTGCCGCGTGCAGTACCGCGCGCGTCCGCGGGGCGTCGCTGTTGCGCCTCAGCGCGGCGCTCGGTGTGTTTTCCAAGCCCGTTGGCTGGGCCTCAAAAGTGTGAGCCCTTCAGACACAGGCACCAGGCACTGATGGAATACTAACTGCTGGTCGATGCACGGGTGTCGAATCGGAATTAGCTGGAGTCGGTTGTAGTTTCCTGAGCACGTTTCACCTCTCATCCATGTGTCGACCACCCTCCGTCTTCGAGGAAACTACATCCAAAAAGTCCAGTAGCCTCTGATTCAACATCCTTGTGGATAACCGGGGACCTGGATGAATGATAAACTCTGCAGACAACATGCATGGGCAACCAGAACCAGGGAGTAACAACTAGCCTCTGCAAAAATAAAAAAAACGCTTTTTTGGGGGGGCAAATGCCAAAGACGTAGCCCTTCTGACCATGCTCATTCAAAGTGTCTGAGAGGGGCGGAGGCTAGATAGAGAAAAGAGGCAAACTAAGGACAGCGGACAGTAATGGGTTTGATTTGAAGGTGTCTCGCCCAATGTCAGACTTACCGCGTCCCTTAAAGGATAAGATATACGATGTATAAGTACAGATCATGGGTGGCTAATGATAGATACACACAAGATGCAATATGATACAATAAAATCATTTCCCAATGTTCAGAGAGGGCTCGTTAATCAAAAGACTGGTGGTCATGATGAGTTGGCATCTGTTAAATCTAATAGTTTGATATGGAATATATATATGCACTGGTATGACTGTAATTTTTTTTATATTGATATTTTGGGGAATTCCTGTCTTGTATGACAAAAACAAATAAAAGTAAACAGAAAAACCCTTTTTCAGAATTATTTATTAGATTATTTTTCTCTCTTGAAGCCAGCTTCCTCAACCATCATAGAAAAGATGGGAAATATTTGCTAAGAATGTGCACATAATTTGTATAATAAACATCTTCTTTTACCCCATTAAGATATTTATTTACAAACAAGGAATATGTTGTATGGATTACATTATAAATGTTATACGGCTAAAAGGTCAGATAGCGGCTGTAAAATGCTGAAGTTACTTGAATTGTTTAGGTTGTAAAGTTTTCTTCCTCTCAGGGATTTCAACTCACACAATTCTCTCTGCTTCCACATGACAAAGATAACAAAATAATGTGTTTATTTCAATCCATATACACTTTAACTGTACTGTTAGCAGAGTTGTTTTTGAACAGTAAGGCTCTAATAAACCCCCACACAAGACAAAGACCCCTCACGTTACAACGAAGCTCATTCCTGCAACGTTCAACACAACAAAAAGAAATGTCAAATATATTCATGAACTTACATTTTATATCATCTGTATGGGCAAATCCAGCAGGCACACGAAAAAACAGATGATATAAACATCACTCTTCTGTGCTGAGGCAGTGCTGATTTAAATTTAGAAAATAATTAACACAGACAAAATCAATTGCAGTAACTAAAAAATTTGAATATTGTCAAGTTTCCTTGCATTGCATAGACAAATGATCCTTCATCACCTAACAGTGCACACCTGAGGGTCTTTTTTATATTACAAAATGGTTTTTGTAATAATTCTACAATATGTACCATTCTTATACATTCACATTTGTCCCTCCAGTTCCCTGAAAATAAACACAAATACATGTCTCTTTTACAACTGGATAAATCAACCTGAACTGTACATTTCTTACACAGCAATCATTCATTCTGATGCAATAACTATAGATAAAACAAAACACCATCATCACAAAACACCCCACTTCAATGCTCAGTTATTAAAATGAAACAAAACACGATAAAAACCTCAGAATATTGTTCGACAAAACGTTGGTGATCTCATCACAAGGGCAATTTTGGCGAAGATCACCGAGGGCAAGACTCATCTGGAAGACAGAGAGATGGAGATGGAAGGTAAATAAGGTGAATCTAGAACTATAACTTTTTTTCTTCCATTTTTCATATTTGGAGCTGACTTAATCCCATTCACCAACAGTTACATTAATGGTTTTTAGATAACCATGAATGCAACATCATACCATTCCATTTGTTCTCCAATAATCATCAATTTTATCCAATTTAGATTTTTTTTTATTGCTGCATAATGTTGCATGTGATTCTTTTATTTTCTTATATTTATTTCTGTCTGATAGTTAGTCAGTTAATCTATTTAAAGTGCTGGTGTTATTCCAGATTTTGCTTATTGCCAACAAACCCCATTTACAAAATATATATATATTAAGTCAGATCAGCATTTAAAATGGTTTGCAGATGGTTTTCAGGACTTGATGGTATAAATACACAATTTGTACAAACTTCCTGTCCTGTTGACAGCTAGCTTGCTAACTGACCGTTAGCTCAAATATATATTTTTCCCCTTCAATAACTGTGTTCAGTTAAATGATGTTCAATTCCAAGAACAGGTACAAGAAAGGAGTTGACGGTACAAATAAATGTACATGTTTGAATAAACTTCATGTCACGATAGTGACCAAAAAACCTGCTAACACAGCTAGCTAGCAAGCTAGCTCAGAAGATGTGTTTCACCATCTTTAATTATTGACGTCCTCTGTCGGAGTACACACCAAATGGTTTTGGTACAGGAGTTAATGGTACAAATACAAAATTCATGTTTTGAATGCAGTACAGAGTAAATGAGAGAATGTTTTTGCAGACTGACTCAGTAGCCATTTTCCATTTATACTTTCTCAAATCACTAGCCTGTCTGTAGCCCAAAGCTCATTGGATCCTACTAACGATGCAAATCAATGTTGTTTGTTTCATACTAAAACAGCTGGAGGTTCTTGTTGTCAGTCACATGAGTAAATAGTGCTTTTATTACTGAATGTAGCTATTAGGAACTGCAGATTTATATACTTTTTTGTGGTAGGGAGTATTATGGTATTAAGTGTAACACAGTGCTCATGTTCTTTGTAATGAAAGGACATGTCCAGTACATGGTGTGGCTCATCTATGTGGGGGGGGGGGGGGGGGGGTAGTAGTACACTGGAGTAGTATGGCACAAAAGAATAAGCCGTATTAGCTTTTGGATACACAAGTCAATACTTGTTCTTTGGATAAATTCATTGGTCTTTTCATGGAATTTGCTGAAAAATATAACATTTTACCATCCTTATCTTTTACGTAAGTCCAGACGTCTAAACTAATTGAGAGTTTAACATGAGATCATGGAAAATCTCATTACACACTATGTTTTTTGAGAAGAGGGCGGCACTGACCCACTCTTAGACCCTGTCCCGTTGCGGCCCCAGCGTTCCTTGTGCTCTTGAACGTGATCGCTCCTCCGTCCACATCAGCCTCCTCCTCCTGCGCCTCCTCTCCCTGCTGCCTCTCCAGCCTCCCCACGTCATGGGGGTGTGGGACACACGCCAACATGGACATCTCTGACGGGTACTCACACACCTGCTCCAGCTGGTCCTCGTCGAAACACACCTTCACCTGCACACATGAGGAGGGGGGAAGGTTTATGGACTGCTTTTGTATATGCCGCTTTTTCTAGTCACATTCGCACATTTACACACACATTCATACAGCACTACTAAGCACGTCTCTATCATTTATACATCCCCATCCCATTCAGACACTGGCGGCACAGTCGTCAGGGGAAATTTGCGGAGCGGTGTGTCTTCACTTCGACATGCGCCCTGGAGGAGCATGGAATCAAACCACTGACCTTGTGGCCAGTGGATGACCCGCTTTACCTTCAGCTCCCGTCAAATGCTTTTTTTCACTTGTTGTTATTGTAGCTTTTGCCGTATACGTGTCCAAGGTTTTGCATATTTTGTGTTCAAGCAAACCTGCGAGACTTGATTGACACAACTATAGCAAAAAAGTTGACTCATTGCTGATCACTCCTACACAGCAGATTTAAATACTTTCAGAACAGTTATCTGTAATTTTGTTTGAGAGACATCAGGAGTTAAAATAGGCTTCACACCTCGAATATGACAGCAAAACTCAACAGTCAAAAGATCTTTAAATCAAGATTGAAGAATAAAAATATAAGTTTAAAGGAGATTGTGTCTGTTTTACTAATTATTTTAGTAATCAAAATCAAAACATTTCATGCAAATAGCAAAGGAAATTACAAAAAGGTAAAAGTTCAAAGGTAAATGTTCAGCAGTGTAATTGCTATATTGCTATATCAGGTGATTTTTCTTACATGCGTACATGGTCAAATTTAAACACAGGCTGGAAACACTGAGGAGTGTTTACACTGTCAGTGTAATGTTAACTGACAGCACGAGGCTTAACACAGCAGAAATACTCCCTGTGTGAAAGCACTTGCCGACCGAACACCTCACAAGTTATTAATTATTCAGGGAAATACATATCTGATGTGTTGTTCAGCAGCGGGAGCAGAAACACAAGTTTGATTTACGAGATCTCCCAAAGTGGTTCAGAAAACAAGGCCTCGTTGTGCTTAGCTCATCTTTGCCCTGGACCCACAGATTCTTGCGTGGAATTTGTTTAGTCAAAGGTCCGCATGGTGTAAACACATGGCCTAAATCTGACGGGAAACAGCAGCACATCCACCGTGTGTCTTATTGCAACAGCAGCTCAGCTCTCCGAGACCTAGGCTTGCACTGTAAACACGCCCAGAAGCACAGACGTGATCTGGACGGAGCCTGAGACCTGCAGACAGCAGACTGCACGCACGCTATACGAGTTATCTTCACCCTGTGACTGTGGCCGTCTGCAGAGTAGTGCAGATAATAGCTCTGCATTAGCGAGGCTGGGGAAAACCATGCTCAGGCACAGGAGGCTAATCCTCCCTCCCTGAACCTGATTAACCCAGGCAGCACAGCGGGACAGCAGAGGGCACCCGGTGAGAGACAGAAACTGAAAGAGTAGAAGAGTAAGAGAAGCAAAGAGACACACAGGTTGATAAGTGACGCTGTGCGTTTAAGTTTCCGTCTGGGTTCACAGTGGTTTCTGAGAGTTGTGCAGCAAAGTTTTCACGTCAGACAAACAAAATACGTGCTTCTTTAGTTGAAGTTGACAATTTTCCAGAGCCTATTAATAGTGCATGTTTATAATAAAGGTAATTCAGACCAAAAAAAATGTCATATTAATGAATAAATCATTAAATGGAGTTGGGCAAAAAGGTCAGAGAGAAGCTTAAAGTTCATGGAGATTTTTGTTTCGTGAGTCGATTCAGGTTAAACCCCTGACCCCCGCGATGGCGTGGTTCAGTGGGGGGAGGGAAGGAGGCCTGACGTCAAACAGCCTGAAGGGCGTCGATGTGAGAGTGACAGGTGGTCAGAGAATCACCAAGTCGTCACTCACCGCGACTAAAGACGACTGCGCTCACGGAACGGGGAAAGAATTACCCAACTGTGTTCCCAGAGCTAAACCAAAGTAATACCTGTAGAAAAGCAAAACTGTTCAGTGTGATTTCAAAAAATCAAAAAGAACACCACGTCGCTTCCTTTTGTCGATCTCTGTCTCTTGTTCGGAGGAAGTGCAGAAGTTTTTGAAGAGGAAGTGAGCAAAAACAAGTAGTGTTACTGGGAGTTTCTGTTTGACCAAATATACAATCCTTTAATCACCTTTAATCTTCTCAGTATGTCAAACTGTGATTTTTATCTGCTCTCTCTCTATCTCTCTCTCTGTCTCTCTCTCTCTCGATGGCGTGTTAGACCTCCGACAGGTTTTTCCTCACATATACTCTCTTCTCTGTCTCTGTTCTCCTTTCATTTCACCCACGTCAAGCTCGGAGTTGGCGGCCTGCTGTCAGAGAAACACTCAACGCGCCATACAGTGGAAGGTCAGCGCGGTCAAAAAGTGTCTGCCAAGACTCCAGTCTAACAAACCAAACCCCCACGGAGGTGCCAAGAAGATACAAAGAGAGATTTGTCTGAGAGGCAGGGAGGGCTGACTCAACAAAAAATGGCAGAATTGGTGCGAGGGAAACGAGGAAGCAGTCTGCAACACACACAGTTTAACAGCTCTTAACATAGAAAAGATAACACTAAAAACAATGCAATTCTTCCAATAGGCAGTCAGGTGCAGTGAAACCCATGAACGCAACATCCCTTGTGTATCACATGGTGCAATTAAGGGCAACGTTTATGTTTTTAAAGTTTAAAGTTTGTCTTCAGGAATAGTTCAAAATAGAGGAAATGAAAAAGTCCTAAAATGAACCTTGGTGACGGAGAGATTGATTTGGAGTTTCACTTGACCCTGCGCAGAATTAATTAGTTAAAATAACAGTGAGGCACCACATGGTGTGTTCGGTAGACTAACTGCAAGGAAGCAGGTTTTCTGTCGTTGTGGTTTCCTACTACACTTTTATGTCTCTAGTGAAAACTGCAACATTACAGTAAACTGTCTCATACTGCCGAAACTAAGGAGTGATACGAAGCACTGTTCTTTTGTATTATAAGTCCAAAACATAACAATTGCTGACAGTTTGCTTTGTCAACTTGTGTTTTTTTTTAGGTCACATACCAGAATGAGTTGACAATGCCACCGCCTATACATGTTTGACTAAATATGTGCAGTGTGGTGAATCATTATCAGAGGGTAAGAGTCAAAAGTCTGCAAAGAATTAAGATGGCAGAACCAAGTGGCAAAGCAGATCACCCCGGGATTTTATGGCTAAGAATCAAGATGTCGTGCTTGATAAGGCTTTAACCGGCTTAGGTTGGTCTCAGTGATCGCTCTTCTCAATCAAAAGGGATGTTCTCGCAGTGAAAGGGGATTCTGCTTGAAGACCGGGTGGCCGTCAGACAGGTGCCACAAGGTGATACCGTCTGGCCCACCTTGAATTAATTTCATGAGCGGAGCAACCATGCGTCTGAAAATATTTGAAACATTTCCAAACCTGACGTGTCCCAATTTCCATGACAAAGACAGAATTATTGGGAGAGACTGATTCATTCTATGCTTTTTGGTGCCTTTTCTTCTGCATTTATCTGAGTGAAAGGCTGAACAATGAAAACCCTACAGTTTCCACTCACCCTTTTCGTGGTCCCTCTGTATTTGACCAGACAAGACTTCTCCAGATTTTGATATCCACCAATCACCTGGATCTCCTCCACTGTGGGGTACTTCTTCTTCATTGGCTCGGCCGCAGCGGGGGCTACCTGGGCCTGCTGCATTGTAGTCTTTGCGGGAGTGGAGTCTGCTGATGTTGTGGACCCTGCTGTGGACCCCGTTCCTCCACCTCCTCCTCTTTCTCCAGCAGCATTCCTTTTTGGGTTTATTGTGATGGTGGCACCTCTCTTCACTTTGCCCCCAGAGGCACTCCTGATGGAGAAGAGCGTGGGTGATGGGCTGGGTGATGGAGAGACACTGGGAGACTGGGTAGGAGATGGGGAGCTTGGAGAGGGAGCAGGCGTTGGGGCACAATCAGAGGGTCTCAGAGAATTGTCTGGGGATTGGGTCCTGAGAAATGAGTGGTTGACGGTTATAGTTTGTTTGAGTTGAGATGTTGGAGAACAAACACGTAGAGGCGACGCTTTGTAGTTTGATTCTGACTGATCCTTCTCCTGGGTCTGGAAATCGTCCTTTACCTGGTGCTTTGACCCTCCTCTTGGGCTTTGCTGCCTTTTCGTCTCTCTGTCCTTAAGAGAAGTGCTTGGCGATGTACTAGACTTAAGTGCTTCCTGCTCCTTCAGCTGAAACTGCTCTATCTGTCGTTGTATCTTCTGAACCGCACAAATGTCTTCACCTGCCAGAGCTTTGCTGTCCCCCTGCTGTGCGTTTGATATGTGGGTCTTCACTTTTACAAGTTGCACAGACGGGATGTCTACAGTCCTCTCCCTCAGACACAAACCTGATCTCGAGCGGACACTTTCCAAGTTGTAGATCCGACTCATGGCTGCGAGGGAGTTGGGATGAGAGGGCGAAGGGGATAGAGATTGTTTGGGATCGAGGGGTGATGTATATTCTTCCGCCTCCTCCACTGACAGCGCCTTTTCTTCCACCTCCCTCTCTTCTTCTCTGCTCTCGCGTCGGCCCTTGTCGCACCTCAGCTGCTCTTCTTCATGTTGCAGGGGGTCGTCTTCTTCATCAGATATCTGAGCTCTGTCAGAGATAACTTCGGCAGCAGCGGTGGCATACCCACTTGTTACTTCCTCTCCTCTGTCGGCTTCTGAGTGTGGGACAGAAACAGGAAGCTGAGGGTAGGTTTTCATCACTTCCTGCGTGACGTCAAACCCAGCCATGGATGTCTGCGCTGCTGCGTCTTCCTGTACTGTATCTGCTTCAACCACCTTCTTCCGCATGTGAGCTGCAGCTTCCCACTCTGGCTCTATTTCACTTCCCCTCTCGTCATACCTCTCCCCAGCTGTCTGAGTCTCATTGACCTCTGCAGCCTCGCTCCCCTCTCCATCCCGTGTCTCCCTTTGTCTCAGCCTCTCCAGCTCTTTCTGTCTAATTTTCTCTCGCAGGGACTCGATTCGGCTCAAGGGCTTTCCGATCCTCCAGCTATCCCTCCTCTCTACACCTTGTCCTCCTTCCCAGTCTCGCTCTTCGTTGTTTTGACCCACAACCTTTTTTCTCTCCGCCACTTCTTCTGCAACATAAAACACAGTCCTGGGGATTTGAATCTCGAGGGGACCTGGAGGAGCGACCCTTTTTGGAGATCTGGGTGTTGCGTCATGAATGAGGCTCTCTGATCCGACGTCGTAATGTTGACCTTCCTTTTTGCACTCTTTGGGCGGTTCAGGAGAATCCTTGTACGCCCTGTCCCCTCTCTCGCTGCTATAAACAGTTGTGTCCCCTATTTTTTCTATTTTACTCAAAAGATCCTCCGTTTGCTGGGACAAAACAGAGTGTGCTTGGTAGGGTCCTTGCGGTCCTGCACCACTCCACTCTGGCCCTCGGTGGGGGTCTCTGGCTTTATCTGTGACTGTACAGAGTAGACTGGAACACTCTGTGAAAGCTGATTCATGTCTGTAGTGACTCTCAGCAGTGAGGCGTGGACTTGCCGCGTCTGCTGATGGGGCCATGACGTAATTCTGCATAGTTTCAAGTGGGATTGCGCTTTCGAATCCATCCGCTCTGAGAAAATCAGACGCCTTTTTGTCGCCAAGTTGTGCCTCAATTTGTACTCCTTCTTCTGGATCTTTCTCGACACTCAGCTCCCTCTCCAAACTTCGCTTTGCTTCTCTTTCAGCTCTTGTTTTCCCATCCTGCCGGATTGGAATTCTTCTAGCGAACGAGATCCCCTCTGTGTTTTTGACAGACACAGCCGTGAACCCCTCATCTCCATTTCCATCAACCAACTTCTCTGCAGCCCTCTTGTCAATATGCTCGACTTTCTTAACCTCACTCCTGTGTTGGATGGAGACACACGTTTCTGCATCACTTCTCTTCTGCGACGGCCCCCCTTTTTCGTTAGTTTTACCATATCCATCCCTATGCTTTCCAGACTTGTCTTTATCTAAAAGCAGTGCGCACCCCATTTTGATCTTTGCTGTTGCCACCTCTAGCCATGGCGCCACGCTCTTGTCTGAATGTGTCCTCTCACGAGTTTTCCTCTCATAACAACTTTCGTCACCTAAACCGTTCTCCTTTGCACAGACGACTCGATCGGAGAAGCTGAACGAGCGCTTCGGCACGCCTTTCAACAGCATGTTCCTCCCGTCTGCCCTCCTCTCCTCAGACTGTTGGTCATCTTCATCAGAGTATTTTCTCCTCCCAGGCCGGAGGAAGTTATCAGAGCTTTTGGAACGAGATGGCGGCTTAGGGAGCTCTCCGAATTTGCTCAGCAGCTGGCTGACCCTCCCCCCTCTCTCAAGAAACACATTATCATCCGAGCTGTCCTTCAAGCCTTCTTTAATAACTGTCGCCTGGCCCCATGGTCTTTCTTTCTCTTTTTCTCTCAGCCAGGAAATGTCTGTTCGGAGCTCCCTACTCTCCCTCCGCATATCCAAGCTGCACTTCATCTCTCCATCCTCTCTCCCCTTTCCTCCTGTATTCCTCTCTTCAGGGTTTGCCGAGGGCTGTATGATCAGAACCTCAGAGGCTCGGATCTCTGTGACGCTCCCTCCTCCGGCCAGGATCTCCCTCAGGTCCATTTTCATCCCTCTCTTCACCTGGTGGTCCTCCTCGGGCCTCTCCCTCTCCATCTCCCTCCATATGCCCTTTCTGTCATCGCTACCTTTCCTGTCCTGTTCGATGATGATGATGTTGTCAGCTCGGATGGTTCGCAGACAAGGGACGTGGGGAGAGACAGATCCAGATGGTGGATCTGTTTCTTTTTCCTCCTCATCTTTTCTTACTTTGAGGAATTCCCTCTCCCTCGTTGCATCTTTAGCAGACTCTTTCCATTGGCTTTTATCTTTTTCCCATCTCTCCCTGCTATTATCTCTTTCTCTTCCCTGACTCCTGTCCCTGCTTCTTTCTTTTTCCCGCCCCTCACTCAAATCTCTGAACCTCTCTCTTTTCAGCTCCATATGTCGTCCTCTGCCTGGCTCTCCGTCTTGACCCCTGGGATTCAATTTCTCCTTCTCTTTACTATCTGGCTCGCTCCCTACATCTGCATCCCTGCCCTTCCTCCATGCACTCTGCGTGCGAATGAATGGGTTTTCATGGAGTGGAACTATAGTTTCCACAGACACCTGACTCTCTGGTTTGGGGTCTGCGTCCAGCCATAGGCCCGGATCTGGACTGAGTGAGGGCTCACTGCACAAATTAACCGTCATAGAGCTGTCTGTGTCACTCAGACCATCAGAAGCAGGTCTGAAATCCACCTGCAGGAAACAGACGTCTCTCTCCTTCTCCCTGTCACCCACGCTGTCCTGCTTTGCCTTCCTCCGCTGGATGATCCCTCGCTTCCAGGCGGGCATGCTGGCAAGCTTCTCCTCCTCCTCCTTCTCTCTCCTCTCTCGCTCCTCCTCCTCTCGCCTCTTCTTCTCCAGCAGGAGTTGCTTCCATTCCGGCAGAGAGGAGACAGACATAACAGACAGGGTGCAGGTTTCTGGACAAAATGGTTGGCGCTCGTCCTCTTCGAAGCCTCTGGGACTTGTCTGCGAAAACGATGAAATTAAATCAGTCCTACCTCATGATCATTTTAGGCCCGGAAATGTAACTTTTGACATGTAATACGGTAAAACTTACAAGAAACTCGATGAGCGTGAAGCAATACACAATCACAGGGTTATATATTTTTTTCCTAGTAGTTTATCTTCTGTCCATTGGGTCTCACACAAGATGAGATCATCAAACGTGCAGAAAATCAAGCACATGTAACCACAAAACTATCCTCTACCGCATTAGTGATTAAAATGTGAACTTAAACTCACCAAAACACCCCCCGTCTTTGCTCCGATATCAGTGCATCCGCTTCGACTTGACAGTTGTCATCTCCACTCGTGCGCCTTGGCCGTGCGTAATGCGCTCCGCTGCTCGACGGAGAATAGTCACTAACAATCGAATCGATGCCGTCAAAAAACAAGGGGATTGTAAAAAAGAAGAAGACCCAGTCAAATCAGCCCCGCGACCTGACAGCATGCAAACACCTCCGTCGTCGGTGTAGTAGTAAATATTTGCAGCGTCGGAGCAGCAGCGCGGTTAATCCGATAATTACATTAAATTCCGTCAGGAGTGTTTAGTGGCCCACACCATATTGTCGGCCCTGAGGAAAGGCGTTTAAAGAGCACAGCCGTCTGCCTGGGCACCAACCTCCCCCCTCTCCATCCCCCCCTCGTCTCATCCCTCCGTCCCGCGGGGCCTAATTGGTAAAAGAGCTGGAGGAGTTGGAGGGAGTCGGGTCTGTGAAGGAGAGTTTATACCTGCATGGCTTTCAATTAAAGTGCGTTGTATTTTTCTGTCCTGATATTTGCATTTTTTTTTTCAAGTCAGGACGTGGTGGAAATCACAGTAAAAGAAATAAACGATTTAAGTAAATTTACAGAAGTAATTTCAACAAAATGTTATTCAAAGGGATATTATTATTTGATGACGATTATTATTATAGATGCATAAGTAGCATTTTAATGTAGCAGGTCAGGAGGAAGCTCATTTGAACTAATTTACATTTTGTTGGGAGTTACATTTGCAATATACCATCTACTGTCAGGTATTATCTGCATCGTGTCTCTTTGAGACTCTCTGCTGTCGATTTATAATACATTTCAATGGTTTCTCATATTCCGTCCAGCGCATTAATATCAATATGTTTAGGCTTTTCAAACTAGTGTGACTTGGGCTTTTAAAGTAACAATAAAATTTGATGAGGTTAAGACGACGTCAATATCAAGAAGAAGTGAAAACATCTTACCTGCAGTGCAGCTTATTACATTTATTCAACATGGTCTTGAAAATGATGCTGAAAGTTATAATTTCTTTACAGTGACGCCTACAACATGAGACCACAATACACATGGAATCAAAGATTACACAGTGTAACACAAGTTTAAGAATGAAGGATAAATTTAGGAAAATGATCTGCCAATCATCTGTTTCACTTTTTGACGTTTTACCTAGATTATCATATTAAATACGCTATAAAAGATGCAATTAGTTCAATTTCCAGTGTTTTGCAATAGTTCACAATCTCAGAAATACCTGGACACTTGTTTTCATTGTAGCTACAAGTTGTGGAGAAAAAATTGTCACTGTGAATATTACAGTCGAAATCAGTTCTGCTGAAAAATACTAAATAAATGTTCTTGGCACATGGTTTGTAACAGACTATAAAAAATATACTCTGATAAAACGAATTGAGTGTTTTAAAAAATATTGTGTAAAAATATTTCATAAAAAAAAAATCATGTAAATTTAAAAAATATTGATAAAAATAAAATCATTACATTGAGTTGTCTCAGTTGTTACAGTAGTAAAACCACCTTGAGAAAAAAGGATAATCCTCATTGGTAGATGAGGTTTCCGTGTTTCCAGATGGTGAAGTAAGATTTCCTTTTTTGTAACAAAACTCTATATTTAAAAAAAAAAAATCCTAATGCATTAGGAATCGCATTAGGATTTTTTTTTTTTGAATAAAAAACTATATTTAAAAAAAAAAATCCTAATGCATTAGGAATTGCATTAGGATTTTTTTTTTGAATAAAAAACTCTATATTTAAAAAAATAAAATTCCTAATGCATTAGGAATTGCATTAGGATTTTTTTTTTTTTTTAAATAGTGTAAAGTTGAAAAGTGTTCCGTATGAGTGTGGTCATTTGATCTTAGAAGAAATGACCAGAGCAGGTTTGTTTGTTCTTATTCAGCACAGTAGATGTCAGGCTAACAGAGATATCACAGTCTCTCTGCTGGAGTCAGTTTAAACATTCAAATATTTCTGCCTAGTATTAAGACAGCAGTTCGCTTCACTTCTCCTTGCGGTCGCCGTTGTTGCCGTCGGTGCTGCCGGCGACGCGCTGGTGTGGCTCGGCAAGGAGCTGCATCTTGCTCTTAATCTGGACACAGAGGTACGCTAAGTCCTGTTTGTCCAGAGAGTGCGCCAGGGCCAGGTAGGTCGACAGAGTGGCCGCCAGCAGGAGCCTGTCCAGGGACAAGGCCGGCAGGAGCCACAGCACGACGCCCAGCTCCAGGCACACCGGGTGGCGGAGGTGGGACAGGAAGCGCTGGGCCTGGGTCGACTTGTGGGACAGGGGGTCTCCTAAACCGAGACATTCGTAATACACCTGAGAGAGAAGAGTGAGGGGAGGCGAGGGTCAGACAGTACTAGACAAATTAGGTTAAGCAGCAGCGCCAATAGTAAGTCACTCTATTTACGTAACAGGTTTTCATAATCACAGATTACACAGGCATGTAGCTGTTTTGGTATCGAATCAAAATGTGGACGTCAGAAAAAGTTCCGTTATTTTTACAAATGTGTACGAAAAACTGAATTAACAGAACTGAGGATGTATTAATAATAATTAAAATAAGAGGACATGAGGTGCCCAAGTGGTTAAGATGCCCATCCTATACCGTGATTACAAAGTCCACAGTCCACCAATTACTATAAAAAATATTAAAACTATATTCCAGTCTAATGTGATACTAATAAATATAATGTACATGCCACTTAATGAAGCCTCGGTTACCTGCTTGATGCCCAACAGCTCTGGGTAGTCAAAGATCATGACGATGCTGCAGATGATGGCCCAGCAGAGGAAGTGCAGAGAGAAGCAGAGCAGCGGGAACCAGATACTCCAGGGTGCGTGACGCACTGACCACAGACAGGGGGCGCCAGTCACAGGCTGCCAGTAACGCATCAAAATCTAAAAAAACGTAGAAGAATGACGTATGTAGACTCTTTTTTTTTTGTTCTTAGTGTTCACTGAGGCATTAAATGCATCATTTGTTTACGATGCGAGTCTGTGCCGTTGGCGTACCTGCAGAGCCAGTGCAGTGGTGAAGCAGTACGCCGTCCTGTTCAGGGCCCCCAGCACGGACTGCAGGGCCCGTTTGACGGGGGACCAGGCGAGCAGACTGTGCTGGGTGGTGAAGAGAGCCAGCAGCCCCACATCCACGACCAGACACCTGAGGACAGAGCTGTCCCGCAGGGCCACCGTCCAGGGTATGGAGTCTAAGGTGCAGGAGAAAGGTGTATACCGTCATGAATCTGTATTTTTATTTTCATTTTTTACGGTAACTATTTAGGTCTTAAAAAGATTACAAATTATATGAACAAGCGGAACAGTCCAGACAATACATCAAATGTAATTATGCGTATACAGACGTGTATTTACACAGCCTATATTCTATGTACTCTGTACATTCACAGACATGCAGTAAAATCTGGTAGTAATACATTTTGTAAACAGTGTGAACAGACTAGTTTACTCATAATACTCGGTGGGGTACTGCAGCGTACAGTCCGTCCATGGCCTGATGACACGCTTCCATCCACGGAGAACACACGACTACTGTTCACAAGCACTCAGGCATCAAACAGGCGGCGGAATTTAAGAAGATGCAAAAAGGACCGTTTTCACTGAAACACAAGTGAACATTTAATCCACATTTTCACTATAACTGTGTTGTATTTAGGGAAGTAAAATTAAAGTTAGTTTTTGATTTAATTATACAGTTGATACAATTTTCCTGATGTGTGTAGTGAATGTTTGAGCTTTCACTCGGGGGAAGTCAAATTCTGGGAAATCTGGAAAAAGGGACAGGATTGTATACTTCAAAGTCAAACTTTTGCATCTTTAAAAACGACTGTGGGGCGATGGATCGAGTCGGGAAGCGGGAAACTATTCGACACACAACAGACGAGGAAACAATGTGTACATTGCTTAATGTAAACCAAGACAAACCAGATGACACTAATACTTATTTTCATTATTGATTGATCTGTCGATTATTTTTCTTGATTAATCAATGAGTTGTTTGGTCCATAAAAATGCCAGAAACCAGAAAATGTTCATATTTAAGAAGCTGAAATCAGAGAATTGTGACATTTTTTTCTTCATAAAAACCACTTGAACCTATTAATCGACTATCAAAATAGCTGGCAACTAATTTAGTAGTCGATTGCTGATCGATTAATCGATTTTTAACTGTTGCAGCTCTACACAATATTAAACAGCACAATTGTGTGGGGATAAAAATACGGGCACAGTTCTGAAAACAAACCAGAATGAAATCTAATATGGAAATACTATTTCCTCGGTTGAAATCGCTGACAGTTTAAAGTAATTGCTGTCCCTTAAATTAAAAGAAGAAGAAAAAATAAAAAAGTGTATGCGCCCAACGTGGGGCTCGAACCCACGACCCTGAGATTAAGAGTCTCATGCTCTACCGACTGAGCTAGCCGGGCGGCGAGCGACATGCGGGCTAGTGCAAATATCAACCGCCTGGTTGGGGGGTAGAAAGAAGGAAAAACTAATTTAGACCAATACTCACAATAAACGTCAAGTGAATTAATGTTAATAAAAGCAACCGGCGTTATGACAGCAACAAGCAGAGGGCCCTGGAAGCCATGGTGGCATATCGGCGGACTTTATTCTTCTTGCTCACCTTGACACAGTGTCGTCTCCCCGGTGATGTTGTGGTAAATGGCCCTGAACGACACGAACCGGATGAAGTCCGCCGCGGACACGAAGACGAACGCGAAGTTGAGCAGCGACGCGGCGCCGAGGGCGCAGCCGCGCACCGTGACCGACGCCATTTCAATCGGCGGCGAATCTTCTTTTGGCAACTTTCCACGGTGGTTTTCTTCCGGGAGGGGGAGGTAGTACCGCTCACGGACACAGGGTGGCGGTATAACCAGCGTTGGCAAAGGTGCACGGATTGTGACAAAAAGTCTCTTTAGTCTCTTTGGTTTGCACATTTATTTACTCTCTGTGGACAATTTCCCACCTGTTTTTTTGTCTTTCTATTTGTTTTTGTCTCTTATACCTAAAAAACCCCAAAAACATTTATATTAACTGTCACTTGATCACAGAGGCTATTATGACCCCATGGCCCCCTTAATCTCTGGGGCCACTTCCTGTGTCCAGTCAGTGTGTCCAGGAGAAAGGACAAATAATTGAGAACACCAGTCACTTCGGTGGACAAGAAAAAAAAAGCTATTTCGTACAAAATAATCTGAATCAGAATCGGCTTTGTTGTCAAAGTTTGTGGACACATGCAAGGATTTGTATTAGGATGTAAACGTAAAGTCTGTAAAAACCTTAAACAAGGAAAGGCAAGAAAAATGATCTCTTCTTTACACTTCAAAAGTAAAGTTTATGTAGTTTGAAACTCCATAGATACGTAATCTGAAATTCATTGTTTTTTTATTATATGCTAATTTCACAGATATAAATAAATGAAGTGCACAAGTGTTTGGGGTCTGTTTGGGGATTTTATTGCAGACAAGGAAATTGTGTGACCGGTTACTGAGGCGTTAACTAATATAAATATACTGCTTAGATTTACAAAACAAAGTCCAGCAGAAGGTGTATGTCAGCCTGATACCGTCCTTAAATGAGGTTAACCTCACCCCTGTAGCACTCTACATGGTAGTTTCTGTTCAATGACACCACCCGAATAGACTCTGTAGACCCCTGAAATAAAAAAACAACAACATTTCACCAAAAAACTAATATGTGAAAAAATATTATCATTTTTTATTTGCCATCAATGTAAGAATCAATAGGTCGCGCAAATATATTTGCTTAAATGTAGTTGCAGCTCACCTCAGTTGGCAGTATCGGCGTTCTGCAGGCGGCACAGCAGGGGGCCCGGACCCTGAAATCGCGAGGATGAACTCAATGAAAGGTCACAGAAACTGAAACGTGAAGTCACTCTGGGCGTGACGTATGTCTCGTGTTTGCAGCCTGTCTGGCAGGCTTTGTGGATGATAGATTTCATCTCTGGAGTGTGAATCAAAGGGGCTGGGCCCCATTGTGTGGCGTGTTGAGCCAGTGAAAAAAAACCAGAAACAACTCACCTGTGGTAGTCGCTGACACAGTAAACCCTGCCGTCTGAGTCCACGGTGAAGGGCTGACCCTCCAGGCTCCGGCTGCAGATGACACAGCGAAAGCAGGACGGATGGTAGGACTTCCCCCGCGCCTGCAGCACCTGACAGATCAAATTGAGCTCAGCCCGTATACACACTCACGCACACACACACACACACACACACACACACACACACACCTATAAACTGCAGTAAATGACACCACACTCACCATATCCATGACTAGACGCCCACAGCTGTCACACACTTCTGGGGCTGGATGAACTCCGGAGAACTGCGGCAGATAACAATAGTTGTAGATTCTGCTATAGTTTTTCTAAAAAAAATGGATACAAATCAATATATGCTTCTGTCACTATGCTACAAAAATATACACTTACCAAAAAGTCATTTTCACAATAGATTCCTCCTGACAGGGAATAGAATGTCTGGCCAGCAAGACTTTTACCTAAACATGAAACAAAGGCCAGAATATTGCCTCATTTCCCATAATGTGACATTTGATAACACACTGATAATTCACTTTAAATATACTGAAACATGTTTAACGTCAGACACTTCTTGAGTGATGTTTTATTTTGTTGACTTACAAAATATAGGTCAACTTTAACTGATATTTCATTGATAAAAAAAACTCAGCTGAGGTAAATCTTTGTTTCTTGGGACCAAGGACCAAGACAGAAAACAATCAAACAAAAAACCAAATCATAATTATCTAAATTCTTGCAGACACACTGAGAGGACTCACCGCAAACGCTGCAGGTGAAACACGTGTGGTGGAATAAGTGTCCCATCGCCCGGCAGGCTCTCCCTGCACCGCACACTGCTTTCCTGCATCTTGTACAGCTTCCTGAATAAACAGCAAGAAAAATCGAACCGCTCCACTCTCCATTCACTTCAGAACAAACTGTAAAAGCCTGACAACACACTCACACGCGCGCTGAACAATGATCTGTCTTAAGCCTACAGTGGTGGAATAAATGACCATTAAAAAAACATACAGGCAAAGAGTATACGGTGTCCTCCTGCCTTACCAAAGCTCAGGTTGGCACCGTGAGTCGGGTCCATCTTCTGCAGTGTGTTCCCCAGCTGTCCTGTCCCGCCGGAGCCCACAGTGCGACTGTGCGGGGGTCTAATTTTATGTGCGGCGCAGACAGCTGTAAGGGGAGCTGCTGCCATCTGAGTTTAGGGGAGTTGCGTTGGGTGCTTTGGGTCACACCGGGGGATTCAGACGCCCGGACTTATATATTTCACATTGATGTAGTTAAACGGCTGCTAACATCGTCATCATCATCCCTAAACTTGGGTGTCAGTTGTTTCTACAAATGATGTTCATACATGACAAGCACAATCATCATCACAAGAGCCTGAAGTACAAGAGCAATAAGCGATAAACTATAGAACTAAACCAAAGGAGGCTGGTACAGGTTGTGTTGCTGCCCTCACCTGGACTGTTGAGGCCCTATTATTTCTACAGCTACACTTCCTGACCTAATATCAGACCCGCCCCAAATAAGTCACAAAACAAATGTTGGCATTGTGCTGTGCCGAGCGGTGATGTAACTGAATTGTGGATTTTATTCCAAAAATTCTCTGCTTATCTTGTCTAAATTCATCCACAAATGTTTACATGTTATGTCTGTTTGGTTCTTTTTCATCTCATCAATATGTTTTTATTCATGTCCCATCACTTTTATTTATAAGAGCCGGAAAGAGGACGTCAAATATGACGACCAAAACAATAAAAGGAGTTACCTTTGACAACCGACTAAACACCCTTTCCGGTTCAATCACAACACGTATTGAACTATTACGCAGTCAACACCAAATTCCATGTAACAAAGTGCTCTATCTGCAGACTCCCGTCCCACCGCAGAAGTTTGCCTGTCCTGATGAAATCGACAGTAACGTGCGGGACGGGAGGGGAGTGGAGGGGAGGGGAAGTCTGACAGCTGCTGATTCCTCACTGAGGTCCTTTGTTAGGACACGGTGTGTGTGTGTGTGTGTGTGTGTGTTTGTGTGAAGCTGCCTAAAGTCACCACAAACCGCCCACTCTGCATGCTGTCAGACTGGTTCATCAAAAAACAGTCAGTGTCACTTGGGTTTGATTGTAAAGGTGTGTGTCTGTCTGTCTGTGTGTGTGTGTGTGTGTGTGTGTGTGTGTGTGTGTGTGTGTGTGTGTGTGTGTGTGTGTGTTTTGGGGATCAAAGAGCTCTTTCAATGACAGAAAGATTCAAAGAAAACTTAGATATTTTTATCGTGTTTTTTTAAAGATTGTGGTTTAAGTTTCAGGTTTAGACCAGAAAGTGATAGAGTTGAGATGAGGCGGTGGGGTTCAAACTGAGGCTATAGTTCCAGCTCCGGCCTTTTTGATTCCCTTCGTTTACTTTAAGGCATTTCGCATTACAGTTAAACCGTAGATAAATGATGTGACTGTAGAGAGCTGAAAGCAAAAAAATAGTAACACAAATGTGTGTTTGCAAGTGGTCGTGCCCTCAGGTACGTTTGTGCAGGAATGTCTGTGTCAGGAGGCGTGTGGAAACAGGAGGGAGCCTCTGCTTCGTGGGAGTGTTGTTCCCAGTGTGAGGCCTGCGATCAGACGTCAGACACACACACACTGTTACACACTGTTCATTTCCATCATCATGAGGGGAAACATGTAATCCATTAACATATTGTATACGCCACTGTATCCCTTTATATTGGGGCTGAATTTAATCTTATTTTCTGCTCTTTTTTTTCATCTCCACAATTTGATTCTCATTGTCCTTCATATGAATATTAAGGGGACAAACTCTCATCTGTGTTTTAATGGTGCATGTAATACAAGGCAGTCAAAACCACAAAGAACACTTCTGCCATGAGCTCTGTGTCCACACCCTCCCCTTCATGCCTCCTTTTGGGGGGGGGGGGGTACACACCGCACCAATGCCAACAATCCTTGGCATGTTTGGCTCTTAAAATATAGGGCAGCCATTGTGGCTCACGGCGAGGAGGGGAGGGTCACACAGGGACCCGGGTCCTGCGTAAAAAGTCCATATTGCATGAGTCGGTCTGTCCTGCAGGGTTGTTTTTTGGGGGGGCTCAGGGGTTCCACCGAGACAGGACGCTGCTGCTGAGATCCTCCTCCTCTTCCTCCTCCTCCCTGTCAAGTTTGGACAGGTAACCGTAAACCACCTGTGGACCACGCCCTCCGCGCCGCCGCGCCATTGCGCACAGGTAATGTGGAACAGGAAGTGGCTGTCAACCCCCGTCGCTGTGGTTCTAATGCGGGAGAGAACGCAGCGGCGTGTTTGACACATAAAGGAGTTCCTTTTTTTAATGTGTCTTTTGGAAACAAAACAGGCAAATCCACCTTTTTAAAAAAAAAAAACTTTTTTACTGAAGATGCGGCTGCGCGAGACGCGCGCGTTCCTGGGACTTTTGCTTCTGGCAGTGTTCGGGTCGTCAGGTGAGTTGATACTATACAGGATATATATATATATATATATATATATATATATATATATATATATATATATATATATATAATCCCTCTTAGCCAGAGAACATATGTTCACGTGTGGTTTGGTGAAGCTTTGTCCTCGATCGTTTACTTTACTATATTTACTATATGATTTTTTATTCTTAAAATGTGGGTTGTTTTTTTTTGAACCACCACGAGGCGTCCTGCTGTTATTTAAATGTGGTTTGGGTGGAACTGTGAGAAAATATAAAAATAAAAACCTGCAGAGATGCCCTCGTGTGGACCACTCTGGATGAAGTGAGCTTGGGGTTGTGAAGAAGTGATATTGCCAATCTGTCAGAAAGAAGGCAGCATGCAGAGACAGACAGTAAGGGCCAAATCGATCGCTTGACCAGACAGTGGACGTGAAAAGGGGCTGCAGCACCTTCCAGCGTGTGTGTGAGAGAGGAATCACCCTCAGCCTTCACTTCTGTGCCCCTCCATTTTCCAAAAAAAAAGGTTTTATGAGGCAATTATGGAGCTTCCTCCTGCAGGCGTGAATTCATCATCTATGCTTCATTAATGATTGACCAGCAATCTGCTGCTGCCTGGTGAATTTACTCTCTTCGACAGTGTTTGTGGGGAAATAATCTCTTTTTGCCACTAACTATGAACACTGTGGCATCCCCCCCCCCCCCCCCAAAAAAAACACCAGTTGTCTCCTGTCAAGAGAAGAAATCCTTTATCTAAAGTGCTGCAATATTGTTTTGCAAGTTCTTGCAAGGTCAGGTTTAAATGTGTGTGCAGCTTCTCACACACACACACACACACACACACACACACACACACACACACACACACACACACACACACACACACACACACAGTGTTTTCTGTGAGTGACTGTAAACTGCAGTGGCATTTTGATTCGTGCAGATGTTTTCAGGGTGCCCCCCTTGGTTCAGACGTTGGGATTTATTAGGCTGTAAATTTGATTTAAGTCGTAGTAAACTGAGACCCATTTATTATTAGTGGGCTGTAGAGCTTCCAGACGGGGGGGGCGGCGGCGGCGGCGGCCCTCCAGGTGAAAGCCTCATTCAGAACATACGATTATTATGTGATCTTTTTCTTTTTTTGTAAGTGCGTTATTCTTACGAATTATTCCAAGATGCTTGTGCTACGGCAACTATATCATGGCTATTTCTACAATATCTGTATGTGTATGCAGGTATACTATGTTCATGTGCACATGTGGCCCCCCCTTGTTTGTGTATATATTCATATCATGTTGCGTTGTCAACATGTCCGTTTTTTCTCCAATTTACTTATGGTGATTGTGTTGTTATACCAATATCAATCAAATATATGATTTAATCTTATCCCCGATAGTGTTCCATTTGAAACTGACACATACATTCATTTTTGATCATGTAAAAAAATCTGAAAATGAAATATCTCACCATAGCAACTTCAAAAACACTTGATACAGATCCTCTGGGTTTGTATTATTTCATAATTGTGACCATGATACATACTGAGCTCGACATTTTGTGGTTGAAATATCAACTAGTGGATGAGCCTGTTTTCTTCATGGCATCAAAACCTGCTTTTTAAAAATTCCACTTCTACAATTTCTTTTCACCTTTCAGTCGACTTACACACTGACACATTATCTCTGCTATAAGTTCTACTGTGTATCAGTTGAGTATCAAGGTACTGAAATAGAAAATATATATACGTAAAATATACATTTTTAGCCACTCAGGCTGCAGCGAAACCGCGGCCCGGGACCAAAACGGGGTCAAATATGAAATGCTGCGATGTAGTGTAGGTTTACAACATGGTCTATAGAATGACATTGGGGCAATAGTTTACTCTGAGACCTGTAAAAGAACAAGGCTGCGTGTGAACGAGCTCTTCAGGCGGAAGTAGTCTGCAATCGCCACAGAAAGAGTCTGATATCACATTTTAAAACGGGCTCTGTTTCAGTCCCTCTCCACTATCTCTCTGACGCTTATATGACTCACTGCAATGAGAATCTGATCAGTTTGCCACTTCAGTACATGGGGATAGGTCGGTGTGCACTGTTTGCTCAAGCGCCAGACTTTTTTGTGTGTGTGTGTGTGTGTGTGTGTGTGTGTGTGTGTGTGTGTGTGTGTGTGTGTGTGTGTGTGTGTGTGTGTGTTGGTTCCTTTGTGACCTACAGTTGTTGAACTGATACCTTAAGTCAACAGCTGGACATGACTCTGATCATGTCGCGCTCAAAAGGGCATTGTGAATGTGTTAATGTTTTAAAGTTTTTCTCCCAACCCTCACGGGAAAACCACACATTTTCACCACTGATGGCGGTTCACAACATCTCTCGGCCGTTGGCGGCCAACCTGACCCCTGATCTGTTCCCTCAGACTGCATGCAGACGGTGGTGCGGTCGGGCAAAGGCTCGACGGTGACAGTGTCCACCGAGCTGCCCGCGGATCAGTGTGCTGTGTGCACGGTCGGCGGCGCGAATGACACACAGACTTCCTGCCACGCCTCTTTCACTCTGGTACCCGAGGAGGAGGTCAAGCTGCTGTTCAACTGCTCCCAACCAGTGGAACAATCCTACGCTGTGACAATAACTCAGACCATCGGTGAGTTTGCGAGTGTCCCATCATGGAAGTCGAACTCCGCTCCATAGTGAGATCATTTAGTTCTTAGGTTCAACATCCGTCTTTTAAGTCACATCCAAACACAATTAATTTTGTCTTGTCTTTAATCCTAATCCAGAATGCACGAAGGACGCCTGCAGCCCTGCAACAGTGGAAACTCAACCCGTCCTCACGCAGTTCACCAGGACCTTCAGCTGGGAGCTGAAGGCCCCCGAGAAGACCGTCGTGAGCCTGGACATCCTCGGGGAGGGACTGATGGAGACGACGCAGCCGTGCACCACTGGATTCCAGTACTCGGTGGCCACATCCAAAACGGACGGCAAGGGTCCCACTCAGTACTGTCGGGGCGGTTCTGTGACTCGTTTAGACCTGCCCAATGACGCCACTGTGTCTCTGCGAGTTGAACCGAAGGCTCCGGTGGAATCTGTGGTGTTCCAGGCCTCCGCCGGACCATTAAGTAAGACATATTTTACTCAATATAGTTATTGATTTTAGTTGGAGCTGCACCAGCTGATCTTAAGTTTAAACTTACCATAGATATAATGTAACTTTTAATACAATACATTTTTACTTCTTAAGCATTTAGCAAATGTCAAATTATTTCTTTAAGTTTTAATGGTGCAGCCCAATATAGTCAATCACTTTGAAACTAGCCAGACACAAAGACTTATGAGTAGCTTTGTCTCACTCTGCTCTTTCCCCCCGCCAGAGGGCCGGACGATGGTTGTAAGTGTTGATCCCGGCACGACTGTGGTCGTGAGCCGGGATCCCGGGGGATTAGAGTGCGACGTGTGCACCGCCGACGGCTCCACCACACCGGACTGTAGTCCAACAGAGAAGACGCTGACCAACGTTGACAAGCTCTCGCTGGAGTTCAGCTGCCCAAAACCTCAGGACATGTACAGTGTGAAGATGAAGAAGAAAATAGGTGAGACCATTTATTTTACCTGCCAGCAGGATTTGGGATGGAAGTTGTTGCGATTCATTAATGAATGAATGATCATTTTCTTTACTCAGAATGCACCAAGAGTTCCTGCACTCCCGCGGCAGGCGAAGTCGACCCCGACCTCTTTAAGGACTTCAGAAGATCCGTGACATGGGACATTCAAGTCCCAGAGAGGACGGTGTTATCTTTGGACTTCCCTGGTGGTGACGGACTGAAGGAGATTCACGGCGCGGAAAACTGCAAAGATGGCTACGGATACGCAGTGAGCTCGACTAAAAGTGACGGAACCGTCAAAACGAGCGGCTTCTGCAAAGGCGGGACAGTGTCTCGCCTGGATCTGCTCGGAGCGACGACTGTGACTGTGGAGGTGCCCAAGGGAGAAGAACTGGACCAGACGGCGTTCAATGTCAAAGCGGCACCGAGAGGCGAGGCCCTTTCCTAGCATTTTGTTTAGGCCACAAACACATGTGTATATAGATGTACGACATGACGGCTCCTGAAAAGTGAGGCCAAAACATCTTGACTGCCCCCTTGTGGCTGGCTGCAGTACAGGTCTTGATCCCCAGCACCTCTGTGTGGAACATGGGCCATAGTAAAAAAGTCAAAATACACGTTGGGTAGTTCTTATCACGCTGATGTATGTCCAGGTGTTCAATTTTCATGATACTGGCTCGTGATTGGTTCAAGGTGTGTATCAGTGGGACCTCGAGTTTACCATTAGATAAAATATAATGCTAACAAATTTTTTCAATTCTTATCCTTGGTTAAATGTTCAAAGGCCCCATAAAAATAAAATAATTCAGTTCCTTTGACGTACCTTATACCAACATATACCATTTAAAATAATATATATTATGTGCAATATATTAGATTTATTGTTTGTATGAACTTCACAAGTACCAGAATCTCTCTTTATACATTTGACCTGAGAAGCCACGTGATCGGTTTATCACTGCGTCACTTTTTCTCTTCAGGTGGCAGGTTGATGTCCCTGACCCCTGACCCCAACACCATCATCATCATCAGCAGGGTGTCCGACGAGCCCGACTGCAGTGTGTGTGTGAACAAGGCGCCCAAACAGATTTGCAACCCAAGACAACTGAGAATTACTGAGTCTCGCAACACCTCGGTGGAGTTCACCTGTCCTCGACCTCAGGATGTCTTCATCGTGGAAATCAACCGAGAAATCGGTATGACGATCTCAACATAGCGATTTGACATTTACGTTTTGCTCTGCTGAATAGAAAAATGATTTTCGTTAAGTGCTCGTTCGCCACCATGCAAAGACGTATGGTCGACAAATTAAAAATGCTAATGTCAATGACTATTAAGGGTTTTATTCACAAAATTTGATGCAAAAACTACTTAAGTCCAAAAAGTTGGTAATTTACCAAAGTCAATTACAGAGTGAAGTTTAACTTGCATTTTTTTCACAGCCCTTCGTCCCATTTCTATGAAAAGAAGCATGCACTTGATGTGACAGTGTTTGTTTCTAATTTCATCGATATAGTTGAACAATGAAAATCAGATTGGTTTGCCTTCGGTCTTCAGTAAATTACCTTTTGATTCATCCCGATTCTGTTATTTCAATCTCTTTGTCAACACCTAACTCTTTAAAAACCCTATATATATTCTCCAGACTGCACAGAGACCTCCTGCTCTGGTGACATTGTTCAGGCCGAGTCCTCGCTGTTCCCCGACTTCAACCGGACCTTCACCTGGGACCTGAAAGTCGTCTCCACTCGGGCCTTTCAGCTGGACTTCCCAGAGACGGGAATGCGACAGATTCCCAATGAGGAGACCTGCACAGACGAGCACACGTACTCTCTTGTGACCTATTTGCGCACGGGGCCGGCGAACATCGGGCGCTTCTGCAAAGGGGGAACTGTGACCACCATCCTGGCTCGATACAAGGGCCGCGTGTCTCTGCAGGTTCCCGGGGACACGAAGATGGACCCCGTTGACTTCAAACTCAAAGTCGGCCCTGAGACCAGCAGTGAGTTGTTTCTGTGTCATGCTTCACATCTGGCCCATCCCACAATGGAAGTCATATTTAATGTAGGATTTATTAAACATCATGCATCATCTTACAAGGCATCTATATATACTTATATATACTTCTGTTATTTAGCCTATCCTCATTATATACATATGGTGGACAAAAATAAAATAACAAAATAAAAGAAACGCCTTAACGCAATACAATTCAACAATTCACATCTTTAGTTTTTCATCTCACTAACCAACATATTGCATGTGTCCCAGTAAAAGAGACAAAATGAAACCCATACTTTACACACCTTTCTTCTTCCAGACTGACACACCACCAAATCTCAACAGGGCACATAAAGATAATCACTTCTTATATTAATTATAAACAATATTAAAATCACTAAAACCATAGTTTTAAATCACCATCAGATATAAAAAGAGAACAGTTTTGTTTTCAGCTTGTGCTTTACAGGCTGAAAATGACTGCTCTCGCATGTAGAAGCTTTTCTAAAGAGACATACAGTAGACGGCTCCATGCGCATAACATTCTCTCCTCGTTTCCCTCCAGTGGTTGCCATAGTGAAGGTCAATCTACCCCGCGGCGCATCCGACACAGACTTCATCACAGCCAACTACCCCGGCGATTTCCCCGACAACCAGCAGATGCAGTGGGACTTCGCGGTGCCGGGCATGCACAACTACACGGTGAGCTTCCGTGATCACACCGCCCCAGAGTGCCTCAGCGGCGACGTGGAGGTCCGCTACCAGAAGGCGGAGGACAAGAAGGTGACCAAACTGACTCTGACGGATGCTCAGCCGGCGCATCGGCAGGGCAACTTCAACATGGTGCTGAAGAATTGTGGCACCAACAGGACGCTGCAAGGACTCACCCTGAACTACAGAGTTTCCGTGATGAGGAGTGGTCATCCAGGTACAGTGTCAAAACTTGTAAATAAATGAAAAAGGAAATAGAGATCTGTAAGTTTGTTTAAAGAAAAAAAAAAAAGTTCTAGTCTCAATTTCAATCCAAATCTCCGATCAATAAGCCATAATTAGATTAGAAATAGCCTCAGATCTCACATTCCATGTTTTGCAGACAGAAATTAGACCAAAAGACCAAATTTTTGATTTTGCTGGAACTACGATGAGATCACGTCGTTACAAAAGGATGAATGTTGCATTGTTCCTTTTCAGTTCTGTGCTCGGTGGATCTGAGCGGGCAGCGAGTGTCCCTGCAGATAGAGAAAGTGGGTTCCGATCCGTATTGTGAGATGAGCCTTGACTCCAAAGTTGAGGAGAAGATGAACGTGGCGGCGGGCTCCAAAGCCAGCTTGTCCTTCCTCGACTGTCCGAATGAAGAGGTGCGCCTGACGGCCAGCGAAGTTATCGGTAAGATTATAATTATTATTCTTTTAAAGCAAGGAGATTGTTATCTTAACATAAAGAACTGGAAACATCAGCATTTTTCAGAAATGTCTTTTTCAGAAATATTTTTTTTGTTTGTGCCGTTCCTTTCCTTTGAAAACTCAACCTCTTGTGTGTCTTTTTGATCACAGGCTGCCAAAACGTGTCGACGTGCCCCGCGACCCCCCTCACCGCGCCCCAACTGGTGTCCTGTCTGCGGATGCCCCTCCACAGCTTCACCTGGCACCTCAGCGTCCCGCAGCACAGCACCCTGGACCTGGTGTCGCCCACGGGGAGTCTCCGGCCGGCCCTGCCCGGCCACAAGTGCAACGGGTCGGCGTCGCTGCACGTGGCGGAGGGGGGCGGCTTTTCCGTCGGAGACTTCTGCTTCAACGGAGTCATCCGGAGAGTTCAGGCGAACACCAACGTCTCCGTCACGGCTGCGGCGCACGACTTCAGCAAGACCAGGGGGCCTTTTCTCAACGTCAGCTACAGTCAGGAGATCACGGGTAAAACATCACTGTGCTACTGTAATCAATATTTTACTCTTTGATTGAGCTGGATAGTGTTTCCTTGGTTTATCGATCAGTAATTTGTCAGAGAATAGTGAAGAATTACCGTTTGAACTGCCCAGAGCCCCAAGTGGCGTCTTCATATCGAGTGTTTTGTCCGACCAACTTGTCCTTAAACCTAAAGACCTTCATGCAGTGGTCATGAATGAGTTTTTGCTGAGACTTCATTAGGCTCACTCATCATTTGTTGTTTACTTTTTAAGATCCTCAGGGTGCAATGATCAGTTGCAAATCACGTCACACACTTTTTGCATTTCTAAATCCATAATATCCAGTACATATCCTCTATAATACACCATGGACTGTTCATGTTTATATACATAGAAGTTATGGAAAGAAAAAAATAGCCCATAATATGAAAGAATATGTCATAGTATGATTATATTATGACATATGAAAACTCAGGAGGAGGTGGTGAAGACCAAACCATAGCATCATAGTCAGTAACATGACTCTAAATGAATGTTGATACACTACAATACAATACTACTTTATTCATCCTGAAGGCAATTTGGTTTAAGGCAAGCGAAGAAAACCAAAAACAGGACACAGACATGCACTGACAAACAAAAATGACATGATAAGAGTTCAGTTGCATTGAGCTAAAAGTGCGATTGCTTTTAAAAGAAAAAAAAAAAGCATGTTGCCTCACGTCTGCCGGATGTGCAAATAAGCATCTGTGTGTAAAGTTGTAGTGTTTTAAATAATTCCCAACGATTCACCAGCAAATTAGTGAAACAAGTTCGGACACGTTCTCTCTGTGTTCGTAGTCGTCGTCGTAGATAATGTAGGAAGTCGGGGACAGAACACGTAGATGTAATGTGGGATAATTCTACATGGGACAAGTGAAATGCCCCGACGATCCGGAATAATGATAAGAACATGACAAATCATTCTTATAATTATTCTCCAAGCATTGTATCATTCCATGAGATATTTAAAAGTAAAAATTGAAATGTGAATATTTGCTAGTTAACTTACTTTGACGGCTGGTCGGACAAAACAAGCAGCCGAGACTTCATCCTGGGTTTTTTCTGACATCTAAAAAAACCAAACGATTAAATGGTTTATTATTGGCAGATTAATCAATGATGGAAATAATATTTCCAGGTTGTAATGTTGTGATTAGTCAAACACTTTAGTTCCACACAGGGGCACTACCGTTCCACGAACCCCAGAGATACCTTTTTTTAGATGTACCGTCCAGCAGACACACGCGGTGTCGCAGTGCTCGGACTCAAGCGTGTTTTCCCCTTTTCCCCGCTCCAGAGACCTTTATTTACAGAGTCAGCCCCGAGGTGTCGTCTCCGACCATGCTGGCCAGCCCCAACTGGCCCCGGGGTATGAAACCTTCCTCCACCGTGTCCTGGATTGTCACGCTGCCGAGCCAGTACCAGGCGCACGTGCAGTTTGTCAACATCACCCAGCCCAAGTGCCTCGATCGGCACACGGCCATGACGGTGAAGATGCTCGGTCACGACGAGGAGATCATGAGCCGCCGGGAGGACGAGCAGGCGGAGGACAAGCTACTGGTGCCGCAGAGTTTCTACCTCAACATGTCCAACTGTATCCCGGAGGGGGGGGAGTTTGGCGCCGTGGCCAAAATCGTCCTGCAGAAGAAGTCCAGTGAGCAAACAACTCGCCTCTGCCTCTCATATGCATAAAATAAATCTGTACGTTAACAAATTAATATTCACATGTTGTCTTCATTCCTCTTTAGATCTCTTGGCCATCCTCCTCGGGATAGCCGGAGCCATTTTGCTTATGCTGATAGTGCTGGCTGTAGTGTGTGTCGTCACAAAGTGAGTACGACTGTAGGAGCAGGCCAAAACTGGGGGGGGTTGGGACGGGTGTGAACGATTAAAAAAAAAGGACAAAGACTATTTGCTTGCTCATCCGCAAACAATTGCATTCCTGAAACCAAAGCTACACCCGTGGGTTCAGTGTTTCGTTGTTGTCTGCACTTAATCTTGTTGATTGTTTTCTCTGAAGTCCCTTGTCTCTCTTTAAATTTGATATCATAATGCTTTCTGTCAGTTTTGAAGTGTGACGAACACGGGCCTTGGTCTCTAGGCAGTTTGACTCTGTCTCAGACAAAATGATAGAGGTATATTCTGCAAAACCTGTGTGTGTGCCTGGCAGCTTGTGTTGACTCCCTCTCTCTCTGTTCTCGTCTTTTCAAACAGGAAAAAGAAACAAGACAGAATGAACAAGGAGTCCTCCATCTACATCGGTAAGGGGAACGTCTTCCGCCCGGGCGACATGCACTTCACCAAGACCCGCTCGGACAACGAGTCCCACGTCTACGACTCCATCGATGAGACGATGGTGTACGGACACCTGCTGGCCAACTCCAGCTACGCCGAGAGCATGCAGGACCACTTCAACGGCATGCAGGTGGACTCCTACCAAACCTTCACGGGCCCCGCTGACGGGCAGCTGTCCGTCATCAAAGAGCCGGACGCGGAGCCCGAGACGGACCAGTTCAAGACCTTCCTGGACCCCTCCGATTCTTTCCTGCCGCCCCGCCCACGCACCCCCATCGACCGGCAGGACAGCCTCGGCTTCCAGGACCGCAGGATGGTGGACAACGAGCTGTACACGTTCAAGAGCACGGGGCAGATAAACACCATCCGGCTCTCCGCCGCCGACATGGAGCCGCAGCCGCTGACAATGGAGGAGTCCTTGTAGTGAGTCGGGACTGCGGCTGCACGATGGACGGCTGTTCCTCTCCTCCCGTCGCGGCGCCGGGTGTCTCCGGCCTGCACCGAGGTGCACGTCGTGACCACACACAGCGACTCTGAGTTCGATTTACGTTTTAATGTGGCGTTCGTCATCTTTTCTCAGAGCTCGGTCATTAACAAAGCTTCAAGAGGCGATCCTCCCCTTTAAAGGAGTAGTGCAACACTTTGGGGGTGATTTTTGAGACTCCACCCTCATGTCTGTATTGTACATATGAAGCTAATGCCAGCAGCAAGAAAGTGTATTTCACAAAATGTTGAACTACTCCTTTAATTCCTTTTTTGATCTGTTTAGGTTTATTCAATTTCTGAGCATGTGACCAGGACTCAGAGGCAGGGATTACGAGACAAATGTGCAACTATTGGTCTTTGTTTTTAAAAAGTGTTTTTAGAATTGTTTGCTAGTGTTTTTTTAAATATTTCTTTCCCCCCTTTACCTGTAAATACGTTTCTATTTTTTTTTTTGCAATAAATTTTAAGAAAAAGGCTTGTTTGACAAACTGTTTACTTTTTTGTGGTAACGGCAGCCATCACACACACACTGAAGCGGTGACGTTTCATTTTCCACTCCTGTGCTGGGACACTTTGAATTCTGGACGGTGAAAACTATTTTTTCGACCGCAGGAACTCTCCAGCCGTGGAAAAACAGGTGGAGGAGCAGACTGCACACTGCAGCCAGTGTTTACCATGGAGTAGTGTGTGTTTCACTGGGAAGAAGGAAAGAGAGAAAAAAAAATTCAACGCAGATGCCAGGTTTGCATAGTTGCGTCACGTTTCTCTCGCAGCTGCAAGTGTCAAGAATCTGCTTTTCTGCTCTTGTCTTGTCAGTTTTGCACAGTGTTGCATCATATTCTGTGAAGTGTGACAGCGGTGGACTTGTTCTGTCCGAGTGTTATTCATTCATTAAAAGTGAGTGAATGAAAGGTGAAGTACCCGACTATATTTCATTTATTTTGTTCAGTTTTCCGGCACATTTGCAGTTGAAATTGAACAGTTGAACTCTGCCCCTGGTGAAGATGCAGATGAAATCATCTTTATGATCGTCATTCTTCAGAGACTCAATAACAGCGCAGACGCTATACGGACACAGTGGTTGCAGCACATGAAATAAGTCCTGTACATGAACTCCTGTGTCCCAAGTTTATGATTTTTAACTGCACTTTGAGTTTTTCGTGTGGATTAACCAAACCAGACACGCCGTATCCGTTTGTGGGTTTTCAAGAAGCTGGTCAGCAGCTGTTTCCCCATTTCCGCCGTTTATGCCAAGAAGAAAAACTAAACCTTTGGATCCCGTCAACGCTTTGCCGCATTGCAACGAGAGTCTCCTCATTTAACACGAAGCAAGACAAAGGGCCACAGAGTAATGGAATTTTTTTTGCATTTTATTGATGTTGTCTTCGGGTTACATCAGGCTAGACACTATAGAGAGACTACAAAACTAGCAGACTGGAATAATCTCATTGAAGATGGTGAAGATTGAGTTAATTCTTCTACTCCTGAGTTTAAACCAGTGGTTCTCAACAACGTAACAAGACGCCTGGGTTTGTGGAGACAATGAAAAATAAAGTTACACCCAAAGTTTTAACATTTGTGAGAAGGTGCCAGCACCTGAACACACCTCTTATTGCCGGCACATTGGTGTTTTGACCTTTTAACGTCTGACATGTGTTTCTATATTATTATAAAAATACATAATTTTGTAAAAGGTTTTCAAGAAAGGATGAACAAAATATCTAAAATTGTTGCACAAGTCGCTGACGCCTGTCTCTTGCTTATTCTCGACTGGGCTTTTTGGGGGGTTTCCTTGGTTTTATTGTGAGCTCAAGGAATGCTGCAAATTACACTTGTGAAAAAGAACCACTTCATGCAGCCGACTGAGACTTTTTCCACCTGAATTTTGGTCCAGATGCAAAAAAACAAAACAAAAAACAGCTGAGAACCACTGGCTTAAAAACTCCTTCTTTTCAAAGTAGCAGACAAAGTGGCATTGCAGCGAGAGTACACAGACGAAGCAGCTCTGACCGTGCGCAGAGTCGGTGGTCAGACGATGTTGAACTGGCAGACGGAGGCCTTCTCGTCGCGGCAGTTCTCGTCGGACCACTTCCCTGAGCGGGAGGCGGCCGACAGGGTGGCGCAGTTCTGGGACTTGCCGCCGTCCGGCTGAGGGGACCGCGCGTCGGAGGCGTCCCAGTTTTTGTACGTGGCGCCGGAGCCCGTCTGGTCCACCCAGGTGCCCTCGGTCGCCATGTCGTTGACCCCCAGCCAGATCTGGTCGTCGGGGCCGACGCTCTGGCGGACGTAGTCCCGGAGCTGGTCGTTCTCGTCGCTGGACGTGGGCGTGCTGAGGACACCGCCCAGGGCGTTGCAGTCCTCGCTGGCGGTGTGATAGTGCTTCCTCACAGGGTCAGCCAAGAAACACTTGCCGTGGATCTTTACGCCTTTCAAGCAGACTTGAGAGGGAAGTGAAAGAGAGAGGCGGGTCACGTCAAAATGAACTGTGGAAATCTGCGCTATCTTCTCTGGTGATATTTCGAGTATAGTCATCTGTAATATCCTCAGTGATAATGAGCATGAAGAGAATTTTGGGATGCGCAGGCCCAACTGGATTTCATTTTGTGTTCTCAACAAGAAACCAGACCGAAGAGCTGCGGTTTCAAAAAGAGCACACGTGTGTCCCAACTGTCTTTACTTTTTCAGAGAGGCATGGCTCAGACTGTTGGACACAATTGGAGAATATTTTCTTCCGCCAGCGGCACGTCACCATATATTAGGGTCTGTAACCATTCTCCAAATCCTCCCAGTTCAGTTTATCAACCCAGAGCTTTAGACCTACACTTAGATCCTCAGAAGGATTTCCTGTTCTCTGGGGGGGAAGTTAAAGAGGCTCAGGGCCACAAGATAAGGTCAAAATGCTGAATCCACCTTCGTTGACGCTGTGCTTTATTATTGCATATTCCTATTAAATTAATCGACATGTTCTGCACAACTGATGGACATGCATTTGTCCACTCAGCCTGATCAGTAATCGAGCTAAAGGTAATCTAGTAAGACGACCCTGGTTGTGGGGGCACACATGTGGACAAGAGGGTCCTCCTCTCCCGTTCACCTGTCTGCAGGGCCTGTCGCTCCTTCAGGAGGTTGAGCTCATCCACGATGTCGTTGATCTGTTTCTGCAGCTCCTCGATGGCGTGGTCCTTTGTCGCATCTGAGTCCGACAGGGACACAAAAACATTCAAATCCAATCAACCACAACTCAATTTGAAACAGCAACCTGCCGATCTTCACACAGGCTGCGAAGCGCCACGCGTCTCCTGTCCTACCCTTTTTCACCGGCTTCTTCCTCGATGGAGTCTGCTGCAGCGAGCAGTTCACCAGCAGCAGCGCTCCCAGCAGCAAACACACTCCTCTGAGCTCCATGGTTAGACCCGTTGAAATGAGGCTGCTCCAACTTGGACGACTGCAATTTATCTCCCTCCCTCTCTCTCTCTCTTTCAATCTCACACCCTCCCTGCTCACAGCTCACAACAGGGGAAAAACATTGAAGTCCAAAACCCTCATTTGCAGGAATAACAATTCAACCTCAGGAGCCTTAGAGCGGAGAACCAGTGCTAACCAGAGCCAGGTGTGGAACGGCAGGTGGAGATTGGCAGACATGGCGAGACGGTGTGGAAAAGGTTATGACATAACAGCTTCCATCAAAAGAAATAAAGACACACACACACCAACTCGTCTGTTGCATAAAAGCCTAAATAACTTGGTTACAGTTTATTACTTGCCACACACACAAAAAAAGACAGAATAAGACATTTCTTTCCTTAAAAACTGTCGAGAAGCTCTGAGGTGTGGCATCATTTGGAACAAAAATAAAATTAAAATATTTCCATGTGTTTTCGGCAGCTGCGAGGCGCTGATATCAAAAGTTAATCCATCATTACCTTTGATGTCTCATCATTTCATCGATCAGACTCTTGTGTTTTTCGTTTTGAACTCTGGCCACAAATAGGAATTTGTTTTGGACCTGTCTGCTGCTAGCCTGAGCGTGCGCGCACACACGCGCACACACACACGCACGCACACACGCACGCACGCACGCACGCACGCACACACACACAACAGTCTGTCAGGGTTGGAAACCATCCAGTCACATCTGGTCTTTCTGTGAAGACTTCAGCTTCACACAGTCCTCGACTGACACGTGGCAGAGACAGAAGGACGCGGAGAGGCCGGACAGTTTCCTGATGGGTCGCCACTGACACTCACATCTGAAATACAGAACTTCATATTTTATTTTCAAGTTTCTTTACCCAAAGATAATGAACTCAAGCTTGAAGAGTGTCGACCCAAAAACACCAAGAAACTAGAATGTTCTTGTTATGTTTGTAGTGTTTGGCTTTTGACTCTGTAATTTCAATATCTTCATTTTTTTTAGGTACCTTCAACAATTTTAATAACCAGTTTATCATTTAATAAAATTCACTGGTTCCAGCTTCTAAAACTTAAATATTTGCCTTTTTTTTCTCTGAAAATAAACAGAATATATTTATTTTTAAACTCTTAGTCAAACTTAACAAGTTATTTGAGGCTCCCAGAAGAATTTTTTTGCATTTTCTAACTTTATAAAACAATTGACTAATCAAATAATCTGCAGATTATCTGATAATGAAACTATTTAGTTGTTGCAGCCATTAATCAGAACTTTGATTCTGATTTAAATGGCAATCAAGCTCCAATAAAGACAAACACAACATGGCTGCTGCTGCGTCTCCATCAAACAGGAACTAAATCCAACATGTTTTGATGTGTAATAAACACCCGCGACACTAAACCCAAAGACAAGCAGACTTTACAAATTAAAAGGTTTTATTAGAAAATTTATGTTAACACGTACATACATATTAGTGACAATGTCGATACAGTCTCAACCGAGGAAGCCAACTTTCAGTCTCTTCTTTCCCAAACTCTCCTCCTCCTGCAGCAGCGTCATGAGCGGAGCGTGAAGAGCTTTCCCGACACGTTTGCCTGCCTGGAGACACAAAAACATGTCCAAAAAAATTATGTTTCATGGCATTTTCCCTTAAAATTACATCTTTATTATTGTAAAATTACAATTGCATTCTTGTAATATCACCCCCCCCCTTAAATGATGACTTTATTCTCTCATAGTAGATTTTAATAGTATGACTTTATTTTCAAAGAGATTTTTTTGAAGAGCACCATGTGTTTATTGTAAATTTAAATGTAACTTACCTTTTAGTATTTTTCATATATTTTGTCATGTAATTTACTTACTTATATACTTACATAATTTAATAACTGTCTTTCCTCGCATTATGGTACGGTGGGAGTTAATGTCAGAGGGGACTGGATTATCATTATTGATGAAATCTTTACATTATGTCCAATACAGTGTTTTTCAATAGACCAAGATTATAACACAGATATTTCTGGATGTACTGTACGGTATTTGTAGTATCAATATTTGGACAAAAAACAGCTACAGGAACATTTCCTTTAGATGTGAGTTACATGAGAGGACTGATATTACTCCCATGTTTGTAAATACTAAACCACTTTATGCTAATGTGCTAGCTGTGGTGAGAGGAGGACAGATGGTCGAGGAAGAGGAAGGGGAGGGCCGGACTCACCTCTGTCATTTCAAAGATGCTCTCTGGGTCCAGGCTGCCGCCGCCCGTCTTCCTCATGCAGGTGACGGTGCCCTTGTGCGTGACGGAGATGATCAGGCTGGCCACGGAGCAGGCCTTCTCCTGCAGGGTTGCGTCCACCACGTGTCTGTGGCCAACCTGCAGACACAAGCGGCGGGTCGCGGTCGGTTTCATGTGACAGACAAAAAAATCTTAACCTCCCGAGTGCAAGCTAATGAGCTCACCTTGCACAAGGTCACCACGCAGGGTACGTTTTCCACATTGAGCCTCATGCAGTCGTACGGGTCGTCCGACAGTTCGATTTCCTTCGTTCCTTCTTCGTCCGCCGATATGTGCACTCTCGGAATTCTGTCGGTGGTGAAGTCAGAGGACTATTTATTTAAAAAGCCTATTCAGTCTTTATATTTACGACGGAGTTTGAGGGCCAAGTGAGACTTCCAGAATAAAGTCGTAATATAATGAGAATAAAGTTGTAATTTTACGAGAATAAAGTTGTGATTAAACTAGAAAAATGTAACGTTTATTTAATATTATTTTATGGAAATAATCAGCAACCCAGAGGACTGGCAACAGCTTCCTCTGGTGTGGTGCCACACTGACAACAGGTACGTTAATGTCCAGTCGTCCATGTTAAACGTTTATTAAACGCTTTTGCTCATTCACCTAGACTGAAGTTACAGTTTCACAAATGTTTTTCCGTCTCAATTTGGCCCCTAATGCTCCGACCTAATATATTGAACTGAATAATACAACAGCTTTAAGAGATCATGGGCTCAACAATCCAAACATTAAGACCCAAAAAACCCCCACAGCGGCAGTTGACTCACTTTGTGTTGAAGAGCGCCGCCTTGACAGCTACTGAGATGGCATCGTACAAGTTTCCATCACACTGCAGGAGCTGCGGAAACACAACGTGTTGCGTCAGATTGTTAACTCACTCAGCTGTTCTTGTGTTCCCTATTCTCGCCTCCTGTAATTGGCTGCCGTTTAAATGTAGGATTGTTTTTAAGATTCTTTTCATAACTTTTAAAAGCTCAGAATGTTCTGAGCTACTAACTCCATATGATCCGAACTTTCTAGTAGTTCCCAAGTCGAGGCTGGACATTCGCCATGAGGGGTTTGGAATTCCTTGCCTGTGGAGATTAAACTTGCCAGCACTTTACCGGTTTTCAAATTATTGCAAATTGCTATTGCTTTTCAACGAAAAGTCTGATTCTTAACTGATTTTGTTTGTTTTCATTTTTTTCTCTTTTGCATCATCCGTTTTGTCTTGTTTCATTCTGTTTTGTATTATTCCAATGTAAAGAAGTTTCTAACCTTGTTCAGATAAGCGCTATGGAAGTAAAATGTTATTAGTATTAGAGTTTCCACATAAGTTTCGTGTACATATTTCTCGACAAACCATCCAACTAAAGTCCTTATGATGTGAATGGGCGATTGCGGCGTCCGACCACCCACCAGCACATCCACGTAGAGCACCCAGCAGTGTTCTCCTGCGCTGATACAGAGGCTCTTCAGGTCCACGCTGTGTTTGTTGTCGAAGACTTTGTAGAGAGTGTTGCTCAGCTCCGTCCCCAGTTCATCGCCTCCTCTGCCCTCGA
Source organism: Scophthalmus maximus (assembly GCF_022379125.1). Classification (NCBI taxonomy): domain Eukaryota; kingdom Metazoa; phylum Chordata; class Actinopteri; order Pleuronectiformes; family Scophthalmidae; genus Scophthalmus; species Scophthalmus maximus. The sequence goes on along the minus strand of NC_061536.1, from coordinate 11,322,520 downwards.
ACTCAGGGGTCGCGTTGGCCGAACTGGTAATGGAGGGAGAGAAGAAGGCGGTGAACATGTGCTGCAGCTGAACATCTATAAGTCTGGGAGGTCATCTTCTTTATTGAGTCAGTGGGGGAACAAGGTGAGGAAGAGTTGGGAGAGCTAGTGGTGAGACAGACTGACCCTGCTACACCTCTCCACACACGTTTTGTATTTATTTGAATATGAATATTTTCCAGGTAGGTTCTCGCATTATCTGCTGGAGACACAATCTCACAGGGAACAGACGGCACAACTCTACCTCCTAGTGGCAGGGAGTCCATCAAAACACCACCGAAACCTTTCCACTTACTATTATCATATGTATTAAGGACATAATATTAGAAAAATTATTAGAAAAAAAAACACAACTCCTTATTTTTGTGAGTGACATTTAAAACATAATTTTATTTTGGTTTAAATAACATAACTCTTTACTTTAAAAGTATGAGAGGCAGTTATAATAAAGTAATAGAAGGGTAAAGTGTTACTGAATGCAATATACACCATGGTTTAGAACATTGTGTGTCAAATTCCAAAACTTTAAGATTTAATGTAATTTTCCAAACTAGGAAATCTTTTCTTGTTTTGTTTTTTACTCCTGGCACTATGCACCCCACCTACCAGTCAACAAAGAACTCCAAATAACCTTCATCCGGCACCATGGGCCTCGGTTTTCCGATGTCAGCCTTAACCCCAACTAGTACGGCTGTGTGGCCCTGACGGAGAGAAAGACACAGTCAACAGGTCGGTGGAAGTAGGAAACCAAAACGAGCTTGTTGTGTGCACAGGAAGTGATTATGAGCATGTTTTGAGCCAACATGTTGGACTATGTGGTGTGTTTGTCTTTTACCAGTGAGACTTTGGCAGATCCGTCGGTGTTGGACACCACGTCGGTCTCGATCTCCATGTGTCTGTAGTCCTCGCAGCCTCGGCCGTCCACTCGCAAATCATCCTGTGACGACCAGGAACTGACATGAGATTACAGAGGTTCTAAAATATGGAACTCGTTCCCTCCTCGCATACAGAAACCTTCTCCAACTGTCATTTTAAAAAAATCTGTGAAAAATAATTGACTTGAATCAGCTTATATTTCCTTTTTCTTGTTATGATTACTTTATTTTTTCTCTCCTTGTCCCTTTTTTATAGACTATATAACTTTTTATTTTTTCGCTTCATGTTGTACATTGTTGAATAATGATAATAACAACCTGCTAAGCCCCTTGTGGGTTTTGCTTGGTTTCCTTTGCATGTCCTTTTTTTCACTTAATGTCTCTTGAATGTATCCCTGTTGTTGTTGTTGTTTATAACATGTGCTAAATAAAGCAAATTTTAAAAAAAAACATGTCAACAACACAGGCTCCGTTAGCAAAATGCTAACGCAGCTAACCGCCCCTTACACAGCTGCTTTACAACGGAGTTATTTCACGTACAGACGTCGTGTGTGTGTGTGAGTGAGGGTGTGGCAAGTGGAAACAAAACAAAAAACAAACAAACTCACCCGTATACCGTGTAAAATGTAAACCTTCTCAGCCTCGCTGACTTTAACCGTCGCCATACTGACGGGGAAACACTTCCGGTCGCATGTGTTGCGCCGTCGCTCGTCCTCGACGTCATCAAAAGACGACAATGTGCAGCTTTATTTAAACGAACATATTACAAACACGATAACTAATAACGAGACATCTAGCTCCTAAAAAATATGTATATGTTAATATGAACTTAAACAATTCATGTATTAAAGTACCGTATAATGTAAAAACAACAGCAGTGATAGTAATAGTAACAATAATTTAACAAAAAAAGTATTTTTTATCTGTTCAGTGGATTTTTTGTAAAGTTGATCCATGGGCTCTTTTATTGAATGTGTAATTTCTTTTATTTCTTTTATTAATCTCTGTCTTGCACCGTGTGATGTGATTGACAGCTCTTCTTTCCTTTAAAAAACACTTTTAATGTCAAGTTTTTGAGAGATCACCAAGACTGTTGACCTGCTGGTGTTATTACATTGTATCACCAGCAGGTGGCTTTTACAGGCAAACAAGAAGAGAGGGGATACTGCACTGGACACAGTCAGCGATACAATGAAAGGAAGAGGTCTCACTCTGCCAGGGTTACTATAAATAAATAAATAAAAAGTCTCCTATACATTCCCTGATCATTTTCTCTAAGGTTAAAAAAACAACAACAAATACAACAACAACAAAAAAAACCTTCAAAAAGTATGCTATTGTGTTTGTGTGGGAATTATTTCAAAAGTGGAGTTGGACTCACTAAAGATATACTTTCAATTATATAATTTATTCAGAAATCCTTTTTTGGGGGGGACAACTTCATGTTTTTCAGAGAATGGCAATATGGAAAATCACATTGATAGAAATCTGATTCGTTAAATCGAATTAAATTAAACAGGGGAAACTGTATTTATTGATTGATTTTGATCTAAAACATCTCACAAGACTTTGCAGGTCAGGAGATGGTAAAGAGTAGACTATACAATTTGTCTTTAGAGATAAGACTATTATGCTTATTGATTAGTTAATCTTTTGCGGGGTACAAACAGGGGACCCTGTTTGTACCCCCAGGATCTACGCCCATGGTGTTTACTCAAATAAGGTATTTGGGTATTATATTTTTCGTCTCTCTTCCGATCATGAGGGTGACATCATTATACCACGAGGGGTGATTCCTCCTCTTGCCAGTAAACAATCTTTGACAGTGACTGCGCAGGTGCGCGTCCCTGGTGCAGGTGCGCTCGTGACGTCACTGCCTAGCAACAATTGCCAGGAAGAAAAGAAAAAAAGAAAAAAAGAAAAGATTTGCTCACTTAGTTACCATGTCGGCTCGGACGCGGTGGGGCTCGTTTTAAACGCGACTTCATTTCAGCCGTGTCTTTGTAAAAGTTTTGAGGTTGACAGTAAGAAAAAAGGAGCTTGTGTGTTTTTTTTTTTAATTTTTAAATTTAGAAGTAAACAAAGCAAAGGTGCAGGTGAAGGCGGAAAATGGGTAAAAAGCAGGAGACAAATCCGGACTCCGAGTACGGTGAGTTCACAGCTGATCGTCCCCGAGTCCCCGTCGAGGGAAGACTGAAATATGGATTTGTGTACCGTTATTCACGTCAACTCTCTCGTCATTTGAACATGTTTTAATAGTTTACAAATGTCCTAGGCATTGATGTCACATGAGTCAAAACGCCCACAACACCTGACCTAAAATAAAAGACAGAAATGCTCGAAAATAAACTGGCATCTTAAACACGGAACAGATATTTACAACAAAAGGTCTGGATGAGTTTTTGTGGCTTTTCTTAAAGTATCCCCCCCCCCCCCCCCCCCCCCCCCACTCAGGTCTCTTAAAGAATAAATCTAAGAAAGAAAGAACGAAAGAAAAAAAGCCATCATACAAGTTAGGCCATGAATTGTGATAGTCATAACTATCCAGTTTTCTTATATTAGAATACTTATACACCATAAAGAAGTGGTGGTGGTGGTGGTGGCATTTGTCAAGTTGTCTTTCTTGTTATTGGGACAAGTTTTGTATCTTTTTTTAGCTATATGGAAAACATATTGTTAGAAATCTAATTCATTAACAGCTTTTTTTCAGTTTAAGATTAAACCGGGAAGCGGTATTTAATGATTGCTTTTGATCTAAAATAACGTCTCACAAGACGATGGCGCTCACAGAAAACGCCGATGAGAAGACTATTCAAGACTTTAAGTGTTAGGTTGATTGATTGAGTAATTCTTATGGACAATATCCATTTGTTTTTTGTTTCCAGCTTATTAGATGTGAATATATTTCTGGTTTCCTTAGTTTGGGTCGGTTGGAGTGTTTTTCAGACAAAACAAATTGAGGACACAATTTTCTCGCAGCGACTGACCTAGAGAATAATCAACAGGACAATTGATCGTAAAATAATCGTTGTTTGCAGCGTGATTAATCCATATTCTAGTTGGAGTGATGTCTTCAGATGTGTGGAGCCAAAGGGGAAGTCAGTTCACTTTCAGGAAAGACTAGATCGACGTCAATTTTGAAGCTGGAAAATCAAATACTTGCTTGAATCAGTCACTCAAGTCAGCTGATCAGTGAATTGTTTCAGCTTTTAAGCCTAAAAGTGAAAGGTTTTTTATTTTGCTGTCACCTAAATTCAGCAGCAACAACAACCTCATGTATTTTTTCCTTCATAATGACTTGAATGATTGTTTGACTATCTAAGTAGCCGAACGGCTGCTGTTGCGATAAAGGCCGACCGATGTTTATTTCACCAGTGCAGACCAATCCTCTTGTATCATGTCGAACGAATCGTGTTTTGCTCCGCAGTTCGCAGACGGTATACACGTATACACACAGAGCACAAAGTCGGGGAGTTGTTGCTGTCGATGCTGACTCTTTTCAGACCACGCAGATTTTTCTCTCATGCAAACCGCAGATGCTTGTTTTTCTCTGTATCCCTGTTTACTCTCCGTGGCATTTGGATGTATTGACGGAGTCACAAGTCTGTTGACTGTCTGGGAGGCTCCACAAGGCTCCAGAAAACAAACCCTCCCTGGAAGTAAATATCTAAAATGGGATTTCACGTCGACAGGACGAGTGTCTGAGCGGACACTTGGCCGCACCTTGACAATTGAACCTCATCTCAGAAAAATCAATGAGATGAGATGGTACTTTGTTTATCCCACGCCGGGGAAAAATCGCTTGTTTACAGCAGCAGCATCAGGAAAGAGGTAGAAATATCACAAATGTGGCAAAAAATATACAATAAACAACAGAGGGAAAAGAGTATAAAATAAACAACTTACATACATTTAAACATAGTGTTCATAGTATATATATATATATATATATATATAAATATATATATTAATTAGAGCCCGACTGATATTATCGGCCAACTGACTTGAGCCTTTAAATGTTTACATTTTATGTAAAATAAGTGTTTGTTATAAGTTAGGTTGTATTTTTATTTTCAATTTATAGTTATTTATAATAAAGTTCATGGTTAAACAAAAATATCAAGCCTCAATCACATGTCTTTGTCAGGAAGGTTTGATAACGACATTTTAGAAATCATTGAATAATATATACTGTATATATAAATCGGCCGATGTATCGGTATTTGGAATCTTGTACCACCAAATATCGGCATTGGCCCCCAAAAAATCCATATCGGTCGGGTTCTAATATATATGCGTGCAACTTACGCAGTTGTGGTGGTGGATATAGACGACTCTATAAAGTACACGCGGTGAAAAAGAGTCATGAATATGATGAGACAGTACGGCAGGACAGTAGTGCAGGTAGATAGCTGTGTCTGCTCGAGGCCCCCACTGTCTCGTGAAGGGGGGTGAGAGGTATCGTCCATGATGGATGTCATCTCGGCCGACATCCTCGTCTCCCCCCACCCTCCATCGTGTCCAGAGGGGCAGTCCTCTTTTTCAGTCTTTGTATGTAAATTCATGTTCTCCTTTAACGCATCACCGTGTTTTTCTAATTGCTCTTCAGCTTCCTGCTACCTGTTCTACCAGTCTGCATGAGGAAGTAGAAATCCTTGATGACAAGGATGACAAGGGTTGAGTCATTTTCTTGTTAAATATTTCCTGTCTTGTTCGTGTTTTGGAGCAGTTTTCAACACATTTCAAACTTTTCACGATCCTGCAGACGGTCGAGTGTGGGGAAATCAGTGGGGTTGTGGCTGTTGCTGCAAACCATTGACCAGAAAATTTGAGGCAACACGGTGATTTTTGAAACACATGCTTGTTAATATAGCTAATGTATAAAGCACAAGGACTTTATACAGTTTTTCTTTTTAAAATGCACTATAGCAGTTTTAGAGGATTAAAGTCCATCACAAAGTTACCAAGTAATTCATTAGTGGTTTGGCAGAATACTAATCAGTATTTGTGAAACAAACGAAACCACAGCAGCAGGAACCAGCAAGTGGTTCCTGCTGCTGTGGTTTGAGTCAATGAACGTGCCCTTTATCCTCATATTTCAGATTGCCTCGTAAATTGGAATTCTTTTTGTTCGTGTTCTTTTCCTATTCCTATTGTCTTTTTTGGGATTTTGCAAATCCCAGTTTTGAAAATACAAACAAACCCTGCAGCGAGCTTTCTTTGGGTTCAACGTTCACCACTTTAAAAGACCGTCCTGCAACTTTTTTTATGAGAGCATAAAAACAGAAAAGTCCTTTGTGTGTGTGCGTGCGTGCGCGTGCGTGTGCGTGAGTGTGCGTGTGTGTGTGTGTGTGTGTGTTGCAGTGTCCTGGCAGAGCTGAAATCCGACACTGGTGGCGTTACACGTTTGCAGTCTGTTTGGTCTTTCTTCCTAAATCCTGTTTCCTTGTGTGGCGGTCCACTGACATTCCCACAGTCGTTGTGTAATGATCCATTTCAGATTAATAACCGTGTCATATGAAGAGGGTGTGAGTAGAGGAGATCACCTCCTCTACTCCGGAGCAACGTTTACCATTGTTTCCACATAACTGCTCCTTGTAAGCAGTTTATCAAATTATCCTGAACTCTGTAAGTTTTTGTGATGTTTGTTCACCAGACCGTGTACTGGACTGTGTCAGTCTTGGGTCCGACTGAATACTGACTTACTGCATCCTGTTTGAAGATTTGTATCCTGTTAAGTCCTGCCCGTGTTGACACAGTTTCCATTTGCTCCTATTCAAATGACACAGCCAGTCAAGATAATGTCGCCCGAGCCTCACACATCATTGCTTATGATTGGTGAGCCGCCCGGCTAAATGAACGTCCCTCTTGGACCAGTCACGTGACCAGAGCACGTTGGTATGGGAATCCGACAAATATAGGCTCACAACCGCCCTCACAACGTTTTACCATGATTAGTGTTGCTAGTAAACACTCTCCTCCTCTGAAAGCTGTACTTTGAATTCAAATATCATTCCTGTTCCAGGAAACAAGAGGGAGACATTTCTTTTCCTGTAATGTAGCCACCTCTGACATAGGGATTATATCTTAAAGCTCCAGCAAGCCCAGGAAAAAAAACTACAAGATTCCTTATCTCGTCTCTAAAACCTTTGTGTTCATTGAGTTAAAGTGTTCATTAACCCAAAACAGAGGAGATGAGAGGATTCCTTATTGCTCAGAAACATCAACAACCTTTTTTTATTAGTTGTAATACTTCATTCATGAAGAGCCGAATGACGGACACCGTGGCCCCAAATGGGCCTTGTTTACAGTAGACTTAACGTCTGGTCAAAATCTGTATTTTCCTTAAGACTGAGTTTGATCTTTTGGATTTAATCATGTCCCCGCGGTGTCATGACAAAGCCGAGTATTGAACCACCGTGTCCTTGATAATCTGTGTCAGAAAACACGCACAAGGAAGTGGACAGTTTATGTCTCGTGACACACCAGCAGTCAGTGAAGGTCGTTTCACCGGTGAGATTAAAGGCCTTTGATGAGACCCAATAAACTTTTCTTTTCTTTTTTTTTTCTTTTCCCAGGAGAACCTGCTCAGTTTGACCGGACCTTCAGAGGACCCATACAGAAAAGGTGAATCCGCCTCGTTGGCCATCGGTTAATTGGTCAAATCCTCAGTCGTGCTGTGGGGGTTTGGGATGTACTCGTATGGGTCTTAGTGTTTGCAAAACTGACTTTGTGTTTGCTGACTGATGGAATCACATTTGCGCCCCCAAGGCAAACTTCAATGCAAAGCTCAACCAGCTCACTCACACATGTTCCTGTCTCTCCTTCTCTTCATCAGAGGGTGCACTGATATAATATGCTGTATCCTGTTTATGGCCGTCATCCTTGGCTACGTTGCAGTGGGGATTTTAGGTATGAGTCGCCCGGCAACACCAATAACACAGTCGGGCACGGAGTTTGTCCCATTCTCTGTGACACCATGATCAGTCATTGTTCTCTACCCGCCCGTCTCTGGGTCCCTCTTATTCGTTTCACCAGTTACATCTGCAACAATTGTTCGCATATGTTTTTCCTAGCATTCATGCTTTCTATGCTGAGAGGATCAACACCACTGCCATATCTACCCTTTCAATATGAAGCTGCATCTACTAGCTTATCTTCAGACAAAACATTGAGATTTACACAGCTGTTAAACCTGTCTGGGGACCGTTTCTTGGTCAAGAGCAGTGACTTCCTGCACGGTGACGACAAGACGCCGTGAAGAAACACTTGGAGATGCAGCGTGTGAATGAGTGAGCTTTGTGTGGAGTTCAGTCCCTGTTAAAGAGGCACAAAAGCTGCTTTCAAAGACGCAATGAAGTCTGGACAACTTAACCTTTTCCCGGAGAGGCCGTATGTGTGAGGAATCAAATGTCCGCAAAAGGAACCCTAACCCGTTGGTGTGTGAAATGGGCTCTGGATTCACAGTTTTCATGCGGCAGGTCGAGCTTTTGGTTGTCGCTTCGCATCTCCTGCATGAGAGTGCTATGAACCTTCTCATCCAAAGTGAATATGCACATCTCAGAATTGTTGCATTATTTCTTTGATCTAAGAGTTTCTACCTACTCTAGATTAGGGCTGCAACTAACGATTATTTTTGATAATGGACTAATCTGTTGATTATTTCCTCGATTAAACGATTAGTTGTCTGGTCCATAAATTGGTGGAAGATGTTGATCGCGTCGATTTAGCGCTGAGAACTAACAACACAACGCCTCCGTTACTGTGCGTTGTGTACAAACAGCTGATTTAGCTGTGCGCTCTTTATTGCCCCGTCATCAAACTCATTCCGACACCCAGGGCCCCTCGCTCTTATCTAGAGTCAACAGAGGTAATCAGAGAGAGGTCATCAGTTATACGTGTCAGCGGCTCAGTGTGTCGCAAGTAATCTGCTACTTCCTCCAGTGGAACCACCGGTTGGCTCAAAGTGGACTTGTTGTGCTTAAGTGGAGGAAAATCTACGGGCCATCGACGATATCATTTATTATATCATTGACAAAATCGTATACTGTTAAATGCATATGACTATTACACGAGCAAATGGCTGAGGAACTCACCGGCTTTGGCTTGTTCGTGTCTAATGTGACTAAAGTTCAAGAAACAATCCCTCGGTGCTACAGGACGAGACATTCTGCGTTATATTACATTCACAGCAGCTAACAATAGGTGTGTACCAACCAAACTGCATAGGAACAAGCGAGGCGTCATCAGAGGTTCCTCCTGTCCGATAGAATGTTTGCTCCCTCTTGTGGTCTGACTGAGATGAACCGTCTGTAATGCACTGAATTTTGTGAACACTATAGGTTCTAGTTATATTTTCCACTGCAGATCGTTTTTATTGCATACTGTACTATGAAAAGAGTTCATTTAATTTATTAGTTATTTGCAACCCAGTATGAGTGTTAGACAGTTTAGAAATTTTAGTGACCATGTTGATGAGGTTATTGTAAAAAATATTTGAATAATAAGACCAGTAATTAATAGCTGTAGTTCAGCCATGGTGCAGTAAGAAGTTGTATGTTCCCAGGGTTTTAAATTTCAGATTTGAGAGTGTCTCTCGGATCATCATGGTGTCTTCACAAACGCTAAACTCTAAATTATCTTTTACATCAGTGACTTTTTATTCTGTTCTTCTTATCGCTGTTGTCACCTGTTTGTTTTTCTCCCTATCAGCTTGGCTCTACGGTGATCCGAGGCATGTTCTCTATCCAAGAAACTCCACTGGGTGGTTCTGTGGCATTGGACCAAACAAGTAACTGGATCTCTTTCTTTTACCTTTTCACGTTGGGTTATGAACATGCCTATGATGGATGTATGACTCTTTATTTCTGTGTTTCCTCTCTCAGAGGCAGACCCAGTTTGTTCTACTTTGACATCCTGAAATGTGCCACATCTGTCAATGTTATGGCAACTGCCCTCAATGGTTTCCAGTGTCCAACCACACAGGTAGATTAGTGTGAGCCGCTGGATTGTAGTGAACAATTTGCTGTACTTGTTCCAAGTGTGGCAGAAATTATCTTCTGGGTTTTTTTTTCCCCACTGCACATAGGTGTGTGTGGAAAAGTGTCCTTCTTCCTTCTGGGCCGTGGGGATACTGTCATATCTTCCAACTGTGAAACCAGCAAGTGTTTTCAATCAGAGCCTCTGTGTGCCATCTCTCCACCTGGAAAATACGACTCTGGTAAGTCCCATTCTGCCGCCATTCATGTGTCTCTGAACTACATTGAGATTTGCAGTATATTATTTTCAACACACTGATTTAACATTTTAACAGACCGTCAAAGACATTGTGGACAAGGAGTTGTGTCCTTTCTTCCACATGCCTACGATCTCTGGTGAGTGCAACCGCTCATTTTAATTTTGGTCGACATGATTGCTACAGCACAGTCCGGTTATGAGTTCAATACAGCTGCTTGTTTAATGTAAGGGGATTAACACACTGCTACTTTTTCTTCTTTAACATATAAGTTCAATGGATGAGGACTTGAGATACAACTTAATGAGCGACAACCAATAAGCGTATTAATATTGATGTGATTTAATTTGGCTACTCTCTCTGCTTTTAGTGCTGGGGAGATGTTTGCCTGATGTCGCAGCGCTGGGCAAGATCCCGTCAGAGTTTTCCAACATTCCAGGTTTACCCTCCTCAGTCAACGACACCGTCGACCTCATCAAGAACGGCACCGGGTAAGATGCAAAGGAGTCAGACCCTTATCGTATTGATTTGATACAGAACTTTTGCCTATTCATACAGTACATGCATTAAATCACACACAGCTGCACATATAATAACACAGACACACTTAAATAACACTGTTTCTCTCTCCTCCTCATCACCAGCACAGAGTCAGTGGCTTCGTGAGTTGTTGTGTTCATCTGTAGTGTAGCAGCCGGTTGTAGTCACTCCTGTCAGTTAAACACAGTGGCCCGAGGTGCCGTACAGCGTTAGAGCTTTAATGTGTAGTTTTCTTAGAAAATATTTTCTCCTTCTCTTTCTCTCTCTATGATACCTGTCTGGGGTTTTTTCTGTTGTTTTCTTTTGGTCTGTCTCGCTTCATCTGTGTAGTGGGGATTCATTTATTTTTCAAAAGCACAAAATTTCTAGAGTTTGCTGAACTATAATCATGTTTTTAGATTTGTATTTGGCTTGCTTTTAGGTTTATTTTATTTTTTATTTTTTTTAAATCTTAACCCTTTGTTTTTCACTGGTTGCCGTTTAAATGGAGAACTGTCTCATCTTTTATTCTGTCTCTCGTCAGGGACATCTTGAACGGCTTCAACGCCAGAGACATTGGCGTCCGTATCTTTGAGGATTTCGCCTCCTCGTGGCCGTGGATCCTCCTGTGAGTGGCCTTGCAGAACTACACCGCCACCTACTGGCACAAATAGAATTCCACATCTGCAATTCTGTGAATTTATTGCCTACGTTCATTGCTACGTTCTTATTTCTACAGTACATTTACCTTCTTTATGTGGCACATGACTGATGCTGTGATCCTTATAATCTCTTTGTCCTTTGTTAAATCCCCGTCCTCTCCGCCTCTCCCCTCTCAGTGGTCTGCTCATAGCCATGGTTGTCAGCATGCTGTTCCTGTTGCTGCTGAGATTCACTGCTCCCGTCATGGTGTGGGTGCTCATCGTAGGAGTCCTTGGTGCCGGAGCCTACGGTAAACGTCTCTACCAGAGAATTTTTAAGGCAAACTGTTTTCCACATGTAGAATTCTTTGCAGATTTATTTTATGGAAGGGAATTCAGTTGAACATGTGAAAAGCGATGCTGTTTTTCTGTCTTGGTGTAATTTGGGGTTTCTTTAGGACAAGACTGTATGTTCCCTAGTAGTCTCTGAGTGTTTGGAGCCTTTGTCTTGTAGGGATATGGCACTGCTACTGGGAGTATGACAACTACAAGAAAGCCTCTGCCAGCATCTCTGACATTGGTTTCACCACCAACTTTAACGTTTACCTGCAAGTCCAGGAAACCTGGCTGGCATTCTGTGAGTTTGACTCGGATGCGTTCAATCCAATTTGATTTAACCTAAACAAGTGACAACAAATAAATATACCCGTTCACTCGAAATTAAGCAGATGTTGTTTTTCTTTAAAAATAAACAAATAAATAAATAAATATATACTAATAAACTTTTTTTATAGCAAAGACAAATTACAGTATGTGACTCCTCCTCAGTGATCATCATATCTGTGGTGGAGGCGATCCTCCTTCTGACCATCATATTCCTGCGCACCAGAATCCGCATCGCCATCGCCCTCATCCAGGAGTCCAGCAAGTGAGTTCAACCGTCTGTTAAATTAATGGAGAGATTTCCTGATTATAATGTTGTATGAAGAATTAACTCTCAAAACGAGCTGCATTGCCATTTCTTTAAAACCATGAATTAATTATTGTCATGAATGCGCCTTCAGATTAGTTTGTGTCTGACCTTGGACCACACGCTGTGTGGCCTCGGCATCACCTCATGATGTGTGTGTTCATATTTCACAGGGCAATCGGTCACATGATGTCAGCTCTGCTGTACCCTCTGGTCACCTTCGTCCTCCTGCTGGTGTGTGTTACCTACTGGGGCTCCACTGCCTTGTATCCTTTGATTTCAATTTACAGTATGTGTGTATATATTTGTATACAGTTAACAAAGCACCATGGAATCCCTTTTGTGATCAAAGGTATCAGATCTTCTCTTAAACTGATGATTGTAGATATTTGGCGACTTCAGGAAGTCCAATCTACAGAGTGGTGGCTCTCAACTCAACGATGAGCGGCTGTAAAAGTATCAATGGCACCGAGAACTGTGACCCTCAGGTGAGAGAGGGCAGAACATGAGGCAGAAGTGGATGATAACTGACCTACAGTAAACCCTTCTCACATTTTCTCCTTTTGTTGAATTACCAGGAAGAAGGATTTTTCTTTCAGCCGTCAGGACACAACTATAATTTAGTAAAATGTTGATCTTCCTTTCAAGAACAAGAATAGTCCTAGTCGTGACGAGCTAAGATGAGAGGAATTGTTCTCCTCTCATTCAATTTTTCCATCTCCTCCCCTCAGAACTTCACCTCGTCAGATTACCCAGACTGCCCCTCGGCCAGCTGCATCTTCATCAAATACAACGACGAGGGCCTCTTACAAAGGAACCTCTTCAACCTGCAGATCTACAACGTGGTGGCTTTCCTCTGGTGCGCCAACTTCATCATTGCCCTGGGCCAGTGTACGCTGGCCGGGGCCTTTGCCTCCTACTACTGGGCCTTCAGCAAACCAGACGACATCCCCTTCTTCCCCGTGTGTGGCGGCTTCATGCGTTCACTCAGGTCGGTCAATGTGATGCAGCGGAAACGATGCATCCGCATTGTCCAACTCTTTTAACAAAGTGATCATAGTTTGTCCCACAGAAAGTTAATGCAGAAAATCTTAAAATTCTGTTATAATTCAGGTACCATGTGGGCTCCTTGGCCTTCGGTGCGTTGATCCTGACCCTGGTGCAGCTGGTGAGGATCATTCTGGAGTATATTGACCACAAAACAAGAGGTGAGGCTGACGTCCATATTGAAATAAAAATTAAGTTTTAATCGTGGGATCTGATAAAAATGCAGACATGTGCAATTCTTTGTCTTTCGACTGAATCCATCCACAGTTGTGTCCCTCCTGTTTCTGCACTTCACCTCCAGTTCTATTTTACGAATGTTGAAGAGGATGAATAGATACTGCAGGTTTGTTTTAAAAGTCAAATGTTGTCAAACAAGTAATGGGCTACTTTAAACTTTTCTTGGCTTCTTGGCCTCTAGCCGCGCAGAATCCAGTTGCACGATTCATTTTGTGCTGCATGAAGTGCTGCTTCTGGTGCCTGGAGAAGTTCATCAAGTTCCTCAACAGGAACGCTTACATCATGGTGAGCACATTTATATGATTAGTCTTTTATTGTTGCATATTGCATATTATTTGTGTCATGTAGATTATTGCATTCTTCCTAACGACACATGATTTGTTCCTTCCTCGACAGATTGCCATTTATGGGAAAAACTTCTGCGTCTCAGCCAAAAACGCTTTTATGCTGCTCATGAGAAATGTAATGAGGTTTGTGCTGAAAGTCTTGCTCCCCTTTCAGACTTCCACTGTCCGTGTTATCAGTTGTCAGTTTATTAGGAACACCAGGCTCAAAGTATTGCAGTGTTTTAGGGAGGTCGATTCAGCCGTATATGTTGCAGTAAACTGCATGGGTTTTAACTTGCTGTACCTAATAAACTGACCTCTGAGTGTATTTGCATAAGTTTGAGAGACTCTGTGAAGAGTGTCATGTTTCTCTGACTGTGACTGTTTGTCCTTCCAGGGTCGTGGTGCTCGATAAAGTGACAGACCTGCTGTTGTTCTTCGGGAAGCTCCTGGTGGTTGGAGGAGTGGGTAAGTAAGGGCGACAGCAGGAAGACGCAATGACTCAAGACAACTTATTCTTCTCAGAGATTTGTAAAGTCTCCTGGAGTTTAAAAATAACAAAAAGCTCTCCTCCATCTCGAATCATCCTCACATTTAGAGAAAGTCTTCGTTTTTTTTAAGTTGTTTTATTCATCACTTACTTCTGTCTCTATTTTCATTGACACCGATTAAATTCATTGATTATGTCAACATTTGGTTTCTAGCCGTAGTTCATCATGCTACAGTACAAGAGCGAGAACTCTTAAAGTTAAACTCTGAAAAACATTACTATCGTCATAAACTAAAACTCAAATATGCGGTTCTTACTACAGTGAAGCCCAGTAAATATTCACTTTAATGCATCACGAAACAAGAGACTGTGAATGCAAATTTTCATCTTCAAGTATTTTTATTATAAGTGAACAAAGGTCTGTCGGAGTACGTGCTTACAGTGCTAACAGTGTTAAAAGCAAAACAAAGTATTATGACTGCACCAGTCCTCCTAATACCAAGGTCGCATACGCCACATAAGTCATGTCACACTTTCGCAGAGAAACACGTCTTACGAAGAACAGGGTATATCGTATATCTGTCAGAACGTTGCATAGTAAAATTCCCATTACACTTCCTTTCCAGGTGTGTTGTCTTTCTTTTTCTTCTCTGGGCGAATTCTGCTGCCAGGCAGCACCTTCCGCACAGAGACCCTCAACTACTACTGGATGCCAATTATTGTGAGTCAAAAGTCTCAGTCGGATTCATCAGACCGATTGGAATTTGTTCTGAATCATGTGTTGTCTTTTTAGACTGTGGTGTTTGGAAGCTACCTCATCGCTCACGGCTTCTTCAGTGTGTACAACATGGGTGTCGACACGCTCTTCCTCTGCTTCCGTGAGTACAGTGTGTAAAAACCCAAACATTCACAGGGAAATACCGAGTTAAATCACATTTAGTTTGCAGTAAAACATTCACGGATAACTTCAGCCAACATAATGGGGAAAAAAATGAAGAAATAAAACTGTAGGAAGCAAAAACATACAAATTGTACAACTCTAGAAGAACAAACACTTTCTATACTGTCACTCCCGCAGTGGAGGACTTGGAGCGTAACGATGGATCTGAACAGAAGCCGTACTACATGTCCAAAAACCTCATGAAAATCCTCAACAAATCCAACAAGGCACCAAAACAAGCGAAAAGGAAGGAATGAGGCTCCTTTGTCCTCGTCACCGGATGAAACCACATCAACACCGTGTCACAGTTTTTTTCAGGATAGTTTTGCTCTTTGTAACGTCAGTTACTGATTTGCTGATTTTGCACTTTTTAATACATTTTTTTTATTGTACATGTTTTATTGATGAGTGTATGTACGGATTGAGCATGTGAAAGCAGGGAATGTATCATTTTATGTTGTAAACCTATCTTACATTATATGTTTCTAAAAAAATTCTCGATTTGGTTCATTGTTTATTTGTTTCTGTTCATAAGACATAAGAGGCCTTATTGTCATTGTAAGTGAACAAGGAAATTTAGAAGAGAAAAAAAAATATATATGCATAAAATAAGAATACTTCAATACTTTAAAATACATATATACAGCTATATATATATACAGCTGCTGTTCACAGCTGTAGATTGATTGATTGATTCATGGTGCATCACTTGCTCCAGTTAAACAGCCGAAGATAGAGAGGATCATTCTGAAGTGCATTAATCTCATAAGAGGTGAGGCTGATGTACATATTTCTGTAACCTGTGCATTAATGTCAAAATGAAGTTTTAATCGTGGGATCTGATAAAAGTACAGTTTAGTCAATGCAGACTTTAGTCTTAAATGTGTCAGATATAAATGGCAGGACACAGTTCATCGATTATGACAAGGGCATTCGAAACCACACATTCTTTTTTTGTGGCTTATGACTGAATCCATCCACAGTTGTAACATTTGTAGATTGATTTACTCTTTTTATATGACTCCTTGTGATATGTTCAGATGGAAGAAATAACATTTTGCAACGATGGCAAAATGTTTTCCATACATGTCATTTATTTGTACTTATTTGCAAAAAAGTTTTATGAATAATAATATTTTTATGAACCTGTTCTATTGCTCATATTTAAAATATTGAAATAAAATTTTAAATATGACTGAATGTAATTTTTGTTCTTGTTTCAAGACTGCCCCGAAAACAAATGCTTTATTATCACACTTAGGAATTGGTAAGTCACATTATTGTATTTAGTCCAGATACTGGTGTTGTGTCAACATTAGAACATTCATGAACAGTTATTAAGAAGCAGTAACAAATTCTCATTGCCTGATGTTTTCCATTGTCATGCCTTGGTGAAGTTTTAAGTAACTATTTTGTTATCTAATAAGTTACAGCGAGTCCTCTTTTTGCATGGTGTAGCCCAGCGTCATTAAATTAGAAAAAAAACGCACACAAATCTCTGTATTAAAGTGATACTGCACTATTTCCACTGTTAATCTCAACGTAAATTCTTTATATTTATTATTCTTATTCAGTTTTTTTTTATTTGCAATTCGTATATTTGATATTTACTTGTGTATATGGTGTATGTAATTTTAAAAAGTGTGCTGTGTGACACGTGCTGCTGTTACACCGCAAATTTCCCAGCTTGGGATAAATAAAGAAAAAAATCTATCTATCTCGTTTCCCTCGAAATAAACATTAATAGTTCTCTTTCATTTCAGCCAATCAGAAGCTTAAGCCCGCCTCCCGACATTCCACTGATTGGTCACGCCAGTGCGGTTGAAAGATCGCATCGGCGGTATTATGTCAAACCCCGGTGAGAGCGAAGTGTCTTTACTGAAGTGGTAAGAAACCTTAGTAAATCTATGGTTCCGCCCAATGGTTCCGCCATGTGGCTGCGGCTGCAGATAGACCCTTCTCTCTCCTCCGCTTGTTTTCCCGGAAGCGGAAGTCGTCTTTCAGGATAGAGCGATCGCAGCGGCGCCGCCGGTTGGTTGGTTGCTTCGGTGACACTTGTCGTTGCCTCGGACTCTAACCGTCATCGTTCAGCTCGGCCCGGGCCCGGTGTGGGGTTGGGCGAGGTCGGTGCGCTACCTATCCCTGGTTGCTTTTGTACGGCGAAAACATAATGGCGGCCGCGGATCCCCGGTGCTCGAGTGACGGCGGGCCGGCCAGCAGAGGAGGATTCTCGGCCGGGGAGAGCAGCAACGACCGCGACGGGCCGGGCGGCGGCGGGGAGGGCGACCGGGACCGGGACCGGGCCACCTTCGAGTGCAACATCTGTCTGGACACTGCCCGGGACGCGGTCATCAGCATGTGCGGCCACTTGTTCTGGTACGAGACGAGGGGGTGGGGGCAAGTTTTGGATGTGCGGACGTGTTGGTGGTTGTTTGTGTTCAGCCCCCCCGGACCGGAGTGTAGTTCCGCTGTGTGGTCGGCCTCCTTTCACCGTCACACGGCCGTTTGCGTTATGTCCGCATTGGGGAGTGCAGGTACAGGTGTGTGTGTGTGTGTGTGTGTGTGTGTGTGTGTGTGTGTGTTTTGTTAAATAGTCCAAATACAAATACAGGACTTTATTTGTTAAAGCCACTGGAGAAAACACAAACTTAATCAACAAAGCAACTCCTGCTCATTCACATGTGATATTATTCAAAAAGGGTCAGAGGTCACTGTTGCAACCGGTGTCACACACACACACACACACACACACTCACACACAGATTCACACACACACAAGCACACACACACACACACACACACACACACACACACACACACACACACACACACACACACACACACACAGACAGAGCTCACTCCCACTCTCTATCTGTGACACAATCCTCTTCCTGTTTCAGTTGAAACTCCAAAAAAAGGCTGTCGATCATTCCAGTTATTAACTGCAGCGAGATGATTAGTCAATTGTAAAAACAAAATAGGTTCTCATGAGTGACGAAATTAATGGTTTTTTGAATATTGGTATAGATTAGAGCCCCACTAATATATAGGAAGTACAAGATTTACAATAGCGATACATCAGCTATGTTTATATATATATATATATATTTTTTGAATCTGTCAATGATTCCAAAGATTTTGTTATGAAACCTTTATGGCAAAAACATGTCATTGAGGCTTGATATTTTAGTTTAACCATAAACTTTATGATAAATTACTATAAATGAAAAGAAAAACACAAATATATAGAACTTGAATGAAGAAAATAAACCTCATTGATTTTTTACGAAAAAAGTCATAACATAAATGCACATTTTAGAGCTGGACCAATATGTCGGTCGGGCTCTAAAAATATCGGCCGATACTGATATGTCTGTGAAAGGCAAATATTGGAAAACCAATGTATTGGTCGGGCTCTTGTATAGTGTCAATTGCTTTGTCGCATGGACACGTTTGCCTTTCAACAGGAACATTTCCCGCTCATTAGTTCAACAGATTAATCAATAATGAAAGTAACCGATAGCTGTGACCCGAGTTCGCACTTGAAGTGAGAGCCTTTTCCCCTTTCTCCCTATCAGTGTTTTGACGGAGACTTGCGCAAAGCCTCAACCTTTGCACCACTTTGTGCTGAGAATGTGCACATGTACTACGTGTTGTTGTGTGTGTGTGTTTGTGTGTGTGTGTGTGTGTGTGTATGGTTCATTGATGAGTTGTGTGTGTGTTGACTGACCGCCCGTGTTTGTTCACAGGTCAAGGCTAATGTGAGATTAGGGCCAAGGGTGTCAGACTGGAGTCAAACCTAAAGGTGTTGTTATAATCAGTAGTAAAAGTCCGCAACAGGGTTTGTTACACACACACACACCCAAATGAATTCTGGGAGCTCCTGTCATTCGCTCTGGCAGACTCACGGTCTGGATCTCCCTCTATTGGGAAGTGATTTCCCGTCCAATCACAACCGATTATCTGATAATGGGCGGGGTTTTGTCTAGCCGTGTTTGGTTTTTATTTTTTTGCTGACGTTTTTTGGGAATAACTGATCCGAGAAGTCGGGCATTCCTGTTAAAATCAACTTACGCTCGCTCGTGCAGTTGCTACGCAAACCATTCGTTGGAAGCTCCTGTGCTGCTGGCTGATGTAATGTCGTTGCCATAATTACCCATGTGTCCCCCGTCCTCCCTCCCTTCCTCCCTCTCTTTCTCTCTCAATGTCCGTGCAATCTGATGAAACCGTGATGATGAAACGATGGGCAAGAAAGAGGACTGGTGACGCTAGTTCACCTGCTGCAGCTTCAAACGGCCAATTAGAAAATGATGAGTAAATAGATGTTAAATGTAGTTTGCAGTAGGTCACGTTAGCGCAGCAAAAATTCATTTATTGGATTTCACTGTTGTGTTCTTAAGAGTCTAGTTTGCAGCATGGAAAAAGTACAAGTGGACTTCACCAGCACTTTCCTCAGATTTGAGTCTGTTAATTATAAATTTCTAACTGTGTGCAGAATCCAGACGGAGGATCTGTGTGAAAGAGACATTAGCGTCACTTTCATACTTTGAGGTTAATGAGTGCGTGTCGTCTTCACAATCCTCTAGAGAAGAGGTTTCTGCGTCGGGCCTGACTGGCTGAGGGAGAAGTGATTTACTTATTTCCGAATCAGAACTGAGACTAATCCAGTTAGAATGAAAAATGGAGACAAATGAATATAAAACATATTTTCAGCAAGCCTCTGACTGTAATGCTCGGGGGGTAAAAAAGAAGGCACATTCAAAGTTTGTTCAGTGAAATGTTTGCATATGTAAAACCTATAAGAAAAACAACATCTTACCAAAGCTGCTTTCAGACAATGTCCACGGATGGTGCAGAGTAGAAGTCAAATTTCCAGGAAATGTACAACAGGAACATTCACGCTCTACCCAGGCGCCTGAATGATCCGGCAAATTTTCCAGGTTGTCGCCAACGTGTCCGTCTCCGACAATCTCTTTTAGCCGCGCTCACCGTACATTTTCCGGAGTTCATTAAGGTTATGTACAGGAAGGGACAAACCTGTGGTTCCCAACATTTTGGCCTCATCGTGACCCTTCATCACACAGGGATTGATTTCATTCAGATTCCTATTCTGGTAACATATTATGCTCATAATATATCAATTCTAATATGAAAATGGGCCGTTTCACACTAAAAGGAGGCGTGCACGCTCCCACGCTACACTCGGGCTTGGCCCACTTATTGGAAACTGAGCAGTTGTTCTCCGGTCACGAGATGTGTGCCGTACGTGTGGCCACATGTTCAATCAGAGCCGAGTGTGTTGCTGCGTTAAATCGGGGCCTTTGTTCAGCACTTTGAATCCACAGGAATGTTGTTCTCAGCACCGGTCTGATAGCTGAGCGTTACACTAACTCTGTACACACTGACCACGAAATGTGTGTGTGTGTGTGTGTGTGAACACAGTCAGTCTTCCTTACAAGGACAAAAAAACAAGTCCCCATAATGTGAATCTTTAAATTTTTTAAATGAATACGTGTTTTAAGGTTAAGGAAATAATATTAGTTGTGGTTGTGGTTAGAGTGAGAATCCAGGAACTTAATGCAAGTCCTCTGAAGTCATGGAAGTGTGTGTGTGTGCGCGTGTGTGTGTGCGTGCGTGTGTGTGTTTCACGGTTCGGTTTGGCACACGTTGCTCAGAACAGTTTTTAAACAATATTCTGAGTCAAAATAAAAATGTCAGGATGTCTGGTCTTGCAGATTGATTTGATGAATTTAATAAGTTGTAATTTTAAGAAAAAAGAGTTGTGTGAATGCAAATTAATATGTTCTTTCTGTCTCTGCAGCTGGCCCTGTCTTCATCAAGTGAGTATAAAGCTCTGCACACACACACACACACACACACACACACACACACACACACACACACACACACACACACACACACACGTGTTTTTATGAGTCTGATTATACCAAAGCAAAGCATTGGAGACTGGGTTATGTGAAGTCACGTTAATACTGACGATGGCTCCGTTTAAATTATTATTTAGTTAGTTTGCATAAAACAAATTACCAATGATTTTAATAATTGATTTATTCACGTAATTTATCAAGCAAAAACATCAGCAGGCTTTTAATGTTGCTGCAGTTTTGAGTATCATTGGGTAAAGTTTGCTCCGGGCAGGAGTTATGGATATATATTTTTATATTTCTTGACACTTTACAGATAAAAATCGGTTCAAATCCAAGTGGGCACTTTAGTTGCACGTTTCTTTCAGCCCCAATTTCCTGTCACACAATCTGTTTCCGTCCGTTTTGATGTGAGAGAAGATGGAGATGGTGAACCCCTGACCCTGAGATTTAATCATGTGACTTAAAAATGTAAAAAAAAAGCTGTTAAGTAGGTTGTGGCAGGCTGAGTCCAGGCCCAGTCGTCGTCAAGCACACTGCACGTTAACTCCATCAGGAGGTCGTGACGTGACCTCGGCCAGCGTGGAAACTACACCTGCCAGTTGACTTAGTGCAGCTTAGACATGCTAATGCACTTAAGACCTCTGTTTACTGCAGCTTCATCTGCAACTCACCGCCGAACCACGTAGAGCTGCAAGTCGAAGTAGATTCGCCTGTAGATTAAATGTCTATACAAACATCTTCCTTTTTTTCATATGAACGTGCTGATGAGGCAAAGAGCATCCACAGACTTCTTTAACCTGCCTCCAGCTAAATCTTAAAACTATTTCAGATTTGGGCGTTGAACTTTGGTATTTAGATAGAAGTGAAGCTTGGTTTGCTCAAGGGACACGATAGAAATGCTGGTTTATCTGCTCTGTATGAGAAACCCCTTTTCTCTTCTCTCTCCCTCTCAGTGGCTGGAGACGAGGCCCAGCAGGCAGCAGTGTCCGGTGTGCAAAGCAGGAATCAGCAGAGAGAAAGTTATCCCACTGTACGGCAGAGGGAGCTCCAGCCAAGAGGACCCCAGGTGATCCAGGATTGTGTGTGTGTGTGTGTGTGTGTGTGTGTGTGTGTGTGTGTGTGTGTGTGTGTGTGTGTGTGTGTGTGTGTGTGTGTGTGTGTGTGTGTGTGTGTGTGTGTGTGTGTGTGTGTGTGTGTGTGTGTGTGTGTGTGTGTGTGTGTGTGTGTGTGTGTGTGCTTCATGGGCGCCATATGAATGAACTGTTTCCGTTGTCAAGGTTGAAAACGCCACCTCGGCCTCAGGGACAGAGAACAGAACCGGAGAGCAGAGGCGGGGTGAGTCGCTCACTATTCATCATGATCCAGAAGTGAATCAGAGCATTTAAATTTCTCATAGTCACAATATTATCTTGACACGTTTTCTCTCTCTATACATTTCTCTCTTTGCACAGATGTTCCAGGGTTTCGGGGACACCGGCTTCCACATGTCTTTTGGCATCGGTGCTTTCCCCTTTGGCTTCTTCACCACAGTCTTCAACACCAACGACCCCTTTCACACAGCAGGTGAACGCACACGGCTGTGGCTACGCTTATACACCGACGAGTCTTAAGCTTCATTGTCTTATTTTATTCTAAATGACACGAGGGGGGGGGGCGGGCGGCTATGTCCATTTTTTACCTTTTTTTACAACCATTTTTTTACATACATTTCCACTTCCCCTCGAGATGCCGCAGTGAATTACCTTCTCCATCCTTCTTCTCTACCATCAGATCAGTTTGCAGGTGATCACCAGGGCAATGGTAACCTCAACAACGGCAATAACAACTGGCAAGACTCCCTCTTCCTGTTCGTGGCCATCTTCTTCTTCTTCTGGCTGCTGAGCGTGTGACAGAGACTCGACGGATGGACGAGTGGAAGTGGATCAACAGGAGGGAGGAGTGCAAAAAAAACTAACTAAAACGTTAAGAAAAAAAGAACCTCACTCACTTAGCTCGAGACACACACACACACACACACACACACACACACACGCTACATTTTCTAGCAGGTATTAAACTTAGGAAAAGAGTGTTGCGGTGTGTTTGATCCCAAAACAAGATCTACAGGAATTTGACTTTCTCCTCTTCCTACTCCTGGAAAAGGCAGATTCGCTTTAGGGAAACTCGTACCCCGACCTCCTGCTTCTTTTATTGTTTATGCAAGAAACACTCGCTGAGAAGTAGTGTTGCATGAAAGCCAAATTAAGTCCTGTTAGCCCTCCCTCTCTACACACACACACACCTGTAGATATATGCACACAGTAAAGTAAAAGGTGGACACTAGTGTAAAGAGGTTCGGAGACAGTATTATGTGAGTGAGGTGGAAACGTTTTTCTTTTTGGTGTATTGCAGAAAATTGGCGAGTGGAGAAAAATTCCTTACACGGCGAGAGGGAGGCACGTTTTGGAAAATTTGAGTGGTATGAGCTAGCAAAGTTGTTGCTATAGCAACTATTTCTTACTAACCCAAAAAGGCCAAAGAGTAGCAGATCAGTCTCACACACACGATGTCGGAGAGTGTAAATGTAATTTGATTGTTCCCGTTTTACAGCTTCCTCATGAAAAAATGATCGAGTACTAGCAATTTGTGACAGACTTACAGGTAGACATAGCACAGATGGGTTCATTTTTATATACTTATGTCTTAACAAAAAAACTGCCATTGCACTGTGAAGTCATTTGTAGGTGGCGATGCCGAGGTTGTGCCGGTGCTGAACCACGTGTTGCTAGAAGCTGAAGAGACGTGAAGGGGGGGTTGTGCCGATCAGCGCCCAGTTTGGGAGATTCTTTTATCAACACGAGAGAAGAAAAAATAAATCACAGATACAGTTTGCAGATTGTCGAGAGAGAAAAAAGCTCTGGCTTGTAAAGTAGCTTGATGAATTGCTACACAAACGCGTCGCCATCATTCGACGGGTCGTGGCGGTGAAAGGGTCGGCACACGACAGTTTCACTAACTGAGCCCCCAGTGTGGTGATAACATGTGAAACACCTCTTTCCTTTTCTTTTCCCCTGATTGTATGTGTCTGAGTGAGTGTGTACATTATATATTTGTATATATGAATATTGTAAATGCCATTTTTACGTGTGAGCGAGAGGGAGGTGGTCGACGACGCCGCCGCGTCAAATGCTTTTGTAAAGCGAGAAACCTCCTGGTCCCTGTAACTCCTGCGTTTGATCCTTTGCAAAAGTTCTCTCTCATAAAAGATGAATAAATGTCACGAGCACAAAATAAAAATAAAAAGGTTTGTCCTTCCCTGTCAATGTGATCTGATATTACTAGTACGGTTCAGCTCGTTTGTTCTCGGTGCTCATCGTTTAAACTCGTTTGAGATAAAGTGACATATTAATCCTAACACGACTAAAGACCCAGATGCAACTTTAACTTTTGTCTTGAAGAGTCAATTGAAATAATGTTGTTTTGGCTCTAAAGAGAACTCTACGGATTAGGCGTCACACTTGGATGGTTAAAAAAAAACGAGCATCAAAATCAACCATTCTTTAACCTGATGCCTACATTACCCACAGTGCAACTTGTGGCTAGGAGCGGCTACTCGTTTTTTGCAGAAGGTGATGACCAGGCGGTAAAGTTTGTAAATGTTTCATCACTTGAGGAACTATTTGTCCTATTTTCCACATCCCAACCTTTTCTGTTATGTTCCATATGCTCCCTGTAAAAACACAGTTTGATGTAATGAATCGGGTCTTTTAGACGCTTTCACGTTCACACCCGGGTCACAGAGGGAAAGTGGAGGAAGTTGCACTGTGCGAGTTTTGACAGAAGAAACCTGGAAACATTGTGCAAAACCAAACAGTCTAGGAGATTAAAACTTGACTAAATCATTCACTTTTCTTGCGTCGTTATTATTTACATTTTAAACGTCTCACTAAATCGATCTTCAAGTTCTTCAAGTTCATTGGCAGTTATGTGTGTAGTCATTTTGTCATTGTTAATCGAGCAAATATGATTAAGATTCTTATTCCAGCTTCTCGAATTTGCTGCTTTTTGATTTATGCGGACACAAACTAAGCGTCTTTGGGTTTTTGACTGTTGGACAAAGCAAAGACACTGGAAAACTTTAAAAAGCTCCGACAAACTCCTGTTTTCTGATGTTTTAGAGGAGATGCATCTATTAAGAAATCCATTCATAGATCATCTTTAGTGGTCAAAGAAGTAGTCAGATTGGCTCCACGAGTCACCACATGTGAACTTTTACTCCAGTGTTTTGCTTTGTAATAGGTCCACATGTGATTTGTGAGCCAACAGCAGTTTTCTATAGATATATTGATCATGGACGGGCGATTTTGCATAGTATCTGTAAATAGGCAATTATGCAAGAGGCAACCCCTAAAAGCAATTGGCAGTTGGAGAGCCACTGGAACTTGTGTCAGACTAAAATATGGTGTTTGAGCATCAGCACAGATGTGCAAAGATTAGAAAATTCAGTCATGTTTACATATTTATTACAATATTTCATAAATGATCAAATGAACAGGTTCATAAAAATATTTGTATTTATACAACTTCTTTACATTTTACAAATACCTAGAAAATGCTGAAAATAGCCCCGCTGGGGGAGGACTCTCTGGAGGGGGGCTCTCTGGAGGGGGGCTCTCTGGAGGGGGAAGCTCTGGAGGGGGATTTGCTGCGGGGAGGGGAATCTTCTCAAGCTTCCTTGCGAAGAGTTTCCTCACCTCTATAGCCATGTAGTACGGCTGCTGTTCTAATCCATCATTGCACTCCAAGTCCTCCACTGTGGGAATGACAGTATGGAAAGTGTTTGTATTGCAGAGTTCTATAATTTGTGTCTTTCATCTGTGTTCGTTGGTTTGATTCAGTTAAAAATGGGCCCCTTTGCGTGGAATTGACATGGAAAATGGAAATGATTTCATTATGTTGGCTGAAGTTATGAGTGAAAGTTTTACCGTCAGTTGAATGTGATTTTACTCCGTATTTCTCTGTTAATGTTCAAATGTGAATGTTTGGGTTCTCTACACACTGTACTCACTGCAGCAGAGGAAGAGCGTTTCGACAGCCGTGTTGTACACAATGAAGAAGCAGTGAGCGATGAGGTGGCTTCCAAACATCACAGTCTAAAGAGACAAAAACGTGATTCAGAACAAATTGGAATCGGTACGCCGAATCTGACTGAGATTTCTTGACTCACAACAATTGGCATCCAGTAGTAGTTGAGGGTATCGCAGCGGAAGGTGCTGCCCGGCAGCAGGATTTGTGTAGAGAAGAAAAAGAAAGACAAGAAACCTGGAAAAGAAGATTGAAAGGACATCGACTCTTGTGTTCAGAGACACGTTGAGGTTAATATTCCCTGGCTTTTTTTTTTATCATGATAATAATTATTCTCATTTTAAGACTTCTCACTTTTGTACAGTATCATTTAAAACATGATGAACTGGGGCTAGAAACCAAATGTGAACATAATCAATGAATTGAATCAGTGTCAACAAAAATAGAGACAGAGAATGAAGTAAGGGATAAAACAATCTCCAAAACCTAAAGTTGTCTTTAAATGTGAGGATCATTAGAGATGGGAGGAGATTGTACAAATCTCTTAAAAAGAAATATTAGTTATTTGTTACAATACTGACCGATTGGCCACAGAAGTCGGTTTCACTGGTGAATTTGAGTGTCACTAATGAATTGTCGCGTGCATCGTAGTTTCTATTGATCAAACCCGCCTGGCTGTCTGCAGCATGCTCTGTGGTTAACAAGTGTTGGGACCTTAACGCAGACAGTCCTCTGTGGTTTTCTTACTTACCTCCCGCTCCAGCCACCAGGAGCTTCAAGCAGCAGAACACTCTTTCTGCCCCTCTACCAAAAATATTGGACCTGAGAGGAAAAGCAGTAAGTCAGAGAAACATGGCACTCTTCACGGAGTCTCTAGAATACATGCAAATACACTCAGTGGTCCGTTTATTAGGTACAGGAAGTTGAAACTCATGCAACAGGTCTACGACACCATAAAGTTGAAGGTTATCTTTGGTTTTGAGAGAGGTTTGTCCAACCCACTTATATCCGCGAGGTTTGCTAAATAACAAAAACACATCTCTGTATAATGCAACACTTTTTTTCATCAAAACAACAAACGACTTATTATATGGTTGAATCTACCTCTCTCGAACACTGCATTTCTTTTAACCCGATGACTCTAATAACCTGACAACTGATTGTATATTCATATTATGGAAAAGTCATTGCACAGACAGTGGAACTCACTCCGGTATAAACCTAATTATATTTCTCTTGGGCAGCATATGAGCGTTGTAGTGTGAGATGATGTAGTTTTTCCCTTGAATGGCAATCTGTCAAGGAAGGAACAAATCATGTGGTGTTGGGAGAATGCAGTGGTCAACATGACACAAATGATACACATTATATTATATAGGATTTTTTTAATGGTGGTGATTTTGTTTCGTTTGTATCAGTAATGGTGGTAAAAACCCATCAGCGTCCTGCATATCATGTGTTACACCTTTGTTATGCAGTGTGGGCTTTAGTGGTAAAGTTACAGTTAAGTTTTTCCTTCATAATAGTGCTATTAAAAATTAAAAAAGAATAAAACTGTAAACGTGCTCACCATGATGTAATCGTTGACGTCGAAGATTTGGGCTTTGTTAGCTTTCAGGAGGCAGCAAAATCCTGCCTCAAATCAATTCAATAGAATGTTATTTGTATAGCGCCAAATCAGACCATACGTTATCTGTTTACGTAGTGAGGTCGAGACATCGCAATATTACAGAGAAAACCCAACAGTTCCCGGGATGAGCAAAAACTCTGCTTAAACAAGACGACATTTCTAGCAGAACCGGACTCGGTTGTGGCCATCTGCCACAGTAAAAGCCAAGAAGCCAAGACAAGTGTAAATAGCCAGTTATTTGTTTGATACCATTTGACTTTCAACGCAGTCTCTTAAGAAACGCAATCCTGCTGTATCCATTCATCCACTTGCACATTCGTATAATAGAACTGAAGGTGAAGTGCAGAAACAGGAGGGAAACAACTGTGGATGGATTCAGTCGAAAGCCAAATGAAGTGCACGTGGTTTCGAATGCCTTTGTCATAAACAATGAACATATTTAACACTAAAGTCCGCATTGACTGAACTGAGCTCTTATCAGATTCCCACTATTAAAACATTTTTTTACATTAACGCACAGGTTACAGAAATAAGTACGTCAGCCTCACCTATTATATTGAGGACCCTCAAAACAACCATCCCTACAGTCTCCAGGATCAGGAGGAACGAACCGAGGGCCAAGGAGCCAACATGGTACCTGAAAGGGAAAAAAAATGTCTCATTGGTTCCATGGGAGTGTAATTCACGGACTGATGAGATGATAAAAGATGATAATGCCACAATTGGATACAGAATCAGACTTCATGGCGACAGATCACATTTAAACTTACTTATTAAACATGAGCAGTTCATTTTACAAATACAAACAAGAATCTATCTTATCTATAATTGTTGCATATCAGTCTGAGTGAGTTTAACTCTATTGTTTAGCTGTGTGCGCAATGACTCCGTAGGTGTATTGTGCCCCCTAGTAGCTAGAGAGGGAACTGCAGTCAGCCAGCTCATCCACCAAGGAGGTTACGTGATTGTTCTTGTCTGAACTGGAATTATCACAGTTCAGGACTTTTAGGTAAAATGTTGAAATGGCTACAGGTTCCAGAAACCAGGTTCATTGCACCACGTTGACCGACCTGAGTGAACGCATGAAGCCGCCCCACACGGGTGAGGAGGGGATGTCGCCTGGTTTGTTGAAGGCCCAGTAGTAGGAGGCAAAGGCCCCCGCCAGCGTACACTGGCTCAGGGCAAGGACGAAGTTGACGCACCAGAAAAAAGTAACGAAGTTCAAGAACTGCAGAGCGTCCATTTGTAAGAGGCCCTCCTTGTTGTAATTGATGAAGATGCAGCGGGCCGAGGGGCAGTCTGGGTAATCTGAGGGGGTGAAGGTCTGAGGGGAGAACATGGAAAAAATGAATGAGAGAACAATTCATAACATCTTAGCTCATCACTACTAGGATTTGACATCTACTGTTTGGCAAGAGAGGAAGATCTGCATTTGACTATAGTATTGTCCTGACGGCTGAAAGCAAAATCCTGTGAGAAGGGTTTACTGTAGGTCATTAATCATCCACTTCAGCTTATGTTCTGCCGTCTCTCACCTGAGGGTCACAGTTGTCGGTGCCAATGATACTTTTACAGTTGCTCGTCGTGGATTTGAGGGCCACCACTTTGTAGATGGGACTTCCTGCAGTGGCCAAACATCTACAATCACTAGTTTAAGAGAAGATCGCGTACCTCTGATCACAGAACTGATTGAATGCTGTTTTGTTTAGTCTGTAGACAAATGTATACACATTGTCAGTGCTCGAAATGGAAAAAGAAGTCGTGCCGTAATGCCCTTATTCACGTGGCGTGTTTATCAGCTGACATTAGCAAATTATTAAGTATTACATTAGAAATTTCTAGAGAAAAATATAAACCAGGAGATATTGTCCACAACAGACATTTATTTAAATGTATAACCTGTCCATTAAATTGTCCAAAAAACAACTGGACCTTTGTTACACATTTGTCTGACTTGTGTATTCACATTATTACCAAATCTTTCCAACAATGTTCTGTTATTTCCTTCAAGCTAACAGTCCTTAAGTGTTTCCAATAGGATTTTGAGAGACTATGGTGGGTGGACATCTGACATCTGGAGGCTAGATATATAAAAGCTTCACACTGTACTAGTAAACAATTGTGTACTGTAGTAAAGAATTGCATCACAAGGTATGAACATAGGTATGAATGTATGAGTATGAATGATGATCACCACCATTAATATCCTTACAACCTATGTGTTGTATGGACACTGACTCCCACCTACATACTATTACAACAAATAGGGGAAAGTAGCTTCTTTTGAAAACATAATTATTTGAATAATTCGGTCTGTATTATGATTTGAATTTAATTTCCACTATCAGGTTTTGCGTTTTGCGTGTCTGTCAGTCGTATCTCGAGAACCGTTCATCTGGTCAAGTGTGTTGTTCAGGGTCCAAGAAAGTGCAGTGTTGAGTTTGGACACTGCGTTCAGTATTGATGCGTTTTGAATAAACAGCTGATGAGCGCTGTGGAGCTGAGACTCATCAACGCTGAGACGCTGTCCACAACAGTGCGTTCATGCAACGGCAACAGCTGATTCTCCGGTTCAGGGTTCCGTTTTTCTGAGTCGAGGGTCACTGAATTTTGAATGAAGGGGCGAGCAGCTCCTTGTGCAGCAGCGGGGCTTCATCCTCCTTCTCACATGTGTACATGCAGGGCTGAGTGACAGAGGGAGGGAGAGAGAGAGCTGCTTTTTACACTTCTCATAACAACATGAACCATCTCTAATGTGTGTTTTGCACCGTTGATGGTTCATGTTGTTGTGTAAAAACATTATAATATTCTCTGTTTGTTATGCTTTGGTATGTTTTTTTAGGGGCCAGGGTGAATCGACTAGAGACTCTAACATGATGAGAGTTCAAACGAGTACCGTCATCTCGTGGGAAGTCCTGGTACACGAGAAAAAGTGACGGTGTGCCAAAGAGTGAAATGTAGAAGTTTCCGGTACAGCGTACCGGCGTGCGAACCCCCCCATTTCGAGCACTGCATACTGTAAATAAGATCTAAGGATACAAAGCAGTGGAGCCCCAGCAGGCGACACACGCCAGCAGGAGGACGAAGGTGACCAGAGGGTACAGCAGAGCCCACATCATGTGACCGATTGCCCTGTGAAATATGAACACACACACACACACACACACACACACACACACACACAGTGAGGTGATGCCGAGGCCACACGGCACACTTGAATGACTTGACTGGGAGTTGAGCCTTCTGTGTCAATGTCAGGGGTGTAACCCACTGAGCTATCCCAGCCCCATGATTCTTCATACACTTCGTCCAACATAACCTGAGGACATTTCTACATGCATTTTACAGACAGTTTTACGCACTTGCTGGACTCCTGGATGAGGGCGATGATCATTTTGAGTCCCTGCAGCCGGAAGATGGTGATGAAAATCCAAGTACACTCCACAAAGTATAGGGGAAACACTGAGGAGGAGAAAGAGAGTCTTTCACGTGTGCAGATCGGTTCTGCTTCCTGCTAAGAGGGATTTTTTTTCTCTCTCTCCAGTCGCCAGGTGCGACGCAGAGAGTTTTTGTTGTATACCGTAATTTGTCATTGCTATGAAAGTTGAGGAAATGCTATGTCATTTTATAGTGGCACAAGGTAAAATCAAATTGGATTGAACGCATTTGAATCAAACTCACAGAAATACACCCAGGTTATCGGGTAAAGAACCCTGAATTTGAAACCAGTCTTTATGATGGAAGCAGTGTCTTCATTGTAGATCACAAATTGATTGCAGCAGTGCCATATCCCTACAAGACAAAAGCTTCAAACACTCAGAGGACTACTACTAGGACCATATACAGTAGTCTTAGTCATTAAAACGTAATACCCTGAATATACACTTGTTAATAAGACAAATGAGGTAACATTTCTCCATCATCAACATTGTTTCACTCATCACAAAGACAGAACTTTCAATACCTTATTTCTAAAAGGGCACGTTATTGACCCAGTCTGTAAGATTCCACCTTTGTTCCACTTGTTCAACTGAATTGCCTTACATAAAATAAAATCTAAACGAATTCTATTGTGGGAAACACTTTCTGATGGAGGACATTTACCACCGACACCAGGACAAAGGGCTCCTAGGATGACGGCCACGCGAACTCTGACAGGAGCAGGGAATCTCAGCAGCAACAAGAGCAGCATGCTGACCACCACGGCTGGCAGCAGACCACTGGGAGGGGAGAGGTGGAGAGGACGGGGATTTAACCAAGGACGATAAGGACGATGAAAGACATTATTCAATTATGTTTAAAAATGTGACGTCAATCAACTCACACAACTGCCGATGTGGAATTCTATTTT
Source organism: Scophthalmus maximus (assembly GCF_022379125.1). Lineage (NCBI taxonomy): Eukaryota > Metazoa > Chordata > Actinopteri > Pleuronectiformes > Scophthalmidae > Scophthalmus > Scophthalmus maximus. Next base: position 11,290,268 of record NC_061536.1, on the reverse strand, counting down.
TCGATACAATCTCAGATTAAGGTGTATTTCTATTTGTGCCTGTAGGTGGCAGTGTGAAGTGCAGTTTTGCGAGGTCACTCACACGAGGATCCACCGCCACGAAGACACGAAATCCTCTAAGATTCGGATGCCGACGCCTCTGGCGTTGAAGCCTTTCAAGATGTCCCTGACCAGAGACAAAATAAAAGACGAGCTGTGTTGGGGGCAGTTCTCCGTTTAAACAGCAAGTGAAAAACAAAGGGTTAAAAAAAACCTAAAGGTAGGTTTACAAAAGACAAATAAAGAACACATTTAAAAACATGAGTATTATACAGCCAACAGCAGCTACGCCAGGAATTTGTGCTTTTGAAAAATAAATTAATCTCCACAGCATCTCTAATGACACAGGTGAAGTAAGACCGACCAAAAAAACGAATTTTCTAAGAAAACTACATATTAAAGCTCCAACGCTGTACGGCACCACTGTGTTTGAGGAGGAGACAGAAACAGTGTTATTTAAGTGTGTGCTATTATATGTGCAGTTGTGTGTGATTTAAGTGCACGTATGGATGGGCATGTGGATCATCTTTTTTTATATCTATACGATGAGGTCTGAATCCATTGCATCTTACTTGGTGCTGCTGTTGATGAGTTTGACAGAGGGTAAACCCGGAATGTTGGAAAACGCTGACGGGATCTTGCCCAGTGCAGCAACATCAGGCAAACATCTTCCCAGCACTAACAGAAGAGAAAGTAGCCAAATTAAATCAGCCTGATATTAATACAATTAGCTTATTGCTCTGTCACTCATTAAGGTTGTATCACAAGTCATCATCCATCGAACACCCATCCATCCATTATCTACACCACTTTATCCATTAAGGCTCCTTGGGGGTTGGTTGTATTGCTTTCCTGATCCCTTGTTGTTTCCTGTTTTATTTTGAAGTCCTTTTCCTTTTGTTGCTTCACTTCCTTTTCCTGTGTCTTGTTTCTGGTGTCTTGTTTTTCCTGTGTCCCTCCTTGTGTGTATTTAGTCTCTGTGCTTCCCTTTGTCAGTGTCGGGTTGGCTGTTGTTTTCCCCAAGCCTTTACCTGCGATTGTCTCCCGGTCTGTTTCTTTTTTTTTACCCAAGTCCGTCCCTGGGATTTTTCCCCTGGCGCCTGTGTTTCAGTTTTACCTTTTGCTACATGTTGCGGACACCCTTGTTTTGGATTTTGACTTTTTGTTTTATTATTAAATATCCTTTTTCCCCACCTCTGCACTAGGGTCCTGCTTTCTGCTTTCCTTGATAGTGTTTCCAATTAACCTAACCCTAACCTGCATGTCTTTGGAATGTGGAAGGCGACAGCGCAAACCACTACACCAACGCACAGCCCCAACATACACGTTAAAAAAGAAAAAGTAGCAGTGTAGCTCCTGTTTGGCAGCAGTTATAACCCCTTCATTTAACAAGCAGCTGTATTAAACTCATAACCAGACTTAAAGCTACAGTGTCTTATATTTAGAACTTATTAACAGAAATTTGTATGTTGCCCATAACTGTGTTGAAATATGCTTAGTCAATTGCAACAAAGGACCAGTGTTTATTTGTAAACCTTGAATTAGTTCATTATAGTTACGTAGGTGGACCTGACTTCCATGTATGCCGCCATGTTTGCTCTGTCATGTTGAGTATGGTTGCCCAATAGTGACAAAAGAATCGTTGAGTTTTCAGTGCTGCCAGCAACCGGAAGAGGATTCAGCGGTCGCAGGTCTAAAGTGTGTGTGTGTCGGTCTACAGTGTAGGCGAACAAGTTGCGTTTTGCAACTACAACCACCGGATGTCACCAAGTATGACACACTGTAGCTTTAACTATACTTACAATGTCGACCAAAATGTAAACTTTTTTATTTTAGTGTTTGAGCGGTTGCACTCACCAGAGATCGTAGGCATGTGGAAGAAAGGACACAGCTCCTTGTCCACAATGTCTTTTACGGTCTGTTGAAATGTTAAATCATCGTGTTGAAAATAATATACTGCAAATCTCAATGTAGTTCAGAGACACATGCATGGCGGCAGAATGGGACTTACCAGAGTCGTATTTTCCAGGTGGAGAGATGGCACACAGAGGCTCTGATTGAAAACACTTGCTGGTTTCACGGTTGGAAGGTAAGACGGTTTCCCCACGGCCCAGAAGGAAGAAGGACACTTTTCCACACACACCTATGTGCAGTGGGGAAAATAAAAGATAATTAAGATATTTGTGCCACACTGGGAACAAGTACAGCAACTTGTTTATTAAACACTAGAAAGGTCCAGCGGCTCACTCTACCTTCGTGATTGGACACTGGAAACCATTGAGAGTAGTTGGCATAACATTGACAGATGGGACACATCTCAGGATGTCAAAGTAGAACAAATTGGGTCTGTCTCTGAGAAAGTAAAATGCAGAAATAAAGAGACATACATCCATCATAGGCATGTTCATAACCCAACATGAAATGGTAAGAGGCAGATCCAGTTACTTGTTTGGTCCAATGCCACAGAACCACCCGGTGGAGTTTCTTGGATAAAGAACATGCCTCGGATCACCGTAGCAAAAAGCTGATGGGAAGAAAAAAACACATAAGAAAACAGTGATAAGGAGAACAGAATAAAAGTCACTGATGTAAAAGATGATTTTGACTTTGGTCACTTCTCTTTGCTGCTGACAGACTACACGAGGGTACGTTTTGACCAAACACAAACACAGTTTGTTTGGGAGGATAAGACGCCATGATGATCTCAAACGTGGCCCAGATGAGAGACACTTTGTCATCTAAATTTCTACGTAGTTGGGTTGGAACACACCTACTGTTAGCTGCTGTGGACGCAAAGCCTCTCTGCTAAATGAATGTAATACGATGCCGAAGATCTCATATTGTAGCACGGAGGGATTGTTTCTTGAACCTAGTCGACTTAGACATGAACAAGCTAAAGCTCATAGATTTCTCCGCCATTTCCTCGTGTAATATTTGACAAGTATAACATTTAGTCAATGGCAAATAAATTATATCATTTATGGTCTGCATACAAAGTCAATGCAAAACGCGACCAAACCCATATTTGTGTGCTTTTGCACCGTTACTTCAGCGGAGCGCTTCTCACGTTGTAGCGGCGTACACATGCCAAAAACAGACTGAGGGGGAGGCGGAAGGATCCGCTGTGTTCTTATTAACGTTACTAATGTAGTGGCCGTTTTTCAACATGTTTGTTTGGCCCGCCGTGTTGCTGGTTGCAGTCTTCTTTTTGAAACTTCACAGTGCATTAATTCATTCATTCATCATCTGCCGCTTTATCCATTTAAGGACCGCGGGGGGCTGGAGCCAATCCCATCTGACATTGGGCATTGGTTCACCCTGGACAGGTCACCAGCCTATCGCAGGGCCACATACAGAGACGGACAACCATTCACTCTCACATTCACACCTACGGTCACTTTAGAGTCTCCAATGAACCTAACCCCATTCTGCATGTCTTTGGACTGTGGGAGGAAGCCGGAGAACCCGGAGAGAACTCACGTAGACACGGGGAGAACATGCAAACTCCACACAGACAAGGCACCTGGTTGGTTTGAACCGGGATTCAAACCCATTACCTTCTAGTTGTGAGGCGAAAGTGCTAACCACTACACCACCATGCAGCCCCAGCTCCGTACCATACTGTGTTATTGGTGTTGTCAGGTGACTCTTACCCAAAATCCCCAATAATACGTAGCCAAGGATGGCGGCCGTGAACAGGAAACAGCATATTATATCATTGCACTTTCTGATGAAGGGAAGGAGAGACAGGAACATGTGTAAGTGAGCTGGTTGAGCTTTGAATTGTATTTTGTCTTGGGGGTGACAAATGTGATCAGTCAGCAGAATCTTAGCAAACACAAAGTCAGTTTTGCAAACACAAAGATCCATACAAGTTCACCACAAACCCTGCAGCTAGACTGATTTGACCAGTTAACTGGTAGCCAACGAGGCAGATTCACCTTTTCTTGACGGGTCCTCTGAATGTCGGGTCAAACTGAGCAGGTTCTCCTGGGAAAAGAAAAAAAGTTCATTCAGTCTCATTATCTCACCCATGCGACGACCTTCACTGACTGGTGGTGTGTCATGTAACATATGAGAAGTACATGTTTATCTGATGAGTGATAAACAGAAAAATTTCACATCTGAGAAGCTGAATACAAAAAATTCTGTGAAAATTACTCAATTAGCAAAAATAATCTTTGATCTAATGCCCCGCTTTCACGACGGGAAATCACAGATATTTCCCTGCGGTTTGGCCTCTCATTTACACGAAAACCCAGTTTTTATCGCAGAAAACGACTATTTCTAAAAACTCCGGCCAAAGTGGAGATTTCTGATAACGCCGGTTATGTGTTGCTCCAGCTGCCATCGGTCACTGTGTGCCCCAGACCCCAGGGGGTCATTGGCCCATAAAACCACAGCGCACCCATCTTTTCACACCTCATGAGAGCCTGCCAAAGGACCAACATAGGCTGGAAAGTCTGGTTTATCATCAGTGGCAGACACAAAGTCTGGTCAACTGATCAAGCTCAGGAACCACCAAGCATAGTTAATGTCGAGCATCTAACTCTGTGGAGGACACAAAAGGGACACTGAAACCACACAGCACGACTGTTGCATCTTTCTGGACACACAAACAGCATCCCAAAAGGACTATTCTTCTTCTTTTCCACGGACTTGGTAATGTAACTTGGGCATACAGCATAGCATAACGCAACACGGCTGAGCATAGGAATGTTTAACCTTAAAAGTGTACTGTATGGATTTGAGTGAATGTGTTCACTTAATGTTGTTGTTATATCTATCAATAGGTTATTTTGCTGTTAGGACCCTGTGACTAACCCTCTCTTAACCTGAAACTCTTTGTCCTGCAACAAATGGCCTTATTGAAGAAGCACATGTGGCCGAGCCGACACCTTTGATGCCGCCATTTTGTAGTTTCTTTGTTCACCGCCATCTTGTTTGTAGTACTTCGTAGACCTTTGACCTTTATGGCCACTTAGTCTGTGTATTCACACAGACACACACACACACAATCTCAGACTTATATATATTTTGTTTGTTAGATTAGATATTGTTGTTTCAACTTATCTTTTAAATAAATGTTATTAAATATGAAGTCTGGTCTATTTAATGTTGCACAAGTGTGAGTATTGCCAACCTCTGACCGGTAGAACTCCAAATCCTTCAACCTCTGCTAACTACCAAGGTGGTGATTCTGGTGGTAATTATTAATTTAATTATCAATCAGAATTCCGAATTGATAGTTAGCATATTATAAATGAGATTAAATCAATTGATTGGCTATCATTTCCCTTCCTTTGAAGGGTGGTGCCCCGATCAGTTATTAATTAATATTACATTTTTAATGTTAATATTTTATTATTTTGATAGCCATAACTGATCAATTATATTGTTTAGACAAATGGTACTTTCACCAATGTCCAGGCACAAGATTTGTGACTGTCACTGTCTTGTGAGATGTTATTTTAAATATATATAATAGAAGCCCTGTATGAGTGTGTGTGAATGGGTGAATGGGATTTGTCCTGCAAACTTGAGTGGTCAATAAGCCTTGAAAAGCGACACCATGGATAGCACCAGGATTTTTCCCTGTTGTTGCTGAGTAGTTGCTATAGATTTAAATAGGGGGGCATTACAGATTAAATCTAATTTGACTTAACATTACAGGTAACACATCAGCTACTTTACCGTTAATGTAACAGAATACGTAAATCATAAAAATCTGTCAAACTTACAAACTTGTTTTGCAACCCCAAATTTGAGAACTAATAAATTAAAATACACCAAAAGTAAAGTGGGTTTGTTTGCTAAATACGTTGTTTGAAGGCCTGTGTTTAACAGTCAGGTAACTTAACGATAAGGTACGATCAATCGTTGACTCACCGCACAGTGAGTCCTGCTCTATATCCACTTCGTCACACATCCTCGCCTTCGCTTCCAGTCGTCGCGGCTCGTCAGAAATTTGAGGGGGGAGACAAACACGATTCAGTTTGACATTCTGTGTACTTACTCAGTGCAATACTGTGACATCAAATCAGCCATCGAAGCCATGGATCTATCACAATCAAAGGAGTGTGACATCAAACCAGCCATCAAAGCCATGGATCTATCACAATCAAAGGAGTGTGACATCAAACCAGCCATCAAAGTGCAAAATCCTGAAGTGCAAATCACAAAGACAAATCATAAAACACAATAACAAATCATAAAACACAATGGCAGTTAGTTTAGCTTAGTGGGTTACACAGCTGTTTTAAGTCAAAGGTCACGGGCTCAAGCCTTAGTCAGAGCATGGCTATCAAAATTAATTTTATGTAACCAATTATTGTTCCATTAAATTCATTTTTCTGACACACTTGTCCAAAGTGACTTACAATAAGTCCAACCATGATGATATTACCCAAAAGTGCAAGAATTAGGAGAGTACATAAACATTTATCAAACAGGCAAAAACAACTTCAAGTGCTCATTGTAGAATTTAATTCTCATTTTTCTAAAATAAATTCAGCGAATAAGGTGCAGCCTGAACAGGTGAGTTTTTTCAGTCTGCGGCGGACGCATTGAAGGGATTCTGCTGTCCTGATGTCAATAGTCAGGATAGAAAACAGACAGGATTTAGATGAGTGGTGGCTGCCTGCCCCTAGTAGTGAGGTAATTCATAATGATAATAATAATAATAATAATAATAATAATAACGAAAAAAACATTACAAATAATGCAAGGTGCTATTTAGAATAAAAGTATTATTATTATCTTGAATATATTATTATTATCATTATTATAAAGACAAATATTAACACAAAAAACCTAATTGATATTTATATTTTGTCTGATGGAAGGCAGCCATTGTGACAGTAAAACAAAAAACAAAAAAATATCACAAGGGGAGGTCGGACTGTTTTCGTGGATGCGACCGGATGTGACAGCAACCGGAACCTTTGTCGTGTATGTTGTTTCCGATCGGAGCCACGAGAAATAGACACAGCAAGCGTGTTGTGTACACCAGAAGTGTCCGCGCTGAGGTTGTGTGGTGATATTTACACAAATGTAAACGTAGAATCATGCAGTGAAATCTCCAGCGGACATTTTGTTATTCATATTTTCCAACGAGGTCGCGCTCGTGACTCAACCCGCCGCCATGAAGATCAAGCGACAGAAACAAGCCAAGAAAACCATCAGCTTCTACAAGTACAACTTCAGCTTCAGGGAACCGTTTCAGATCCTCGTGGACGGGACCTTCTGCCAGGCGGCCCTGAAGAACCAGATCCAGATCAAAGAGCAGATGCCCAAGTACCTGATGGGGGAGGTGCAGCTGTGCACCACGAAGTGAGTCCGAGTTCGCCTCCTGTGACGCTGTCGAGGAATATCCTGGTTCTTACCCTCGTGTGTGTGTGTGTGTGTGTGTGTGTGTGTGTGTGTGTGTGTGTGTGTGTGTGTGTGTGTGTGTGTGTGTGTGTGTGTGTGTGTGTGTCTGTCTGTCTGTCTGTCTGTCTGTCTGTCTGTCTGTCTGTCTGTCTGTCTGTCTGTCTGTCTGTCTGTCTGTCTCTGTGTGTGTGTGTGTGTGTGTGTGTGTGTGTGTGTTTGCCTGTCTGTGTGTGTGTGTGTGTGTGTGTGTTTGCCTGTCTGTGTGTGTGTGTGTGTGTGTGCGCGCGCGTCTGTCTGTCTGTCTGTCTGTCTGTCTGTCTGTCTGTCTGTCTGTCTGTCTGTCTGTCTGTCTGTGTGTGTGTGTGTGTGTGTGTGTGTGTGTGTGTGTGTGTGTGTGTGTGTGTGTGTGTGTGTGTGTGTATGTGTGTGTGTGTGTTTTTTTGTCTCAGCTGTGCACTGAAGGAGCTTGACACTCTGGGGAAAGATCTGTACGGAGCCAAAATCATCCTGCAGAAGTACCAGGTCAGGAACTGTCCACACTTCAAGAGCCCGGTCCCCGCCTCGGAGTGTCTGCTGTCCATGCTGGGGGAGACCAACCCTCACCACTACTTTGTAGCCACACAGGTAAAAAAAACTAACATAAAAACTTGACATCCTACACACACACGCATACTTAAAACACCAACCAGAGAGGGTCTTTTATATTCTGGCAGGAGGACTTTAAATTAACTATAGCCAACATGACTAGTTGATTTTTTTTTCAAACCGATGCAGTGTTATTTGCATTATTCATCACCAACCATATTGATTACAATGTTACCCACCCAAGTCAATTATTACCTGCATTTGACAGGTTTCAATTTAAAGCCCTGGCAGAAATATTTTCTCATGGATTGCCATATAATTATTTCAAGCTAAGGTAGACACAGAATTTAAGCCAAATAAAGTTCTACTTATGTGTATAAAGTTGACATCCCCTTAAACGGGTCTATTGTATTCTGTCGCGTTTGCCGCTCCAGGACCACACGGTGACCACAGGCCTGAAGAAGATGCCGGGCGTTCCCCTGCTCTACATCATCCTCAACACCATCGTGCTGGACAAGCCCAGCCGGGCGTCGCTCGACCACGTGCAGGCCGTGCAGCTGGGGCAGCTGGTGAGCCTCACCCAGCAGCAGAGCATCCGCAGCCTGAAGGAGGAGCAAGGCATCGCGCCGAAGGGCGGAGAGAGGCGTGGGAGGAAGAGGAAGAGGAAACAGAGCCACCCCAACCCCCTGAGCTGCCTGAAGAAGAAGAAGAAGAAAGCAGGGGTGCCCACGCCGCCGCTGAAGAAGGCGGAGCCGGATGAGAAGAGGAAAAGAAGCCGACACAAGAAACAAAAGATGGACGGAGGTGACAACGTGTCTGCTCCTGCAGTTACAAGTACATAGTGCAGAAGGGAGACTAAAGACTGACGCCATTTTGTTTCTTGCACAACTAACATTTGAAGATGCTCATAATTAATAAAATCCCAATCCCAAAGATAATCACACACGACACATTAACCTCTGGTCTCTTCTTCTGATGATCACACAAAATAGCATTTTGCAAAAGAAATATATTTCTAATGGTAGTCCTCTTTTATTTTTTTTAAAAGTTCATAGTTCACAAACAGATCAATGTTTCTGAGATTTGTTGAAAGATTTATCTTGGCTTTGATACAAAATATGATCGCAGGTTTTACAGGCACATGCTTCAAAATATTATAAGCTGCACTAAGACATTACATGACATACGGACGCGGATATGAAATCATAAACAACGCATTCATCCTTCTCTGCAGAAGCACGAGGGTGTGATCATGATGACTTGTTAGGTCGTGTATTTTCAGTATTTTTGGCGTGCGGCAAGTTTAGAGTCCAAACGGTCTCCGTTCCGACTTCAAGGTGTCCACGTCGTCCTTCAGATTAAAAATCAGTTTAAATAAATATTGGAATATTGGAACAGACCGTCTACTTGATGTCAAAGGTTACTGTGGAACTGCTGTCACACCAAAACACGATGAATATTTTTCATCATATTATAAAAACTATACATTTACGTCAACCAGATTATAAAAGGGATCAAATGAGTCTGTCACACATCAAGTTATTTTAAGAGTCGCGGAGCTGATCCACTCTGATGACAGAGCATGTTTTTTAAAAATACTTTTGTCCCAATTCAGTCTACTCCGTCCGGACTGTTTATAATACTACACAATAAATCTGCAGTGTTTAAAGAAACTAATGTGACACTTCAAGCACTTCGTGCTGCTCTCCAGGTTTCACTCAAACACGTGTGCCTTGGTCAGCTTCTTGTCCCACATTTGCTGAGGACAAAGTGGGCGTAGAATATTGTCTCAGCGGGGGAGAAAACGACACAGAAGTAACAACCACAACTGTGATGAGGGCAACAAAGCACGACAACATGTTTGACAATTGTCAACATGTCTGAAAACAAAAACATCTGTATGATAGTGGAAAATTAAATGAAAATCCCAATACAGAAAACAATTATGGTCTTTAAAATATTAGAATAAAATCACCTTGCAACATTGTCAGGGAATAATCTTGTTTATTATTTTATACAAAAAAATTGATACTCTTTCCTCAAAATTCCTGCAGGTACATTTCAATATCTAATTAATTTAACATATTTAAATGTTACATTTTACGTATTACGTTTATTTCTACAGGTTGGATTTGTTAATTCTTGTCATTTATAGTTGTAATAAAGTTGATGGTTAAACTGTAAAACGTCAAGACCTCAATTACATTCCTTCATAATAAGGGTTTGATAACGACATTTTTTTTTCCTTCAAATTGGCCGATAAAAGCCCCGGACCTCAGCTGCCCTGAGGACCGCCCCTGCCTGGGATGCGGAGTTTCCATCATCCTGCACCTGGTGAACAGACACGTGTGAACACGTCCTCCAGGCAGGTGACGTCACCTGCGGCACCACACTGAGGCAGGTGATGGACATGAGCACAGATTATAAGTCAGTGATGTTAAATTACACCTGGTGAAGAGGAGTCCGACGTCACGAGGAGGGGATGACCGGAACCACACAGATACGTTACAGGTATTTCAAAACCGCACTTACCGTCAATTAATATTAATACTTATACTGAACATATGATTCTAATGAATACATACGTACAATGGTAATTCCCAGTGAGATTTTTCTCACCTTCACATGATGATTCACAAATGACTCTCCGGTTAAGCCGTTCCGTGTTCAGACCGTTTAGCCTGTCCACCGCCCCCTCTTCATCCTCCTCTTCCTCCTCTCCTCCTCCAACTAAAATAAACGAGATGGCGTCCTGTCTACCAGGCAGCAGCAGCAGCAGGACGCAAAAGATTGCAGGAAGTGGATTAACAAAACTACATTCAGAATCTTAGCAAAGCAAAACGTACAATGACATATACTTTAAATCACAACAGCATAGTCTGTAAGAGTCACCGTTCATAGTCTTTATCATCTATCATTTAGGATTTTTCTAGGATTATTATTCACCTGCCATCTCCTGTCAACAAATCTTTTAAATCATTTAGTTTATTAAGAACAATCTGCAGAAAACCATCTTCAGAGGTAATGGGACAGATTGCTGTGCTCTCATTATGAAAAAGATGATTTTATTAAAACTTCCATTTGACAAATATTGAAACCAGGTTAATATGTGCACACCGCACTGGCAGGTACACTGGTACTTAGAATACTTCAGTAGATGAACTCTTTCCACCTACGGAAATAGCAGAGCATTAAAGTTATCCAGTACAAAATTTTAAAAACTTTTCCAGTAGTGCCTTATACAACTTAACAACTCTGCCTTCATCAGGCGTCGCCGGGCCTGGAGCACCACATGGAAGAGCAGTAGTTTGCTCATGTGACACAGTACGAGCTCAGCTGACTGAGCGCTGCAGGCCCTCCGACTGCGGGAGAGCAGAAATATGACAAATAAGTCCATAAGCTAAAAGGTTTTTTACACCTTTAAACTGAGCTTGTACATCTTAGACTGGTTTTGTGATCTTCTTCTTTCTATCTGTTCTGAAACAGTTAGAATAAACAAGTAGCCTCAAGCCTAGACATTCAATACTGTGGAACGGGGAAACACATATTATTTATATTTATTATTTCTTCTGCGTTTCATATTTTCTTCATACAGACAGTTATTATTTTAATGACATGCATATTTTTTCCGCTGTTCAATACTGTTAAGAAATGAATTGGCTGAATTGACATGCTTTCTTTATAAAGCTCAATTTGTTAATTCAAGCAGCTTCTGCCATGACTAAATATCTAAGTGTGGGTGAATGTTAGTTGCATGAATGTAAACACACACACACACACACACACACACACACACACACACACACACACACACACACACACACACACACACACACACAGGTTGAACTTTGCATATTGAAAAAAAAAGTTCTTGATGCTCTGCAGATAGACCAAAGTACCACAAGGTGGCAGCAAAGTTATCTGAAATGTCACACGCACGCACGCGCACACACACACACACACACACACACACACTCCATTCAGACATGATGGGGTGTAACATAGAAGAATTTCTTAAGACAATAACGGTTTCCCAATGTTTAATTTTCATACTACTAACTTTGAGTTACCGTACTGCATTGTTTTCCACATTCCTGTTATTACAATAATTTAATTTAATCAGTGAGGCTGAACCCTTCCAGTCCATTAATACTGTTTATTTTGCATTAAGCATTCAAACGTTTTTTCATTTTCACTGCGCCTTGTCATACGGAATATTTTCCATTAAAAAAAATGATAGCCTGTTTATGCATCAGGCAACTTTTGAAAAATATTTAAAATATTTTATCTAAACACTGGACGAGAAGCTTTTACACCTGTCACATAAGGGGAAGGCTTAAGGATAGAATATAATAGGACAAATATAACTTCAGTTTGATTTGACATACATTAAAGTGGCTGATCAATTCATCACCATGGATACCAAAATATTTACAATCATCCTTTTCTTCAAAGATGCCACTGAGAAAACATCAGCATCAGATTTGTGATGATGATCAAGAAGTTGACTTGATGCTTCATTTCTCACTATTTTCCGAATTTTTACAAACTGAACATTCAATTGATTGATCGAGAAAATAATAGGGAGATTAATCCATAGTTAAAAAAAAGTTTTTTTAATTGTAGTCCTATATGTAATAGTTAAAAATCAGCTGCACCTCAACAACAGTGAAATGCAACATGACTAATGGTCTCTGTTGTTTTTTTTAAAAGGTCACATGGGATATTTTTCTTTTTCTTCCTGGTAATGGAGATGTTTTTCAGTGTGGTAATAGTTGGCTCGCTGACTCAGTCTGTGTATTCGTCCCCGTCCCCGTCGTCACGTGTCGACCTGCTCCGTGACCTTCGGGACCGACGGCCCCGGTCCCTCCAATCTTCTTCTCACGCTCCACAGACCTCGGCACAAATGGAGTCGTAGCTCACGTCTTACGAGCTCTGACAAGCGCGCCGCTCTTGTCTGAACGCCGGCCAACGCGCTCACCCGCCCGTCTTTACACATCACTCTGTGACAGACTTTAATGGTCAAAGTGTGGAGCGGCCTTTTGGCTGACAGCAGAGTGTTGGACATCACAAGGTCTCGCTTTCTCTCTCTCACTTCTTTTTCGATTCCGGCGACGGCAGCACTGAAAAAGAGCAAAACTATTCCCTAAAAAGTAGAGTAGAAAACAAAGCTGTGTACTGTACTTGAAAAGTCTGATGTCCCCTCGCCGGTGTGTCCTCTCGCTTGTCACAGCCAGGCCCCTAAGTCAGGTGGGGAAATATACACCCCCCTGTTGCATCTCTACAGAAGTCAGAGGGAGGAGGGGGAGAAAAAAAAACTGCTCATCCCTGCCAAAAAAACATCCCACAAATCCCAAAAGGGATTTATCTAGGGCACAAAGGCCCTGGTTGTATTTCACCGTCAGGTGGCCTTTGTGCCTCTGAATCAGCCGACACTGCGGCAGTGTCCCCCCCCCCCCCCCACCCCCCCCCCCCCCACCCCCCCCGCCCGACCTTTCTCCTAAGCTGACAAGCTAAAGTCTTATTTAGGGAGAAAAACTGCGAAAAAGTCCACCGGAGGGGGGGGGGGGGGCTCGTGATGGATCACACACACACACACACACACACAGGAGGTTTTCTACACATGGGCACTTTGTCCGCTCACGACACATTTTCTCACACGAGAATTGAATGGGGGGGGCGGGACTGAGAGAGAAAGGAGAGGGGGAGAGAAGGGGAGGAGGTGGTTGGAGGGGTCTTTTCAGCTCCTTTTTTTTGGAGGCAACAATAGTCTTTGTCCGAGTTCTTCCACCATTCTTATTAGTGTTACGGAAAGGAGGAGGAGGAGGAGGAGGAGGAGGAGGAGATGGGGGGCACGCAGGCCGAGGACTGTTTCTCCATAGTAACAATGACAAAACAAGGCAGTTCCACTCCAGGCAGGCGCACAGGGATGATTGCAGCTGCTGAGCACAAGCACAGAAACTTGCGCTGTCGAGTTCGTGTCCAGGCAGGGCGAGGAGGAGGACTGGAGGAAAGAGAAGATCCCGGGGGCTTTTAATGTGTGGCGTTTCATTGTTCTTCTTTCTGTCACAAGCAAAGTGCCGGGGAGCGACGCGCGACCCTGCGGCCCCTCAGCATGGACCGGGACAGCCACAGCGAGGACACGCTGTCCACCATGGTGCTGGAGAACATCAAAAACAAACTGATTCACGCCTTCAGGGCGACGGGAGAGTCCAGGGAGGACCGCCGGGAGGCCGGGGCCACTGTCAGACCGCCGGGCAGCGTCGGCCGGAGCCACCAGGCCAACGAGGAGCTGAGGAGGGCGCAGATAGACGGAGCCATAACCTGGCTGAGGTCTGAGCTGGTAAGATGTGACCGGTGACTCACAGATAAGGAGTGTGCGACAGTTTTAATGTCCAGAAATGTTGGCTGGATTCAAGTGTGTGCACATTGTGCTGATTTGAGTTCTTCCATTCTGTCGCCCGCGCAGCTGGAAATGCGCTCGCAGGACCTCCAGCTGGCCCAGACGCTGCTGGGGCTCAACTCCGAGATCCAAAGACTGAGGAGGGAGAGTTTCGGAGGTGTGGAAGTAGAGGGGGAGGATCAGCAGTAACCAGCCCCCGCCCCCCCCCCCCCCCCCCCCCCCCGGCAGAGAGCCCCTTCTCTGGGCCAAAACCTGAGAGTGACGACTGTAGAGGAAGAAGAGCAGGTAGAAACAAAAAATGCTCTTACTGGCTCTGATAGAAACTAAAGGTTCAAATGAAAGAAATATCAAAAGCATTTGCTTTTGTGACAATGGCTCTTTGTGGTAAAGTAACATGAATAGAATCTTTACGTTTTTGCACTTTTGCAGAGTTGAAACCTGTTTTGTTTCGTTGCTAGATCAGGAAACAAGACATTTTGAATGTAAAAATAAATATAAAAAAAACAACCACCGAAACAGTTTTTTTAATGTGGCATTTTTTTGTAAATTTTTACAAAAATAAAGAGTGCGACATCACTGTTTTTTCCACGTCTTTATTGAGCTGGCACACTGTTTGAAAATACTGCTAAAATGTTCATGTGTGGTTAATAAATACATCCACGCCTCATGTCCCAACAATTCTAGCTTGTACAGTTTCAGCGGATTCTTTCTGTACATCCGCGAGGTAACCACGGTTACCATGGACTTACAAGGTCACTGGACTAAAAAAAAAATCCTTTTCCCAGAGAGAAAGAGATTGAAGACTATACAGGGTTTCTCACTTACAGTGTCGCACCGTCACCGGAAAGTTTTATCGCCGCGTCTGCATAATGAAGACGCAATGAACTCCCCGCCGACCGAATTCATTCTGCACGACGTCGTTACAGTCGTGTAAGGTCAGCGACCTTCCAGCACGTGTGCTCACGCACACAAATCTGTGAGGTGATGAACTGCAAAGGTTCACATATTTCACATGCGTCACATAAAACAAGAACATTCAGAATTAAAAATTTGCGGTTGAAAAATCAATTCAAGAGACACATTTCACACGTGTCTTCATGTATTCATCTACATTGAGAGGAAAACTCTCTCTGACTTTCAGACACACAAATACTACACAAAGACAGACATGACTGCCTTTAGGTTTTTATGTTTCATATCCAGAACTCGTGCTTCCCTGTCACACAGGCTATAACTCCAAGGAAAAAGACATTTCATCTGCTGTCTTGAGAGTTAGACGAGAAGATTGATATCGCTCTCTCTCGCCGTCTGTCCGCTAGATATGAAGCTACCGCCGTTGGTTTGCTTAGCTTAGAATAAAGACTATACATGAGGGTATTGGCTATAGCCAACAGCTGGACGTAGCTAACCGTATCTTTCCAAATTGTTTTCAAGAATCCTTTCGAGCGGCTTGTCGAAATCGGCAAACGTATTAAATTGACGGTGTAATATCTTGTTACAGATAAAGACCAATGTGACAAACAAAGAAAAAAAAACTAAACCATTAGAGAGAGGGCGGTGAGATTGTGGCGGGGATCAGCAGATTTATTCATCTAGCTCCACCTTGTCATTGCAGAGGATGTAAAGAAGTTGAGGAGAGATTTGAAAAGTTGCATTTCTTTCTAATAGTAATAATGACATGCTCAGGGCACAGAGCTCCTCCTGCTGAACGCTCTCTTTGACCAAACCCCCGAGTAAAGAGGCGACGGCCTCTTCAGGAAGGAGGCGGAAAAGCCGGAGTAGTCGCTGCCGCCGCTTCCCCGCTCGCTCCCGGAGTCCCAGCAGCTGCCGTCCTCCTCTTCCTCCTCCCCGTCCGTTTCCTCCTCTTGCTCCCCCTCGGACAACTCCTGCTTGAGCTCCTGGATGCCGGAGTGAAGCTCCATCAGCTGCCGGACCAGAGCTTGGTCCTGGGAACGCATTTCCACCTGAACACAAGGAAAAACACATTTTAGACACAGCGACAGGTGGGTAGAGAGAAACAACAGACATACAGGGCCAGATATGTTGTAATGAAGGGAGGAAATCCGCGACTGAACTTGAGCTCTTTTGGAGATGAACAGGTTCAAGGCACACAGCCATTCCATGCGGAGCGTTGACTCCTTTCAAATGCAAATGCCTCATTCCGCTCTTTCTTTCTTCCCTCTCTCATGGGCCGCTGTCTAATTGCTGGCATTGTAAAAAAAGATAAGATATTCACAAATCCACCAACTTCAGAGTCCAAGTTTGTCCTCAGGACTCAGGAATGTCCCAGAACAAAACAACCAAAAACAAACCCTCCTTCTGGCCGGCTTTTACCAGCTTTTGTCAACTCTCAGGAAGGAAATGAGAGCAGGAACATGAACCTGTGAGGGAGCCGCGGACGAGGACAGAGATCCATCCATCCATCCATCCATCCGTCGTCTGGCTGGAGCCAATCCCAGCTGACATTGGACGAGAGGCGGGGTTCACCCTGGACAGGTCGCCAGCCTATCGCAGGGCCGCATACAGAGACGGACAACCATTCACTCTCACATTCACACCTACGGTCAATTTAGAGTCTCCAATGAACCTGACCCCATTCTGCATGTCTCTGGACTGTGGGAGGAAGAGAACCCACGCATACATGGGGAGAACATGCAAAGTCCACACAGAAAAGCCCCTGGTTGGTTTGAACCGGGACTCGAACCCAGAGCCTTCTTGCTGTGAGGCGAAAGTGCTAACCGCTACTCCACCGTGCAGCCCTGAGGACAGATAGAGTTGTGAATACAGTTTCATAATGGGAATGGGAATGGGGTTATTGCGCCCCACAGTCAAACTGGTCAGGCAAGTTAGACCTCGCATACGAAGTGCAACCCAGTCTGTAAAAGCTGCCTTTTGACGTCTTCTGTGGCTGTGGAGAAGCTTTGCAAAGTTATTAAATTTACGGCAGCGGGATAAAACGTTAAAACTGGAGGTGTGAGGTTTTAAAAGAATAGATATTTATGAGGCAGGGCTTTCGGAGCTTGAATAAACTGGATATCTGGGACTGTTCTTTTGTGAGCCCCCTCCCGGCTTTATGAAATATCAATATCAAAATCACGGGAGTGCAAGGATGAGTCGGGATCAATATGGGAAACACGATGAATTCAGATTCACAAGTCACATAAAAAGCCTATAATCCGGTTCGACTTTTCAATGACCAATCTTTTTAGTCCAGCGTGAATGTTGCTGAAAAGTACTTCTTTTTTTTAATTACAAGGATAAAACGAAACAAGTCAATTAAATAAATAGATGTATGTGTGTAAGATGTACGTTTGTCTAATCTTTTGTTCGTGTGATATGATCAAAAGCAAATATTTAGGCCAAGAATTAGAAGTTAAAATGATGATTTGAACATCTACTGTACTTTGAAAGCTTCCAGAGCAGCCTGGATATTTGTCCTGCATTTTTAGTTTTGCCACATTTCTTAAAACTGAAACAATACTTTATAAGGTACCTGATGAAATACAGCGAATTCTGTTTAATTCAGGTGCTTTCATCCATTCGTCGCTCCACAGCGGGTCCTTAGTTTTTAGTGTTTGTCTCGTGTCCAGCTCCGGCTCAGACGTGCGGGTTCTTTCCTCCTCGGTTACCATGACGAGCAGTCTGCCTCGAATGCACTCAGTGCCGAGTGATATATAAGGCCCGCGACAATGAGCCAGTTGGTCACAGAGGTGCAAACAGATACACACTCGGACACAAACACACACACACACACACCGTCCAATGACTGGAGAGCACGGTTTTAAAAGGAGGCTGACGTTGTAACAACATGACCTACAAGCATCTTAGGAACAAAAAGGGCAGTAACTTGGGGCTTCCCACACAAAAACATTCCCACTGACCCAGGAGGTCATTTTGTTCGCGTGACAAATGTCTGGACCTTTTGACATGACAGACAATAAATTTGCTTTTGTACCCGCTGGTACCTTGCGGCCGTCACGGGACCACACAGAGGGGCTTTGTGGCTACAATGTCTTTTTAATCTTTAACTATAGAGACATTTTTGAATATTCCATATTTATCTCTCTCTATAATAGCTCCCCTGGAAATTTTAGCAGCACTATAACGCCTTCGGTCTACATTTTTAAAGGACTTATAAAATCAGATCATCCTTGTCTACCATGGTTAAATAACCCTATTCATTCACTTTGGCTTGTATGCATCAGAACAATCATTTACTTATGTAAAAGGAGCAATAAAACAGAGTAAAAATAATCCGTCACAGACAAAATTGTTGCCTCCAAAATTCTTCTTGTGTAAAAAAACACAAGTAATACCGGGAAAATGTGCTTGTCGTGAGTTAAGTTAAGCCATTTTTTACTAAAGAAATACAGAAGCTCATGCAAGAAACTCCTAAGTGTCTGTTACAAAACAATATCGAGCTAAATATTGCTAACATTGGCTAAAATGACTGGGCAAACAGGACCGAGTACAGTAAGCCTGTAGTCCCCAAGTATATTAAAAGGAGTAGGGTGTGTGTGTGTGTGTGTGTGTGTGTGTGTGTGTGATTAAACATAAGAAGAACTCATTATGCAAAATGACTATTTTAAGAGTGTTGAATTATGGAGCTCGGTCAAAGCAACAAGTAAAAAAATCATTTTAGTTTGGTTTGTTACTTTAGTCGTAGGAATAGTTACAACTCATTATAATTGTCACACTTATCGATGACTTCTGCACAACTCCCAACAAAATCCGCTGCAACACACGTGCAAGCACTTTAATCTTTAATAATGCACCACATTTTATAATGCAATCAAATACTTTGTGACTACAGCTTTGGAAAGTATTCATAAATGTATTACACTATTCATTGTTTGCTTTTATATTCATGTATATGGACTGTAACTTGTCTGCTGCCTGTGAGCTATGTAATATTTGCACGACTGGGACACAGAACGTCATTGTGCAAACTGATTTGTGATGTGATATCTACCTCTGAAATGGAGTGATATAACAAAATAGCATGAATACTAAGTCAATTTGGAAGAAAAAAAAAGATTTGCATGTACCCCAAAACAGTGCTGAGTTACTGAGAAAGGACAGAGTGAGACTTGGTTCGCGTCCCAGTCTTACCAGTTCCCGCCGCAGCCAGGCCAGTGCGCCCTCGATGTCCAGTTTGTTGCCTTCTCCTCCGTCTCTGAGGTGGTCCGTCCTGGCCCCAGGGTCCCGGCACGCGCCCGGCACAGCTTGTCGCTCGCTGTCGTTGAAGGTGGAGGTCTTGCAGGAGAAGTCCCGCAGTCTGGTGAGGACCACTTCCATCATGTTAGTTTTTTGGTTTTTTTTCTTTTTCTTTACTGGGGTCAGGACCCTTCTGCTGCGTTGCGTCTTCTCGGCCGTATGAGCGCGGCTACAGCCTCGTCGTCGGATCTGTGTTATGAGATCCCTTGCACTTCCTGGGGACTTATGAGGGAACTCACTCTCTCTTTCTCTTCTTTCATGCACACTCCTGCCTCCCCCTCCTCTCTTCCTTTTTTTTTATTGTAGTCTGTGCCTCAAACATTAGCCCCTCGGCTCCGTGGCAAAGTGAACGGGCGTCACTTGAGTGTGAATGTGACGGAGCAGCTCTGACGTCGGTGCATTGTCCCGATGCCTGACCTCTGGAGCTGTTTACTAGTTTTGGGGCCTTTTTATCACAGACAAACACACACACACACACACACACACACACACACAATGATTATTGGAGAGGAGGAGGGAGGAGACGGGCAGTTTCCATGGCGACAGCTGTGGATCTTGTGCTTGTAATGGTTCTGGTCTTTTGTTTAGTCTTTTATTTTTAAAGAGGACACATTGAGGACAGAGCATACACATGCATATATATATACACACACACTTAAAGATGCACAAACGTGTACACACAATGCCGTGGAGCTCTCATGGACTGAGTGAGTGGTCCTGTTGCAGGGTCAAGATCTCAGGAACAGTGTGAACGGCCATGTGTAACTAACCCTCCTCGTACCATTTTCCCCACAGTCCGCAGCCCCTAGCAACCACACTGCACCATCTTTTCACACACACAAAAACACTTTGGCAAACCAAACACAGGCCCACAGACACTATTCGCCAAAATAGATCCGAAACACCGAAAAATCTGCTATTTTTAGAATCAAACTGGCTCCGCTTGTAGAGCTTTTCAAGAAGTCTAACGTCACCGAAGAAAAAGGAAGAAGAAAAGCACCTCTGAGTCTCAGTGTGTGACTGTCTCATGAACTTAAATGCCGCTGTCAGAGAGACAAGAGGACACTGATGTACGTGGTCCGAGCTGTGGCGTCACAGGTCACTTTATGAATGAGTGGATTTGGATGATTGACAACTATTTTTTTGTTTAATACTCTTTTTTATTTACCTTTTATCAATCTCTAGTTTTATCTATACCACCACCATCAGTGGAAAGTATTGTACTTAAGTATAATTTGATAGTACTTGTACTTTACTTGAGTATTTCCATTTTATGCCACTTTTTAACTTCTATACCTTGAAAAACCACGACGAAAAACCAGAAAACCAGAAACGCCCACACACCAGTTGATGCTCCCACAAACTTTTTATTAATCACCTCCCAGGTAATTTACCTCTCTACCTGGGAGGCAAATAAAAAAAGGTTGTGGGGAGCATCAGCTGGTGTCCTTGGTGCCACCTTGTGGTGAATTTGGGAAGGAAACTTTCAAACATGAACGTTCGGGCAGAGCTGCAGCAGAGATGATTGAACCAAATATATTTACAGCCATGGATAAATCTGAAGTGAGACTATTTGATTATTCAGGCTAATGTGCCAAAAAACTAAATAATACATCCATGAGATTTGTTGCCAAATTAAGGGTCAAGTTATTTTCTACTCACACAACAGATCAAAAATTTTTGGAACAGTGAGTCAGACTCGATCAATATTCGGGTTGCTTGCGCGTGGTTGTTAATTATACAAAGGAATATGAAAGAGTTGACTTCCACCAAAAGCCTTTGAGGAAACCACAGTGACCATGTGATAAGCGCACGGCACCACGTTTGATTGCACAATCACAAAGTGCCGGCTGCCCAAGAGGAGAGGGGCGGGGTCTCGGAATACACTGCGCCGGTATTTTACGCACGGTGCGCACTCCATCCACTAATTACGCACTGGGTAAATTTAAGTCTAGCTCGCTGTCAGTCGAACTTGGACGTCACCTCATTGACAGGTGCTTCTTCTCTCATCAACATGGTGTCGAGACACAGTTTTTCTTTTTCAAACCCCCACATCTCTGCTTCTGGATCAATAAATCATCTTCTCTCGCTCCCTCTCATCACCGCAGCCGCCTGCAGCGCTGCAGACGGCGGAACACATTTGCACACGGTGCAAACAGTGTTAGTCACAAGGCTGCATCAAATATTCTGCAGTTTGCACCCCGGCTGCCCAAACGCTCCTCAAGTGGAGGCGACCAGTCAAGAAGATCAGTCACCGAAGATCACTCAACAAGAAACAGAGACACGAGTTGTAGGATTTCTTTACTCAAAACTACTGAAGTAATTTTTATTTTAAATTGATTTTTTAAAAATGTTTTAGAGCGCCTTTCTCCTGAATCTGGTATTTCATTTTGTCTGGCTTTGGAGGGGAATTTCTTTACATCCCAGACAGTCGGTCAGTCATCATGTCCAACAAGAACAAGGATCTGGAGAGAGTTCCCCTGGTGACAGATGTGAGCAACTCGTACGCCACCGTGCGAAGGTAAAACTTTTAATATCTCACATTTTATATTATTAGAGTCAAACTGGTGAGTAAGAATATGTTTAATCATATACTAGTAAGAAATTCTTTGTTTTATAGACCTTTCATCTTGTTAAACTTTTCTATGAGATGAACTGTAAAGGGGATCATATCTGAAGTATGTCAAACTTTTTGTTCTTCTTTTTTTGGGGGGGGGGGGGGGGGGGATCCATTGTGGAGAGAAGTTGCGGTATAGTCGAGCCGTGGGCAGAGTCTTTTGCCCACGTTCACTTGTTTGTATGCAGTGATGGATTATCCACACGGGACTGGTCTCTGGGCTGGGGTCTGGTCAGAGCTGCAGTGCGCAGGCGCACCGGGTTGTGCCGCTGCTCCCTGTCCGGTGGTCACCCCCTGATGGACACGTCACATGGTGATGGTGATGGTCTCCTCTTTTCATTGGGTTGTGTTCATGAATCTGATTCTCGTTGGTCGTGGGAGAAGATTAATATCACTGATGAGATAAGATAGATTTTGTTTGCGGATATTTTTTTGCGCTGGACATCATCGTGGTGTCTGCAGTATAAAACCAACAAAGTGCATTCATCCATCATACGTCCGTCTACACTGATGACATTATTATAATACTAGTGCGTTATATAATGGTGGTCAAGGACAAAAAAACAAAAAAAACCGAAACGACATTCAAAGATTTTAGCCTTCAGGGCTTTAATGGACGGAGGGACAAAGGAGTGTTTGAAGCAGTGGAATGATTGCACTTCATAAGAATTCAAACAACCAATCAATAAAATAAAGCCTCTTCATGCCAGTGATTAAAATCAAACTGTATTATTGACTTATTTATCATACAGAATAGATAAAAGTCTACTTCAGTTCTTCATTTTTGAGCTTGACTGGCTGTAATCAGGCCGACTGACACTGTAAACATAAGTAAGAGAGCTGTGGTGTAAAAAAAAAAGAGAAGAGCCTACAGACATAATAAGGTTAATAAGGTTCCTTCACCTGGACAAATATACAGTGGATTAAAATGACAAATTATTGGCAACAAATATGACCGCCGATAAAGTTGTTCATCAAACAAACCAAAAGATATTTGGTGTTTCTCGATGGAGGAGAAGAAATAACGGACGGGTCAAACGACAACAAAATATTCAGTCAGGTCAAGAAGATATTAGAAGGATCCACTCCACACTGTCGTCCGTCACCACGCTGACTGCATTCTGATTTTGCCAACGTTCACCCAGCGCTCCCGGCCAGAGAGGCGGCGGCGGCGGCGGCGGCGGCGGCGGCGGCATCAAACATTGCCACGACAACAGCCACGCGCAGGAGGACCGCGAGCGGGAGAAGAAGGTCGCCAGGAAGCGGCTGTACGTGGTCTCCGTCGTCTGCCTGATTTTCATGATCGGCGAAATCCTCGGTGAGTCGGCCCTGCGTCTTATCGATCCCCCGGTCCTCTCCCTGGCTTTCATTTTCTTTCTTTTCTTCATATTTTCATACCCAGCACATTTACCATTACGTATTCACTGACCCGTTCAGTCTGTAACATCTGTCCCAAAATGTATAATTCCATAAACAAGGTCATACGATATTTAAACCACACTACTGTCTGTCTCTATCTCTCTCTCTCTCTCTCTCTCTCGGTCTTTCTGCAGGTGGGTATTTCGCCGGCAGCCTCGCGGTGATGACAGACGCTGCCCACCTGCTGGTGGACTTCACCAGCTTCATCATCAGCCTCTTGTCCCTCTGGCTCTCCTCCAGACCGGCCACACACAAGCTCAGCTATGGCTGGCACCGTGCAGGTAACAGTCCTGCCATCGGTCCCATTTTTAAAGCTGCACTAGACATCATTTTCCCATGTTTTTTCCGGGCGGGGTTCCGTTTACAACGGCAGTAGTTGCTGGATATGTGGTAACATAGATGCAGGATTGGAAGGTTTTTAAAGTACCGGTTGGAATTTAATTTCCTATATATCTGCCATTGTTTTGGCCATTGTCTCCGTTGTTGTTGTTTTTTTTGTGATTTAGAACTTTTGCTGTCTTTTCCGACGAGACGTTAAAAGGAATAGTTTGACATTTTACGAAATGTAGAAAGGAGACTGAGAGACAAGAAGATTGACACCGCTCTCGTGTCTGTCAATGAAATATTTAGCCGTAGGTTTGGCGAGAGAGCAAATTGGCATATTTTCCCAAAATGTTGAATTATTCCTTTGACATGTCCGTCCTTCATTTCTTCATTCCATCTTTAGTCGAGCTCCGTTCAAGATTGAAGGTTGTTATGGAAGGAGAAAAGTTTCAGAGAGATTGAACTCAGATTTTCTCTTGTACATGATATGAAATGTTGGAGCCATATGTATTTGTCTTTATTGGTCTTTCATCAGGCGTACTTTGTATTTATTTGTAAGGCAGTCGCTATGAATTCAGAAGCAGCCGGATGCTCGTTTATATTCCATCTAAAAACTGTGACATTTGTCAGACTTTTTTAATGCAAAGTAACAAATAGGAAGGTTAAGACACGTTAACTCTTTTGTCTGTATTCATTTTCAAGTGATCCTTACTTTGTTATTCAGTTTTACAGTGAGATTCATAATTTTCCTTGTATTTTTTTGTGGACAGTTTATGCTATGACAGACTCCAGATCTTCCGTCCTAATTTGAGTGTTTAGTCTATACAAAATAATGACGCGTGCATCGCTCCTCTCCTCGTCGTCGTCCCCCCCCCGTGCAGAGATCCTGGGCGCGCTGCTTTCCATTTTCACCATCTGGCTGGTGACGGGCGTGCTGGTGTACCTGGCCGTGGAGCGCCTCATCAGCGACGACTACACCATCGAGGGCACTATCATGCTCATCACCTCCGGCTGTGCCGTGCTGGCCAATATAATGTGAGCGAAAAATACACTCTCAGTTCTCATTAATGCAGCTTTTATCCGTGCACAGGCGGGCTCCGAATATTGATGATGGAGTCAAGGCCGATCCAGAGAGGTCAGCAAAACTGAGTCGAGCTTTCGAGAGGCGACTTTACAACTTCCCTGCCCCTAGTGGTTTCGGGTGGTATTACCTTTTGGTCGTAATGATTGAAATTGAATAAATAAGCTGGTTGTGTTACTTCCTGATCCAAGTAGAAATAAAACAAACAACATGTCATTTTTCGAGCCTCTCGAGCCCCGGAGTGAATGTTCGCCTGAGGTTCACTCCCGTTCGCTCTCTTCTTTCTATCACTCTCCTCCTTCGCCTGCCTTTTGGTCCTCCGTCAACAGGGTTCTTTTCCTTTTTGCGAGGCGGAGTTGTTTTTTTGTCAATTCGTCTGCCACTTTCCATCACTGGGGGATGTAATTTATTCGGCGAAATTGTCGTCCCGGTGGCCGAGAGAATATAACGCGGTGAAAGCAAGACTTACAGGAGACCAATGCGAGCACGGAGGGTGTCGTTTTTTCGCTTGTCATTGCGCTGCGCGTTCAGCTTTAACATCACAATGGCAAGTTTATGCCGTCGAAACGCTTCTGACGTCAAGAGCTGAACAGTTTTGTACGTTTCCTCCCCCAACAGCATGGCCCTCACCCTTCACCAGTCCGGCCACGGCCACAGTCACGCCGGCCTCAGCTCGCACGGTCACGGCCACGGTGACGAGAAGCCGCGAGGATACAACCAGATCTCGAACCACGCTCACTCGAGCGACGCCGACCACGTGGACGTGGAGCAAAAAGGATCAAACCACGGTGTGTTTTTCCGACGCACAAGTCCTTGTTATTGTCACGTAAACCCCTCCTCTGGAATACGACCACTTTTGGCCATGAAACCATTAACACTTCAATCCCCCGTGCGCACTACTTCTGCGCCGTGGGGTCATTATAATCCATCATAATGACACTGTAATGGAACATTCTAATGAATTATATAATCCAGTGTGTAATTAGCTCCGCTGCCCTGTTATTTTGCCGTCAGGACGGAGGGCGCAGCAGGCCAACGCCAGTGTGCGAGCGGCCTTCGTCCACGTGGTGGGCGACCTGCTCCAGAGTGTCAGCGTGCTCGTCAGCGCCATCATTATCTTCTTCAAGGTAAGGAGTCTCTGTGTTAGCACGCGGGGGTTCAAAGACCGACGCGGGTTGACCTTCGGGCATCGCCTGCAGAATCGGGGGTGGACATTGTCCGGGGTTGCCCTTACACACAGGGGATTGTCGGCGTCAGACGTGTTCTCACCTCCTGGAAATACTCTGTTTTAGTAGAGGGGTGGTATCTTTATAGGGTGCAGGGGCAGGACATTACACACAAATCACGGCGTGGGAATCAGTGTTTACCATATAAACGACTGAGTCTCTTGCCATTCTTTGAATTTGTCTGACAATGTTGAGCGCGGGCTGTTGCCGAATGTTGTCGTCTGTCCCGTTAGACATTTTTCGCTGGCGTGTTCGCGAAGACGACCCCTCGCTCTCACCCGCGGATGTTTACTTTTCTTCTGGTTTCGCTGTCGGAACATGCATTCAATTCAGCTCCTGCTGGTGATGATTGGAGTTCAGCGTTACAGTGCATAGTGCGGAAGGCAGCCTAAGAAAAAGTGTAACGCACCCAGAGGGGGAGGTGAGGAGTAGAACGGAGGTGTGAAATGTACAAAAGTCCAAGGAACTTTAAGACGCGTGTTTGTTGAAAATTGTTTGGAAGATTATTTTAAGCATGTCTGATAATACGTAACCCTCCGTAAGTTGTTTTTTTTTGTGCCTCGTTTCTTTTATTTTCAGCCAGAATATAAGATCGCCGACCCCATCTGCACCTTCCTGTTCTCCATATTTGTCTTGTGCACCACCTTCACCATCATGAGAGACATCCTCATCGTCCTGATGGAAGGTGAGTGATTGGCTCATTCCTAAACACACTATAGGTCTCCTTCAAAATTCATTTCCATCGATTACTGTATGTGAATATACATACTATGCAAACAACAGGAGTTGGTCTGATGGGATGAAAAGTTTGTGGTAATCTCCCAGTTTCCACTGCAGAAAAACCATTACAGAAAAAAAAGAATTCCAGCAAACCTGACATGGTGAAAAGTTGTTGTTTTTTTTAATGTTGATATGAGGAAAATGGCAGCCTCCTCATAACTCCTCAGAGACCTGATGATGTCTGCTGCTGTTTGTTGTCTCCTGATTGGACGTTAGGTCCCATGTACATCCATCATTTGGAAACCAGCCTGACGCCGGCATTTTCATATTTAGATCTCTGTCCTCTGTTCTCTTATCCATCATCATCATTCGCCCTCAGTCTTATACTCATTTTTGTCTCTTTGTCTTGTCCATCTGTGTCTCAGGCACTCCGGCAGGGGTGAGGTACAGCGAGGTGCGGGATGGCCTGCTGGCAGTGAAGGGGGTCAAAGCTGTCCACAACCTCCACATCTGGGCCCTCACCATGAACCAGGCTGTGCTGACTGCTCACGTGGCCATAGGTGAGACTTGACCCTGCAAGTCATTTAAACACATTTGACTTGTTAAATCATTGCCCTGTGTCACTTTTACACAGAACATCGCCAGTGGCGAATTAAAAAAAACCCATATTTTTCTTTGGCCTTTTCGTCTGCACACTAAAATTATGAATGGCATGTTGTTGTTTCTTTCTCTTGTATATTAAATGAAAGTGGAAATATCCGGCTAACGTCAGCAAAATAGCCGAAGCATGACGGCGTCTGACAGCTGAGGCTGACGGAGTACAGCCGGGGATGAAGTTCATTTCAGAATTGTGAAAGTTGTGCCAAGTCTGAAATTGTTATTACGGTGTAATGCTGAGCCTGGGCTTCTTTACAGAGGAGACTCTGTTAACATCCTCTGGCATCACCCTCAGTTGTTTTCATCACTTAAGTTTATAGGAGTTATCTTCCATTTTTTTTTTCATTCAACAGTTTTGTTTTCTGGTATATAATAATCTCTGTATAGAGTTGTATGAATGTGCATTACACCTCGAGGAGCAGCTGGCGTGGCTCAAAATCCCCTTTTGTCCTCCTCTCTTCTCCGCAGACGAGTCAGTGGACGCTCAGACTGTCCTCAGAGAGATGACCCAGGCCTGTTACTCCTCCTATAACTTCCACTCTGTGACGATCCAAATGGAGCGACAGGCCGACCTGAAGCCCGGATGCACCCTGTGTGTGGACCCCATGATGTAGGACCCCGCCGCGGTCATCACCCGAGCACACGGGCGGCACGGGCTACGATTTTTAGCTGCTGTGACCCGCAACGGTATGAAGTTGTTCTGCCTCGCTCATTGGAGCCTGAGGTCAAACGTCCCATCTCTGTACCTGAAGTGCCTTTGTGGAGCTCTTCTCCTCTGTCCAACTACTGTGTGACGTTGTAACGCGTTTAAAACTTTGAATTTTCACGAGTGGTCTTTTTTATTAATGTGGTTTTTATTTAGTGTTTTCATGTTTAAAAGTAAGTGTTCATCTTTTGTGAATGTTAAATGACTGACTAACTGCTTGTGTGTGTATATATATATATATATATATATACATGTATATATATATCTGTTCTCTAAACTGCTGTGTTTGTTTACCCTCTGATCCTATGTGACACGTCCAGTACGTGGCTTCAGTCTTATTTGTTTGAGCACTGAGCCGCCGAATCAACCCAAGCTGCTGGATACAGATCGATGAGTACTGTATTTTATATGCACACGAGCAACCTGAGAAGTCGAGCACAAAGACACCTCTCCACTGCTTTTGTATAGATGTAAGGTATTAGCTGAAATTAATTATTCAATAAAATATTATTATTCTTTTTTTTTAATATCAAATACTCCTGTCTTATGAGTATTGCTTTCAGAATTCTGATTCACAGTGTCATAAAAGTCCTTGGTGACAAAGCACTGTATTGGTTTAACCCCTCGCCGCCCACGCAGCTCCACTGTTGCCGGGCAACGAGCATATCAAAATGGATCATTCGTCCTCAGGGATGATGTCGATCCCTTTTGACCTCCTTGACCTTGAGCCGGTTTTGCGGGGTAACGGGGCCAGTGACATGTTCTGACACCGAAGTGTTTACGGCTCGTTTGTGTTTGACCTTCTTCCACTTCGACGTTTCCCGCGACGAGGGGCCACGGGCAACGCAGTCAAGGGCATCATAAATAATGACTGACACACAGCTGGCCAGTGCCCCTGTCTCTTACTGTAAGTCTTACAATTTAAAAATATATGGACATTTATAAAAGAATATGTATTTGATAAGGTTGAATGTCCCTTGTTTAGTTTTTTTTTTTTACTGGGAGAACAAAAAACTATACTAAGATATCTGGTAACATGCTGTACATTTATTAGTATATATGCAGTACATTACCACTGAGTACTATATATTGACGTCTTGTATCGGTAATGACGAGGTGGTTCATTCAAAGTGCAGGAGTGTATTATGTATACTCAGGTATGCAATGATGCGATAATACGAGCTCTTGTGTCTATACATAAGATATTGATAATGCTGAGACATTATGGAATAACAGCAGCTGCTGACTGGTGGACTCAGGTCAAACGCCCGTATTCCCTAACTCCTGCAAACCTCTCCGTTATATGCTAAATCAAATTCATGAAGACATTCTGCCGTGAAACTAGCCTAAGTGGTTGAACAGACATCACATGTCTTCAGAGCATCGTGCTCCTCTCTCTCTGTCTCTCTCTCTCCCCAGCTGAACTTAGCCCTGGAGTGCATTTTTAATTAAAACGTGATTAATGCACTAGGTGGCTGGATAATCCTGATACCCCCTCAGCTAATAACTGTTACATGGTTTGTGTTTCCTCGAAAGGGGATGTTCTGTCTGTCTCCATTTCAGCACGGGGGGCATACACTGAGACACGAGTGATGAGATACTCTACCGCCTATTTGTTGGGTATTTCATTTCAATCTTCGTCTTGCTGCTTTCCAGGAAAGTTTTCGTGTGTGTGTGTGTGTGTGTGTGTGTGTGTGTGTGTGTGTGTGTGTGTGTGTGTGTGTGTGTGTGTGTGTGTGTGTGTGTGTGTGTGTGTGTGTGTGTGTGTGTGTGTGTGTGTGTGTGTGTGTGTGTCCATATGAAAAGCCGGGCAAAAGTGAGTGTGATGAGATTTCAATTTGCACTTGTCTTGTGATGAATGAGGGTCTCTGATATTCACAGGAATGTTTTGTCTCAATAAGGTGCGATGACATTAACATGGGGAGAAAAAACACCCCCCCCCCCATTTAAAATCAATGCATTTTCCATCAGCTCGCCTTGATGCGATCAATGCAATGTGTTGTTTCTTTATCCATTTGATCAGTGATGATAGATGGGCTGTCAAGTAGGTAAGGGCCTCTGGACACACAAAATAATCATACTCATATTTTCCAACCCATTCAATAAAAAATCAAATGTGTAATTCAGCAACAGAGCTATGGGACAAGTACATTAATCTCACCATCACTGCTCCCTTGTCCCAATTAAAACACAACCAAGAAGACCAGGCTGCATGATTATGGAGAACCTCATTTTTCCAAACAGTATGCCTCAGTTGCTTGGCGGCAGAGCAGATGGGAAATTGTACGAGTAACACTCATTCATGCCGGCAAGCTAACCAGCTCTCTTTCTCCAAGTAGGAAGTTGTGGGGCAGTCGAGTGGACTTGAGACACTGTTTCTTGTTTCAGTGTTGCATGTTGCAGATAAGGAAAGGTGCTTCTTCTTTTTAAGAGAAAGAATGAAAAGAAATGACTCTGGGTCATAATTACACAAAATGAGAAGTGAAATCAAGCCTTTAGCCCCAAATTAAATAGAGTAATGTAAATTAAGAGATAGGCATCCTAATCCTATTCTATTTTTTCAGCCCCACTCAAGCCTGAAGGCAAAAGCCTGTTAACTGTTTCAATAAAACTCTTACTTCCTGTTAGAGCAGTATAATTATGAGCTCATGTTGAAAAAAGCAGCCGTGTACAGTCTCCTTCCGACACCTCTTGCATTTCAAATTAATTTGAATTCTGACGGCTCACACAATAATCCCAGCGCAGCAGTAATGGATGGATCATGGATGGATGGGTGCACTGAGGAATTTCATTTAACGCAGAGCAGTTGACAACACACAACCAGTTAAAGAGTCAATTTTAATTTAATAATAATTTAAAAAAATAAATATATATAATGACCCATGAGAAGCAATCAAGTGGCGTAAATTGGCCTGAGGGCTGATGAAGTGTAGAAGTGTGTGTCGGCTGTGAAAGAAGAGACCAGTGTGTGGCGCTGTAACACTAAGTAGCATGCACACATGTTTCTAGTGGGCCTTACCTTACCGTAACTCACTGGTTTTAATAGACGACATCACATAACCCCAGATTTAGCCTCAGTTCATTGGCTCCCCGTCCATTTTAGAATTGGTTGTAAGATTTTACTAATTACTTTTAAAGCACAGCTTGAAATGCTGATCCCCTACAAGCCAGCTTGCAGCCTCAGATCTTCAGGTGTTCCAAAGTCGAGGCTCAAATCTAAGGGTGACCGAGCTTTCTCCATCAGGGCTGCTCGACTTTGGAACGGCCTGCCTGAGGAGATAAGTCTGTGCCTTCTTTTAAGTCACTTTTAAAAACCCATTTCTATAGACTTACTTTTATGTGATGTTGTCTTTTTTTATATATGTATATTTTTTAATACAGATATGTGACGTGAAAACAGTATTACTTTTGGATGCTGATTTTAATCGTATGTGATTTGCATGTATTTGTGAAAGCACTTTGTGGAGCTGCTTGTGAAAGGTGCTATATAAATACATTTATTATTATTATTATATAATATATATTTTATATGATCAATGTCGACACATTTGGAGGGAATGAGCCGAATTAAAATGTAAACATAGGTCGAATCTAAAATTATTATTTTTTTAGATACAAGTTGGTGAAGATTACAGTGTTATCTTTTGGTAAAAATCACAGCAAGTTACTTCAAAAAATAAATAAAAATAAATGTAATTTCCAAGTTGCGCCTCTACTCCATTACTTACCACCAGGAAGTCTCGGTGTGGGGATCAACTATCGCGATACTTGCAGCAGTTGAGGAGCGGAGCAGCGGGGGACTTGACATGTCAACAAAGCAGACTTATTAACCAGCATACAGGTAACATCACACGTCGTCCAATAAACAAGTGTCGAGTGCAGGTGAACAGTCACTGCGGCGTTCGCCGTCACTCGGTGCGGGGAATAATCGGAGGGACACTGCGAGGAACGGAACGAGAGTTGGAAGTGTCGTGTGGTGTGGTGGCGACTGTCCACTTAGCTTTGGCGACCAACCGCCTCCACTTGTACACGTCGGCTACTTTACCTCAGTGACTCGACTGAACACATCTGGGTGTGAGGAGAGAGCCACGCAACTAACTGACTTTTTAAATGTTTCTGAAACTGCGGCGCACACAACTTGTATCGAAAGGCTACACACGTTAGCATAAGTAGCTCGTCACTGTTTCGTGTGGTTGGTTAATTTGCGACAGCTGCGCAGTTGTCGGAGCAGCACCTCTGCGTTTCCTTGGTGATGAATTAAAACGTGTTGTGTTCTGTTGATCTTCAAACAGCTGTTTGAGTTGTCTACACATCTTTATTATTTTTTAAAAACTTGTCAAGCACCTTGTAACTTGTGTCCTGAAAGGTGCCAAATGAAAAAGTTTATGATAATTCATATATATATATATATATATATATATTTTTAGATCTGACACCGTTTCCAGTCTTATGTTGTAGCGCACTAGATATATTTGGGGTCTGTCCTATTTCTGAACGACTAAAACCTATTTAAGGATTTTCTCTCTTTTCTGATGTTCCTAACACTTCAGTGATTATAAAACAAATATATAATTTGCAGATTAATCGTCAGTTGCAGCCCTAACTTATCGTCTTTATTTTGCTTCCTTTCCCCTCTCCTCCTTCTGTCAAACACTTCCATCAAGGCATGTAAGCGTGTGCCGGCGTGGAATGGCCTGACGGGTAACTTCACCTGGAACCTAGACCTTCTCCTCCTCCATCACTTTCACCTTCCGTCTCCATGACAACCCCGCCGCTAGTGTCGCCTTTTGGTGGGCAGCCGCAGCAGCAGCAACAACAGCAGCAGCAACAGCAGGCCCAGGCAGCGCGTGACGTCAACACGGCCTCGCTGTGTCGCATCGGCCAGGAGACGGTCCAAGACATTGTCCTCAGGACGATGGAGATCTTCCAGCTCCTCCGGAACATGCAGGTTGGTCTCGCGCCGTCTCCCTGCCTCAAGTCTCCCCTCAGTTTTCTGTTTTCTCTACTCCTTTCATTATAGTAGCATAGTTCTAACACCAATAGAAGATGCCTAATGCCATAAGAACAACAGCATAAAGGAAATAGAAACTGTAATTCTGAGATACATCATTGAACGTATCTATATAAAACAAAGTACAGCAGAATATAATCATAAAAAGCACAAGGATAAACATGGCATTAAAAAAATATGTATAAAGGAATATGCAAAAATGGTAATAATAGGTCTGATGTTAACACGACAAAACACTATTATGCAAATAACAAAACAACTGTCAGCCGATTTAAAAAAAACATAAAAATAAAAAAATAAATAAAAATGTTTTGATGCAGGATTTAAAAAGCAGACGGCGTCAGCAGATTGAATAGTAAATGGAAAGGCCGTACCAACGCTGAGCCAAAAGTTTAACCAACCCCTTGTTTTCAACCTCACCTCTGGAACAGCTAAAAAGAGAAAATCAGGGAATATAAGAGCCCTTTAGGGACAAAAGAAAATGTATCAAAACGGTACAATGCATGGTTAAATTAAAGAAAGTGTTGGTCCAAATCAGTTTCCTGGCTTCCAAAAGGCCTTTTATACAAAAGCACATTGTGACTTTGTCACAGCAGGAGAAAAGCGCTGGTATGAATAGTGAAATTAATGACACCTGAAATACGTTACATACAGCTGCTTCAGTTTTCAGGCTCCTCATGGTGTGCACGGTGCGACTGGGACGGTGAACTAGACGGAGCCATTGTTCATGTTATCGGTAACACCTGTGCTTTGCTGCTGTGAAGAAAATGGCCTGTTTCTTGTATGATTTGACGCTGAGCTGTAACTCAACAATTAAGGCAGTGGGAGGAATTTATGTGGGCACCAGAATTCCACAACAAGTCTAATATTCTCTGCATTAAAAAGAAAAACTGACCTTGAGAGTTGGGGAAAACTAGAGCCATACCGATAATATCGGCATTTCACCGACATATCAGCACTTATGTTCACCGATATGAAATCTTTTAGTGGACAGAATAAACAATGGAAAAAAAGTGCACGAATGTTTACATTTTACGTACAAAAATTATTAATTATTATTGTAATTCAAGTTCTCTATATATATTTGGTTGTATTGATTTTTTCTTTTTATTTATAATTATTTATGATAAAGTTTGAACTAAAATATCAAGCCTCAGTTACATTTCTTTGTTATAATGGTTTGATAATGACATCTTATGAATCTTATGTATTTAAATTCGCCCTATGTATTTAAAATCGCCCGATGTATCTGTATCAGAAATGATATTGATATTGGCATCGGCCCCCTAAAATCCATATCGGTTGGGGTCTGGTGAAAACGCGACATTAAATATTTTGTCGGTGTAGTTCTCTGTTTAGGTGATTGACAAAAATGACACCAAAGATCTTGACAGAAGAGTTTTAATTCTTTGTCGTCCATGCACCAGTGAATTTTTTATTTTACCGTGAGGAAATATTTGGCAACAGTAATGTAATGTTTATTAGGTTATGTGAATATTGGCAGGACAAAGATGGAGAATGAGATTAAAGGTTCATGACCAACTCTCTGAACAAATTGTTTTGTTTTTTTCTTTATTTCCAGAGGCAGGTTCACACACAGTGTGCTCTGTCTGAAATACTGTCTTCACGGGTCATGCTCAGATCTCAAATATGTCTTTCATTTTTACACAGTACATTAGTTCACTCACTGCAATCAAGTGAAGGCAGATGAGTTGTTGAGTTACATCAGAAGCATTCCTCAAAGCGTTTTCTCTCAGGAAATTAGTCTTTTTTCAGTTTGGTTCTGCAGTTCACGTGTAGTTCAGCTCTGACAGCGACGAGGTCGGTATGAGTTTATCGTGGATGCCGGCCAGCTCCTCTGAGACGCTCCTCCTGCTCCCTGTGAGAAAGGAGACCAGCCAAAAAGGCATGAACTGCATTGTTGTGATTCTTTTTTTTATGATCACAGTCTTAATATACTTTATACTGTCTCGCCTCTGTTTCTCTATCTTTCCTTTCCCTTTGCCCTGAAGGCAGGCTAGTTTCATGTTAGGTAGAATGTTAATAATCAGACGGCGCTGTCCCCCAGAGGCTTGTCGAGTCGATCTTCTCAATAAAAAAAACACCTTGTTGTTACTCTTTTTTTTTACACCCATTGTAGTTAAAAAGCCAGTGATGCTGCCTCCGTGTGGGTCAGTGTGAGAGAAAAAACATTCAAAGTGCGGCAGTTAACATCTTTGATAGTGTTGAGGTTGTGTGTAATAGTAGTTTTTAAATTGTAGTATTATTATGTCATCATGACCGGTTATCATATTGTTGCATAACTGGTTTCTGTATTGCTGTCATTCTTCATCAGAAAGGAAACTACCACTTTGTTTTCAGTATAAATTAAAGTGCACTATTACCAGTTAGAGACTTTGCATTGCTTTTGGCAGAGAGAGGATCAATGTTTGTTGCTTTTTTATTAGCACCAGCTTGTACTTTGCTTATAACTCAACACATCCTCTTGTGTTGCCTCCCAGCTGCCTAACGGAGTCACCTACCACCCCAACACCCACCAGGACAGGCTGGGCAAACTGCAGGAGCACCTCCGCATGCTCTCGGTGCTTTTCCGCAAGCTGCGCCTCGTCTACGACAAGTGCAACGAGAACTGCGCCGGACTGGACCCCATACCACCAGAGGTGAGACATGGAAGGTTTTTTTCCCACACTTGACACACAAACTTTGACTGAGTTGTCAAAGTTTTCTGGGAGGGGGAACTCCATAACTTCAGTTTTTCCATGTGAGAACACGAAGATCATCTAGTCTTCCACGTCTCCAGGTTCAAATGTTTTGTTATGTCGAACCCTCGAATCACAGAAGACAAAGAAAAGGCACAAGTGAAGGATGACTCACGTGACATCACTGCTTTTCATCTCTGTAGACCAGTGTTTATGGTTTTTGCAGCGCTGAACTCTCAAATGTGCTTTCATCTTTGTAAGGAAGAGTGTGAGCATTGTTACAGTCTGATCACATCTTTCATTGACATTCTCATTCACCCGAGGAAGAACTGCTCTTCTGCTTTTCCTTACATATGACACTAATGCACAACGTCATGAAATGTCCCCTGTCAACGTCTGACCCCGTTTAGTGATCGTCTTAATCTTCGATTCTATTTTCTTCTTCTTGCCATATTGATTTAAAAAATCTGAATAAACTGGCAATTTCAGCATTTTTTTATTTTGCGCTAATGAGCATAATTTGATGTTAATTGCTTAATTGCACCATACTTGCACCTGTGTGGAAGCAACTGCATTAGTTATGTTCCTCCACTTAGTAATACAGGTTTGTCACCAGTCTGTTCAACATAACCTCCCTCCGTACACCTTACCTACAATTATGAGAAATATGAGAAATATAATATTTACTCACACACAGTCGGTCTGGTGTTGAACTTGGTTTGTATAGTTTACAGCCGACTGTGCTTGGGGCGTCTTCTTGACGGATATATAACCTAGTTATTGTATCGTCCATTGATTGGTACATTCTCAGTTGCTGCTGAGATGTTATCTTTACCTTTTTAATCAAGCAATATTTCAGTACAAACACATATCTACCAACTGCAGTTAGATTTTACACAGGATGTGGTTGTAATGATAGCAGATACTAAAACTGCCATGCAGCATAGTGCCTGCTAAATTAGGACATTGCAAGTTTAAAGGAAGGAGGCAATTTTTACTGACACGCACACACACTCATAAACGCACACCTTCACCCCGGGGGACTCATATCTCACCCACTCCCTCTAGGTCTGTCTTTGCTCAGCTTGCAGCTGTTTGATTGGTCGCTTGAGGTGGGTCTCCAGAGTCTCTTTGCCGCTGGTTACGGTCACCATCCACCTTCAGGAACAACAGCACCTCGGCTCAGTCGCACGCACGCACTCCACTCTCGCCTGTACAGAATGTCACAAAGGCATCTTTCCCCAACACACATGTGCACTTATACAGTCACACACACAGACACACACACTGGCTAACTGGGCATGCAGCGTGCGAGGCGCTGTGCAGGTCCACAGCGAGCCCAACCGCCGCTGTTTGATTGGATTTATGACTGCGGCAGTCCCTTCCCAATTTCCACAGATTGGCTCGCAGCTAATCTCCCTCACCAGACTCCTACTGAGGATAAAGGAGGGTGTGGGAGGAGACCAGTCTCAAATTGGAACAAATTTTTTGATGGCTGCCACCATGTACATATTCTCCATTGAATAATACTGTTGCTCAGCAGCAGCAGCATTTTCGAACGATCACACACTGGTTGTTCTCAAGGACTCTCGTCGGCTGCTCCGCCCATGAATCTAAGTCTGACTTTGACATTTTCCTTTTGCTTAAAATGTCGTAAATCCCCCTTCCCTCCACCTTACTTATGTTTTGAGGAACAGCACGTCCAGCACTTTGTTAAGTCTGTTATGAAAAGTGCTGTATAAATAAAGTTATCATCATTTTAAATGTTTATTCATTTCCACTTGCGGCGGAGATTCAGTCCAGTGCCGACCGGCCAAGAGCTCAGCTCACCATGTTTGTCCGGGGCTGAGGGCTGTTGATCTTGGCCGCGGCGTGCCTGCCATTTATCATCCCGGGGAATTCAGGTGCCCCGGCCTGACAGCCGCCCACTATTGGCTGCCTGAAACAGGAAGTGGAATCAATGACTCGGGGCAGCGTGACCTCATCGCAGCCTAATTAGCAGCAGACCCGCTTAATGAACAGCTGGACGAGATGCCCTCGTCAGCGCTTTCCCCTTTGTCGTTCCAGCTGTCGTTGGTTGCAGCCCAGTCGCAGTTTTTTCCCCTCTTTTACTCAATTACTCTCTCTCTCCCTCTCTCTCCATCTTCTCGTTCTCTCCGTTATTGCTGCTGGATAATGGCTCTCAATATATGCATTGGCTTCATTTCCCTCTTCTTCTCTATAGCTTTCTTTCTACTATTCCCTCTGTTCCCCTTTTCTCCGTTGTCAAACATTTTCTCCCCTCTTGTCATTTCCTGATGTGAACAGCCACGCCATTTCATTTCCCTCTCCCGCTTACACGTTCACTCGACTATTTTCCTATTATTTTATTATCTATTCGTTTTCTTCCCTTTTCCTCGTGTCTCACCGAGGTAAGCTGGAAAACTTCATTAGCCCATTCTTCTCTGTCAGACAGGAAACCACATCCATCTTTCTGTGGAAGAGGCCGAGGTTATGACTCATGCAGGCCCACTCACACACCCGTATGCTGCATGGCTACAGAACATGTGCACACACAACACACTCTCCATCCATCTTTCCCACCCTACTCAGCACATTTCCCCCCCCACGAGCTGCCAAAATCGGCCCACCACCTTTAAAATCCGATATGTCATTCCCTTTGCTATGAAATTATCCAATGAAGAAACTTTTCCTACTTTTAAAGTTTTCTCGAGCCAGAGACAAGCTCATAGTTTGTCTGATATAATATGCTGCACATGTCCTCGCTGTCTTCTCTCCCTCCAAGAGTCAGAGTTTACAGTTTGGCACGAAGCTCAGCCTGGAAACTGACACTACATCTTTCTGTCACTCCTTTTTTCCCTTTCCCCATCTGGGTCTCTTTGTCTCTTTATTTGTGTTTCATGCAGTCGCTCTTCCATTTCTGTTTTGTCTTTTTTTTTGTTTTCTCTTTTCCCCTCCTTTCTTTATTAGTCTTTCACCACTTTCCCCTTACCTATTTATGTCTGTTTCCTATGTCTTCTTCATCTGTTTGTTTACATTTCTGTCTGTCTGCCTATATTTTAAATTTTCTTTGTTTTTTTGTCAGTCTTAACGTAGGCCAGCACCAGCCGTACTCGTACACCGTCAGTCATTGCTTCCAGATGAAGCAGCCCATTTTCAGTCATTGTCTCATGTCTGCAGGACCTCAGTTCCAGCTGCACAATTTCAGGTCAAACGCTGTAGGAAAGAAAAGACGAATAACAATCTTCAGCTTTGCACAATTTAGATTAGCATTGTGCCAAGTCGAGCAAGCAGGATTTTCCCTCTGTATGCCATTTTCTGTTTGTTTAGAGTCTCCTACCTAATCTTTGTCTGTGATCTTGTCTGGTATGATGTTTTTTGTTTTTAAAAGGAAACTTGGAGATGGTCGTTTTTGTAAATGTTAGTGTTTTTTTGCTCGAAACAGGAACTTGCTGCTTGACAAGCATAAAAAATCTGTATCATATGTCTTACACTTGCACAGGGAACGTGGCCTGTAGATGATGAGAGGGTGAAACCATAAAATCGATTTAACGTCAACATAACGGATATTATGCATTTCCTGGAAATGCTGTGGAATAGCACAGAGATTTGACTGCATTTACACTGTGTGCGCCCTGCAGTCGCTCTGCTTGTGACAAAATCCAATTCTGTGCAGGAGCTTTACAAAGATTATCAGGAATAACATCAATCACATTTTTCCGCAGAATGTCCTTTATGTCCCGGGTATGAAAGTGTAGGAACAGTGTGTTCGCAAGAAATACAGACAGTTACTTGATCTGTGGCTGCAGCGAGCCTCCCCCCTGTCCTCCTCCACGAGGTGACCAGTAGGGGGCAGTGTGATGCAGCGCAGCAGGCATTGACCCTGTCAGTTCTGAGGAACGCAGCCTCGCCGGAGGGCTGGTGCACATCGCCCTCACTGTAGTGTCAAGCAGACAAGGTCAAGCACACACAGGGTTAAAAAAAGAAAAGAAATCATCTCTCGACGTTGGAGATGGACGAGTGAGACTCGGCCTGTGTTTCCAGAGCTTTACACAGAATCCCCATTTTCACCCCTTCATGGGAACAAGATTACGAGACCGCACAGGGATATCTTGAGTATAGCTTAGCACTCACAGGAACTAGTATGCCGATATGTTAATAATTCTGACCTATAGCTACACTTGGTAAGACGTATAGATCTCCCACAATGCTTTTAGTATCTAGAGAAGCATGTGTCATAAGTGCCTCCTGAGTGAAGGGCTCAACCCAGAATGACTGGGACTGTTAGGATTATTTGTTGGAGAAATTGATTTACAGCCACCGTGTGTTGTACCACTGTAAAGCTGCGTTCAAACACGCACCGAAATCCGCACATTGCCCTGAACTTCTCCGGAAGGGCTGTATGTGAGAACTCAAATGTTGCACCAGACTTTTCCCGCCAGACCCCTTGGTCAAATCTCCAGAGAATGTCTGAGTGAGCCCGTTTCAGAAGACAGCAGGAGAATCTCAGGAGAATTCACAGCGAGCGCGTGGGCGTGTTGATGAGTCTTAACAAAAACACTGCTTTCCGCAGCAGCATGTTCCAACCAGATATCAAGGAAGTTTCCGGAGATTTTCCTACTCTTGTGAACGTGGCTGACTCGGACAATCCCCTGCTGCGTTGTCGTACGTGAACGGCAAACTCTGGAGAATGTCAGGACGCAACATTGTCTGTTAAACTGCCTTAAGTTCAGCATTTCGAAAGTGATCTGCCCAAATTTATCTTGCTTACCGTAAATAATGAAGCTGGATTTTTGTTTGCCGTCTCCTTCCAGCAACTCATACCCTTTGTGGAAGATGACAGCTCCAAACACGAGGACCGCTCGTCCGGCCAGAGTCGCTCTGCCACCGAAGACAGGAGAGAAATCCTGGATGTCAACAAGGTATTTCTGTTCTGCATCTCAATAGGACAATAGGTGTAATGAAATGAGAAGATGGGACTGTCAATCACGAAATGTCTATCACAGTTTAAGAGTGACTTTTTAGTTTCAGGGTTGAGCTCTATGAACAGCCAGACATTTTAAATCACATCATATTATCTCTGGGGAAAATAATGAGCCCAGTAGGATCTTTGAGATAAGAAGTTATAATTAGGCCTGAAATTCTTACGGATTAGTAGTTTTACTCACCCTTATTAACCTGAACATATAATGGCCGTCTTTCCATTTTTTTTTTAAAGCAATGATCCAGGTTGAAAGGATGATCTTTGTACAAAACTTAATTAAAGGGGAAACACTTAGTGAACTTTATTGTCTGCGGATAGTTTGTGTGTCTAAAAGTTGGCATGATGCTGCTGGGAAATGCAGTTAGAGTAAAAATATGGTTGGTAGTTTGTAATTGTAACCTGAGGAAAATGTCTGAACCTTCACCAGACAGGCTGTGATGAAACTGTAGAGCAGCTACAGTATTAAATCTTTTGGGGCAAGGGCGGGACCATACGGTCCATTTTTATTGTGGAATTAGGGAATGCTGAGGTTGTTGGTACAAGGAATCTGTAAATTAAAGCCATGTCCCCAATCTTGATCATGAGTTAACCTCCGCTTTGAAAAGCCTGCAGTGTGCATAGTTAGTTAAGCGTCCTCAGGATTCCACTCTTTGCTTTTTGCTGATGATGTAGTTCTGTTCCTCCATTGAACTACTGCGACCTTCAGAGAACACTGGGGCAGCTTGAGCCAGAGTGTGATGTATTATAGATGAGGGTGAACACCTCAGAGGTTATGGTGAGGTTGTGGTACTGTACCAGAAAACAGCGGGTTGCCAATGCAATGTCCAGGAGTCTTGTTTTAGGAGTGTATGAATTTAATGTACAATTTCAGTATGGCAAGCTATTTCAGACAAAATATAGGAGTAGCATTAATCACCAGATATATCTATTAGAGATCTACGGGTAATGGGGTGTTTTTTTGTGTTATTCTTTTAATGTAGGAGACGACATAAGAAATCCAGATTCAGGGAGTTGATCTGGATGTTTGTGTGTTGTGAACCGAGCTAAGAAGCCTGGAGGTGAAACTCCTCTACAGTCCGTCCTAACCCTCATGTATGATCTTGATCTCTGGGTCGTTATCTTAGTCACACATCCTGTTTCCTGCCACCGATTCGCAAATCGTAAAATGGCAGGAGTGAATGACAGTCAGGTAATAAAAAGATACAAAAAATGATGATAGCTGATGAGCAACTTTATAGCGTATAAAGGTTTTTTTGACCCGTGGGTTCAAAGAGCTGACGTGAGCGCGATAGTTACGGGTGGTGTTTTATTATTAACAAAAAGTCTGAGAGCTTAAAATTTTTTTTTTTTAACTGTCAGATATGTTTTTGCCCAGCTCTGATAGAGAAGCTGTTTTATGACACACTGAAAAGGTTTTCTCCAGACCGACAAGCCATGTTGTCAGTCAAAGTCGAGGAAAAGTGTGTCCCAGAAAGATTTAAGCCTGAGTCATGGCTCAGAGAGAGACACAGAAATATGGTCTCTCAGATTTAATTAAACATGACCGACATTAACAGTCGTATCGCAAGTGTAGGGCTGTAAGAGAAACCAGAAGACAACAAGTTAGACGTGCCGGAGTGAAATGTCCAAACATATTATGGTTTGTGTTGTGGACTCGTTTTTGGTGAACAGTCGATGTCAGAGCGAAACATGGGAACAGATACACTGCATTTCCTGTGGCTGCTTCAAAATAAAACCCTCCCCCATGGTACAAATTCTTTTATTGTGAAGCAGCAGCAGCAGCATTAGCAGCAGCATATTTGCTTTAGTAGAAACTTCACACAGCTGCAATATGATTATTATCTCTGAGATACAAACATGAACAGAAAGGCTGGATTACATGCAGTCATAATTTCTGTCCTGGAAATGGCAGACCCTGCCTCCGACCATGGGATTGGCTCGGCAACCCCTAAAAAAGGATAAAGCCGTATAGACCCTGCCCCGTAACTTTTTAAGCATTTGCTCTCATAGATTAATTTTGCATCTGGGATTAAGTTTAATCTCTCCCTGGGAAACGGGCCCATCGAGATCAAGACATTATAAAACGCTGTGTGCAAATATACGCCGCGGGTCAATGAAACATAGATCCTGCATAGATGCAGGTGAGGTAAACATTCAGCGGCGATGCACAAAGTACTGTATGAGCACTGTAGCTATAGACGGTGGAGCATGTGAAAGGTTCAGGTAAAACACATCATACATTATAGAGAAGCCTTTATACTTTGCCTTGTCTGTCATGGATTTATGTTTTGTATTGAGTGAGCGAAAGAGCTTTTGTTCTTTCTTCACAGAGGCAAGATTGTGTTTGCATTTTTGTCTTTTACTCAACATGTGCACATGCAGGCTGAAGCTGCTTTCTGTTTTATTTATTTATTTAGCCCCCCCCCCCTTGTATTGTGCTGGCCCGGTACAGATTGTGCATGCCCAGCCCGTTTTGAGTGTGCGGCAATGATAATGGTCCAAGGTCAGGAGTGTCAGCCGCAGAGATGAGAATTGGTTATTTTTAAGAGCTCGGCGTGGAGCTCCCCTGGCTGCTTTTAAATGTTAACACTACAGTGAAACATTGCACCGAAAACCCTGCGCTCAGCCGCACTCAGCCACATCCAAAAGAAACAGCAGCTCCCTTTTCACACAAAGCCTCCATATACACGCAAAGTACACGGGGAAAAAACCCTGCTGATTATTGTCGAAGATAAATAACCTGAGTGCTTATTTTTATTAATCTAAATGAAACACTGGATTGAAATACAGAGAATTGTTTTCAGCATAACGGGGGGTTCAGTTACAGTCCATAAAATACTGCTCTGGAAAGTGGGAGTCATTTTGTCCTATTAGAGACCTGTGTATGGACGTGATAAATAACCTTGTTTATGATGTGACCTTCCCCCTATGCAAAGCATTAGCATGCAAATTGAGTTCTGTCAAATGGTCCGAGCATAGAGACTGAGAAGGCTGCCGTATGTTTCAAAAAAATAACCACACTGCACAACATGTAAAGTATAAAGGCATGTTTGATT
Organism: Scophthalmus maximus; assembly: GCF_022379125.1. Classification (NCBI taxonomy): domain Eukaryota; kingdom Metazoa; phylum Chordata; class Actinopteri; order Pleuronectiformes; family Scophthalmidae; genus Scophthalmus; species Scophthalmus maximus. Next base: position 11,246,153 of record NC_061536.1, on the reverse strand, counting down.
CATTAAAAAATGAGACATCGGCATGAAATACACTGTAAAGTCTGTGTCTACAAAGATTTTCAGCTACATCATTTTTTTCTGCTTCTCTTTATCCACACGTTTGTGATTAGTCTTGATTTAATAAGAACTTATTAAAAGATGATTACTTTTACTTCCACTAACACTGAACAGACTCACAGGTGGACGCGTCCTTTACATGACAACAGGTACGAAGTACTTCCATGTCGTTCTTGTTTGGGTGAAACATTTTAAATATAACTTTATAATGAGCGTGCATGTGCATCCTCGTGCTTGTGCACAGGTAGAAATAACTACATTGACCCTTGCACTGCTAGTGGTAAAAAAAAAATTGAGAAACTAATAGCCGAGAATTACATGAATCTATTTTTAAAAATTACATAAATTACACATCAGAAGACAAAATCTTTATTCTTGCCAATGTAAATTATATTATAAACAGTTATTAGTTCAAATCTCTCATTTTCAGTCGAGCCTACTGCTGGTGTGTGCTTACTTTTTGTAAAGTAACCTGTCCCCGATTGGGTTTTACCTGCTAAATTATCGCTACGGCACAAATATTTGACCTCTTTATCTGCTACATCAACTAACATTTTGGGCAATCTGTCTAACTACCTGACTTCGGATACCAAAAATATTAGCATGTGGCGTGTTGAACCAAATTTGGGAAGTGGTCCATTCTGCCAGATGCTATACTTTGCTTCTATGATGAGATTGTTTTTTCCTAGTTATAATTGTGGATATCCTCTATTACAAGCCTCTTTTATACTGTGGAATCCCCAAGCCTGACCCATACGCTACAAGTTGAACTTGTTAACATACACACATTTGCAATCTGTCCCTGGGATTTTTTCCAGTGTATGCCTCATGTGTAGTGTATTTAGCTTTTGATTTTTGCCCCGGCTGCCCAGCTGCACATTAAGGCAGCAGCAAGGACAGCAAGCTTTGGGGAGTTAGAGCGGTTAGTCTGATCAGCGGAGTAGAGATGCAGCGCGGGGACAGGGGAAGCAGATGTTTGTGGCCTGGCTACATCTGCTGCAGTCACTCCAGCCAGATCGGAGAGTTCTGGATGAGAGGGGGCTGATTGGGATGAGGGTGTTATGGTAGGAAAGCAGGAGGGAGATAAAAAAAAAAGGTTTTGGAAGAGAGCTAAATGGCAGAGAGATGTTAAGATGAAAAGGTCGGTGGAGAAAAAGATGAAAGATTTTTTGATAGAGGGGGAAAAAGATAAGCGGAAAAAATGGAAAGTGAGCTTCCTGTTGAATCAAAGGTAAGAGAGGAACGGACTGTTCAGATGGGAAAGGTGTATTTTGAGGATGGATGACCAGACAGATAGCTGTGTTGTCAGGGGGGATGGACGTGTGAAGTGGACGGTAAAGGACAAAGGAACACAGAGAGAAGCAGACGAGTGGGTAGAAAAAAAGCAACATTCATTTCAAGTTTTTGTAACGAACGAACGCTGCGCGGCAACAGCAGCAGCTAGTGAGAGGCCTCTTGATGTACAGGAAAGAAGAGACAGGTAAAAGATTGATGAAAGAAAGGATTGAAAGATGTGTAGACAGCTGCGGATTGTCAGAGTTAAGCCGTTGCCATTCAGATAGGGGTCTTCAAAAGGAATAACAGACGACAGATGATGGAATTCAGCTGCAGCGGGGGGAAAATAGGGATGCCTCCTGTAACGGTATGCTGAGAAGGAGAAGAGTGAGGGGGAAGATTGATGCATAAGTGAAAAGATAAATCCGAGCACGCTGCAAACTCCCCAGCTGATGTCTCACACTGGTTTAGGATCGCACGTCTCGTATTTTCCCGTAGAAAAAGCCGAAAAGTTGATTTTCCGCAGAGATGACTTCCATCAAAATTTGAATTCACTCACAGATGTAAATAATGAACAGTGATATAATGCATCTTCAAGGGGAAGGATGATGGGCAGAGTGATAGGAAGGCGGGGTAACAGGGTGCTATATCCATGGATGAGGATATTTTATCTTTTTTTTTACACTCACGTAACCTCGGAACAGACCTTGTTACCAAGTGTGTGTTCTCCGCTCACAAGAGGGAATAATGTAAAGCAGTTGTGTTGGCCAGCCCCAAATATGAATGCCATACAATCCCTTACCTAATCCCTGTCTACAGCCGTGCTTCTGCGATTGACTGCAGAAAAATGTTGATATTGCATTAAGGGATGTGACGAAGCCAGGGATTGGTGTTTGATGCTTGTCATTTTCCGTTTTGTAGTTACTCGATCCAAATTTGCCGAGAGTTGTGGAGCTGAGTTTGGTAGAACAGGTGCCAATCAGTGTTGATGTCCCATTAAAAAGAGGAATAACCTTGAAATTAGTCTCCAAGAGATTCATTAGAACTACTGTAATGAGCCAGCGAGACTTTTGACTTGTGGAAACACTCCACTGATTGCTGGACAGTAATTGGGGATCTTTCTCCGGCCTGTTAGGGCTACAGCAAGAAATTGTTTTCCTTAAAGATGAATCTGCTAATAGTGATTCATAATATTCTCATTTAAAAAGCTGGAACCATTGATATTTGTTATAATTTGTCATATTTATAAAATTCTGCAGTGCAAAACTTTGGTCTCCAACCTAGGTGATACCTACTATGGTTTTCCCAACATAGCTCCCCACCGTCTCTGCATCCTGGGCTTTGTGCCGCCCAAGATGATTATTGTGGGGAAAAAAGCAACCCAAAAGTGTTTTTTTTCTCCCTACTGCAGAATGATAATGGGTGCAGCCAGAACTAGAAAGGGTTCGTAGAAGCTGTCACTTCAGCCCAGTTTCATCCCACTCACTGTTTCCCCAGGCCGATATCCTTGAAGCTCACCCCCCCTCGAGCAGACGGTGTTGAGCCAAGGTAACAGAGAGAAAGATCAGAGATGGGTTGAGTGGTAGTGGAAGGGGGATGGCTAGAGGAGAGGCAGATAAATGACTCCTCTATGGTAATGTCTGGCTGCTTTATGGGGCGTCCTGGCCGTGAGTGATAGCCTCGCTCTCGTTATCTGTCGATTGGGGTAATTGCTGTTTGTCGGAGTCTGGCTGACGGATGGTGATGCAATCTGCCCAGCGATGGAGGGGGAAGAGGGGCGGAGGCATTACTCTCATCACTCTCCACAAGTGTCTTTACAGGGGGAAGCATGCTGTGTGTGACAATATATATGTGTGTTTGAATGTGTATATTACCCTTGCTGTACGTATATGCTTCAGTGTAAAACCTGATTGTGATGTCTCTTTATGTCCTCACTCGCATGCACGCAGCCGCGGTTTATGTAAATATCAGTTTGTCTGTGTGTGTGTGTGTGCGCAGCGGATGTTTATTTGGGCGTGTGTGAAAGTCAACAGTGTTTGCATAAATATTTAAGATGCATTAAGCATAATTCATTGGTGCCTAATGGGTTGCGATTTCTCAATCTCTGTGCGGCAGACCTCTGGTGCCATAGAATGTGATTGTGCATATCAATTCAGCGTCACCAGTCATCCGCATTCTTTTGGCGCCAAAAAAAAAAGAAAGTCTGTGGCACCCAAGTGACCACGAACTACAGCCCTAATGAACATCCTGCATTACTGGTGACACGCCAATTAATGACGGGAAAACAAAGAATATGACACATTAATTTGCCAGCAGATTTTTTTTCCTCTGAGCGGAAATTTGGACGTAGCTTTGTTCTTCCAATTTCGCCAAGCGAACAAGTGCCGTCCAAGTCGGTGGGAATGTCTGACTGATTGGCTAGCTGACGGAGGGACGGACTGGCTGTCTGGCTAAGTGACGGTGCATTTTGCAGAATATGAGGAAAGGATGATTCATCGCGGCTCTTCACACTACTTGATAATCATTCCATCTGGGGCGTGGGACAGGCTGTCTCGTCACTGGCACATCACTCATCATTTGTTCTCCTCGTACTGTACATCCCTTTTGCCCCCGTTTCATCTCTCCATCCCTCCATCCAGCCCCGAATTCCTCGGGGATGTGGGGGGGTCGTCGTACAGCCGGACCTGTGCGACATCGCAGACCCCCACCGTTTTCTCTGCTGCACCTTCTCCCACATGCCCCACCCCTCTGCTGCAGCCTGCCACTTGCCTGGCGTTTGATTTAATACCAGCCTAAGTGTGAATAAATTCCTGTCACAGCCCATTAAGGAGGCCTTGGAGAGATCTGGCCTGTTATTAATTCTCCACAGCTCCTCGCTCTCCCTCTCTCACCCCTCTTTTAGTTACTATCTCTCCCACTCTGCTGCTGCTGCTGCTGCTCCTCTCCCCTTGTGCCTCTTCACCCTCCTCCCTCCCCCTCTTCTTCCATCACTGCACACTGCCTTGCTTTTTAACCCCCCCCCCCCCCTCGTTAATTACCACGTCTGTCCTCTTCATTCAAATGAGAAAGGGGAAGAAATTAAAAGCAAGAAGGGGACGTTTGTAATTTCAAACAGAAAAGCCATCAAATGTCTGCTTCTGCTCTCGTCTCCTCTCCAGACCTGAGCGAGTGAGCTGCTGGGTTGGTGCGTGCGTGCGTGCGTGTGTGTGTAATGAATTCCAGTGGCACTGGCAGTTAGTTTTATCTGAAGTGCAGGCGGGGAGTCTGCAGAGGCCTGATGATAAACAAAGGCAACCTCCTAACTGTAATAAGACCGGGAGAGAGGGATGCAGCTCAGTTGGCAGACGCTCTCTGTCTCTCTGTCTCTCTCCATCTCTTTCGCTTTACTCTCTGCCTCCCCGTCTCCCTCTTTCTTTCTGTTTCTCCTTACTTTCTTTCCACTCCCACAGATGTCATCCTCCCCCCTGCTGTGTTCCAATCCTTCTCCCTTTCTGTCTCCCTCTCTTTTTCCTTCCATCACTCCCCTTCCCATTCTCCACAACCATGTTCAGGCTTCAGAATTAGAAGGCTGGCACAGCAGGTGCCCATACCTCTGTCTTATTAGCAGCCTCATATGTGGCCCATTAGAGGCTCTCTGTATGCCAAGGGCTTTTTAATTGTTTTGCCGGGGTCACAAGGGCAGTGTAGCTGCAAAGCTCTCGCGGAGGAGGAATCAGAGCTGCTTTTTTTTACTGGAGAGTATGTGTTTTTTCCCTAGCATTTTGTTGCATTTAGTGTCAAGTGCAACCCCAATTATTTCTGCTTTGTATTACAGTGTATAAGGGCAGTGTAAGCAATTAGAGGTGCAGGAATTTTTTTTCTGTTGTCTGTGTTCAGAGCTAAATTGTTCACGAAACAAAAAGGGATGATGTAAGTTGGAAAGCTGCTTTGTGCAAATCACCTGCCTGTTGTGTTCTCCATAGTTCACTTGTGTACAGAAGGTACATATAAACTTGACCTTTATTTGATGCTTTTTGAGACTGCGTTTTAAGAGGAGAGGAAGTGGAGGATGCTGACCTGCATAGACATCAAACAAGAGTCAAGTGTCAATAAAAGACCAAAGGGGTTGAGTGGAGAGGGATGTTTGTAATTTAGTTTTTAAAGGAGCCTCGGCCTTCAGTTCTCTCAGGTCATCTGTCGTCCACTGGGGGCGTAAATGACAAGAGATGACGGTTTTGCAAGTAGTGGGGCAACATTGCTCCTAAAATAAGAATATAAAAAAAGAAACAACAAAAAAATCAAGATAGAGATGATACATAGGTAAAAAAGCCAAATGTTCATGTATCAAAATAACTAGTGGATTCATATGAAACACTGCGCTATACAAGGCTGAGGATTCAAAGATGTCAGAAGACCTGTATAGAGAAGATTTTTCTCATTCATAGACTCTAAGTAATGATCAGCAACGGATTATGAATTTGTGATCAACGTTTAGATACAGACTCTGCAGTAGATAAAATTATTGTAGCGGGTAAAACCGACATGTTTAATGTCTTTCTTTCGTTTCTGTGATTTTTCATACTCAACGTTATCGTATCCAGTGTGAAAGATAATGGCTGAAACATCGTGGGTTTGGCAGTGCTAGTAAATGTGGTGCAGTAGGTGTAGAAATAATGGGTTTGTGTAGTGGAACACACCCCGTCTTCCTCCTCCTCCTCACCTCACTTCCTACCACAATCTCGAAGTCTCTGTGGAGCTGGTCAGGGTTTTCGGTTTCTCTTATCCAGTTATGTAGTTCCTCGACTGGCGCAGTGAAACATGCTCCCCACTGTATATGTGCAGTGGTGCTCAGCCAAAGAATTGTTTTCCATTAAATGTTCTGTATGCGGTGGAGTTTTCAGTGTAGGTGAGAACTGTTGTGTTAAAATTCAGTGCAAACCTCTTATGCATTGGTGCAAAATCTTTTCTTTGTCCCATGTGGAAAAATCCTCTGTTGTACAGGGGTTTTTGTGTCTCTTTCACTGTCCCTGTTAAAGTGTGTGTTTTATTTCTTGTCCTCTTGTGTCACGAGGGGAAACGTGTACCAATAAGTGACACCAAGGTGAAATTTCTGCTTTGTCAGAGGCTATTTTTTCACAGAAAAGATGTGTTTTGTCATGAACAGTTAGTAGTTAAGGTTCTCATTTCAAATTATACGGCTTTAGGATTCAGCAAAATACATAGAGTTACTCCAGAACCACGAAAACCACGAGAGTAGACGACAAACGGCAGCCGCTCTGCAGCGTCAGGGATGTAATGGTTGTGATCAGGTGCTTTTGTTTTTCATACTTAGCTTTAGTCAGAGTTTGTTGGAGAGTATGCGCTGTGCCAAAGGGCATGTTCCATCATCTGAAAGGCTGCGGTGGTTTATTCATCACTTCTCATTCTGCTTTTCATTTAGTAAAAGGGAAAGCTGCTTGCTCAGGTGCTGGCAGAAATGTTTACATTTGAACTTGAGACAACTGCCTTGTGCGTATGTGAAAAGGTTTTGATGAGGCCAGAGCACAAGTAACACGCTTGTTCTCCTTCTACCCCAAGTCTTATTGCACCCAATAAAAAAGGAAATGTCTTATGAGAGGATTGGAGGCTTTAAATTGGAATTACCTCTTTCATCTCTCCAGCAATCCGCCTGCCTGTCTCTATACTTCGTCTTCCCCCATTCCGCTGCCTCCATTCTTAAAACGATAGAGGTAATTAGAACCAATATTACGTAGTCTGTAAGGGGAGCTGCTTTAAAGTGCGCACGAGCGATTGTACCAATTCAACACATCACAGATTCACAAGATGCATTTGACGTCTGAAGAACCGTTGTTGGCACCTGGAGAAAATTGAAATCAAAGTATTATTTTTTTTTTTTCATTCTCGAAGGAGCCACTCCACTGGCCATCAAAAGCCCTTGAAGTTATCATGTTTACTTTAAGAGTGTGTTAGGATCAGCTCGGATGATATGAGCTCCTCCTGACAAACATCTGAGGGAGATGAAAAAGAAAGACGTCCAGCCTTGCTTTGAGGTCCACACACCGGGGCTCTCGGCGCTCACATGCATGCATGTACGCACGAGGACGGAGCACGCACACGTCACACACCAACAGTAAACACAAACAGATAGACAAATACACGCACACCCATGTGCTCCCACATCATCTGCTCACGTCTACAAATCGGCCCTCCAAGGGGCAGCCACTCGCAAACGGTGTTCTACTTTCCTCTGTGATCGCTGCCATATAAGCTCAGATGTCAGGAAGCTAATTAAACAGCCTGATATTACTGGCAGATATTAACATATCACAGTTATTTTGCTCCATGTTGGGAGATGTATTAAATGGAATAGAAAATGCAATACAGCTGCATTTTAGGCAATGTCGGGACTTAGTCCTCAGGGAAAGAGTCAGTTTTTCAATCCCTATTTCAACAATATTTCCATAATCTAACCTTTTTTTTTAAAGATATTTTATTTTGGTTTATTTTTTACTACCTACAATCATTTTATTACAGTGTTAAGAATTTACTGTCCTCTTTGGATTCCTCTTCCTGTCGCCTTTGATCATAAAGCTTATTGTTCTGCCGTCTGCCTTTTGTCCTTCCCCCTGTAGATTTGTCACAAATCTTTTTAAAATGCTATTAATATTTTTTTTTTTTTTAAAAAGGGGACCAAGGGGAGATATTGGCAGACATATTGTCATTTAATAAAAAAAAATATATAAAAAATTATTGATATGGTATTGGCCTCAAAAATCGACCTGTCCCTGGGGCTATATATGTGTTTGCCTGTGCTTTAAAGCTACATTGTGTAATATTTTTTTCAACTTTGAATGAGTTAAATATAGTAACATGAGGTCGACCCGAACTCCGTGTAAGTCGCCATGTTTGCTACGTGGTGTTGATATGGTTGTTGCACAAAACGGTCCAGAATACGTCGCATTCGCGTTGAATTTCAAGCGCTGCCGGAAACCGGAAATGGAATTAGCGGTGCGGCATCATAAAGTGTCCCCTGTCGAGTGCTCAGTTGGTTGCGGTTGGCAACTTTACAACCAGATGCCGCCAGAAAACTACAAAAATTACACCCTGTAGCTTTAAGGAATCAAATGTAATCGGTACATTTTGAAAACCCTCAAGGTTGATTCCATTATGCTTATCAGTTCTCAAACTGTTGTCACTAATCTGCCGTTCTGCACAAATTAACCTCTTTGCTCTCACGAACTAAGTATGAACTTAGACAATGTATGCGCCAAGTATTTGTGCTTAGGTCTGCAAAGATTACAACTGACTCGTGTAGTGAAGTAGATATATTCTTGGTTAAACGTGTCACTTAGCTCCTGCTCAGTAAACACCAGCTGTGTTCTTTGGATTCTGCTTTGATGTGCAGTTCTGCCGATGATTGAGTCGCCTGCACGGCTGCCCATCGTTGGCTATGAAGCAACAGCGCTCCAACCTTCCCTGTCCCTCATTTCTTATCACTGGGAATCAAATCACAAAGGAAGCCCAATCGATGGGGGCTACCTGGCGGAGACTCAAGTGCTTAGGAGAGAGCGAGGGGGTGCCTAGCCTCGGATACTTCTGAAAGGGCTAAATCGATCCGCAACCCTTCTGCAACAGCCGGCTGACACTGCAGGCCTTTCCACCTCAACGCTGAGGACGTATTGAAAGAGCCTCGTCGTTGGGCGTATGCGAGGATGACAACATGGCTATTGTATTTCTGCCACCGCTGGAAGAGAGGAGCTTTTATCTGCTGTCAAAATCCCTTTAAAGGGCTTCATTCCCCCCCGAGGAGGCCAATGCCAAACACAGAACACTCTGGCACTTAAAAACCTTCCCGTTGAGAGAGAGAGAAAAAAACCATAAAGTTTATAAAGTCAATTAAGGCATTTTTAAACTGATGTCAGGCAAATTAAGGCTGCGTGGCCGAGCTCCCCGTGGGGATACTGTCAGATGGTAAAACCGGGGCCGACTCGCCGTCGCAGGGTTCCCCAGGCAGGGGCGCAGAGCAGTAAGCAGCTTACTTACCCCCCAGCTCACATGTGCTTTTTACTAGTTTCCTCCGAGCCCAATGTGTTTCCTTTCATCTGACATTTCACTTTGGTGGAAGATTTTAACTTGCGAAATGCTGGAGGGGCAGCATCGGAGCAACGATTATAACTTGACCGCTGTCGAAATCATTGCTGTTGATTTAAAGTAACAACGATATAACTGCAGTAGGATTTACATAGTGCGGACGCTTGGCTGCCAGTATCGGATGAAAAACAACAAAAACAAAATAAAACAACAACAAAGCAAATATTGGTATAAGCCCAAATGTTCACAGCTGGTGAAAGTTGGGGGCTTGCTTCTGTTTGTGTGAACTGTTACTGTTGTAGCAGGGGAGGTTTTGAAAATATAGGAGGTGCAGTCATGAAAAAAGAAAACCTCTGCAAGGTCTCCTCTCCTCCTTGTCTCCTTCATCTCCTCATCCTGTCATTTCCTATCATCTCCTCCATCTCCACTATTTATCCTCCCCTCCTCTTCTCCACACCTATCTTCTTCTTCTGTCTCTTTCTTCGACCCTTTCCTACTCCCTCTCAGATCATTGCATCTTTTCTTCCTTTCTCTCTTCTCCTCCATTTTATTTTCTGTCTTCTCTCCTCTACTCTCCCCTCCTTCATCCCATTACCTTCTCCTCTCCACTTCTACTGTGCTCCTCTCCTCCTCTGACCTCATTGCACTTCTCCTCTGCTTTCTTCTTTTCCCTTCATTTCCTCACCATCTCATTTTCTTGGGTTTCCTCGCCTCTCTTCCATCTCCACTTCTTCTTCTCCCCCCTTCCTCTCCACTCTTGCATCTCTTCTTCCTTTCTCCCTGCTCCCCCACGTTATCTCCTCTCCTCTTGCTTGCACTACTCTCTCCTCTCCCCCTCTAGTCCTTCAACCTCTCCTCTCCTCTCCTAATCCCTTCTCCTCACTCACAGACACTTACACTTGTAATTCCCAGCCAGATCCGTCAGAGTCAAAGCTGCGATTTGAGTCGCCAGCGTCAGGGCGGATTAGCCGAGGAATCCTGAGTGAAGGCACGTTTTTGCTCCGCTTGCTATATTCCTCTTCTCTCCTCCCTTTGTGTGTGTGTGTGTGTGTGTGTGTGTGTGTGTGTGTGTGTGTGTGTGTGTGAATATTTTTAATCAAAGTCGTTTCTTCCCCGCCATTATCTCATAGCACCTCATCAAAAAGCAACGTCGGGGTTCTTAATGTGCTCGCCGAGCATGGTGGTCGTGTTCTTAATCACAGATGAAATGGGTTAAATGGCTAAAGAGCAGATGAATACCTAGTCGTATTCATATGATAATATAATTACAAGATTAGCTTGATTTTTTTCTATAGTGTCTAATGGATCATAAAACTCCCCAGTCGACTTTAATGTGGAGATAAAGCGACATAATAATAATAATAATAGAGAGATGCCAATTATCAAGCGTGATAAGCCTGGAAGATGCCCTGTTGTTTGATGGCCCACGTTTGACAAATCCCAAGTATTTACGGATTACGATGTATATACGACTGTTGAGCGTCGATGTATTGAAGTTAAGAAAATCTTGTTTTAATTGAAAGCAATCCCCACTGGGGCCCACAGAAGATGTGAAGGCATGAATATTATTATTTTGTGCGATGTCTTTCGGTGGCCCGAGCCAGGATCCATCTCGACGCAGAGACGCGGTAGTTAGAGCTTCACTCGTGGCAAAGTTTCACTGGAGCAGAATTTTAATAAAGTGATGTCGATGAAAAATTCAGCTTTCTTCACTTCTGTCTTTTACCCTTCTACGGAGGACGGCCTCTTTGATCTGATTTGGACGAGTACTGGAGAAAGGGAGAGTGATGAAGGGAATTGGAGAGATGGGGAGAAGCAGAGAAGGATGGAAGAGACTGAGTAACAGCCCTTCACCCACGTCACTTAAACAAACAATCATCTGTTCCCCTTTTTAAAGGCTTCAGCTAACGATGGAGCCACTGTCCTGTACTCGTACATCTAATCATTACTCAGATATAACACACTAGCCATCCCCGTGTAATCTTAATTTATCGCTTCACCGAGATCCAAAGTGATCTGATGGGGTCGTTTTAAAGGCGACGGTGAACGAGGCGGCGTCGAGATGAAAGCTGCAGATGCTCAGTTTTACCATAATAGATTTTTCTTTGCCTGTGACTCAGGAGATGTAGAATCTTCTTCTTCTTCACAGCAACAGAGGAGAACAAAGGAAGAACAGAGATGGTTCATTTACATAAAGTGAAAAATGGAAACCCTAAAAATGAACAACTGAGACACCTCGGATCTGAATTAGAGACTGATTGATTCATCGGTTTACCAATAATATAGTCCAATACGAGCCTTTCACAGACGCATCGTATCGGCGTTTATGTCTGCTGATATAAAAATGTTAATTTTACAGAATAAACAATGCAGAAAAGATACTTTTTTACTTAAAATAAATTTCCATATGGTTGTATTTGTGTTTTCTTTTTTTAAGTTTATGGTTAAACTGTAAAATATCAAGCCTGAATCAGATTTCTTCGCCATTTTAGTTTTGTAAAATGTAAATCTGTATCGGAAATTTTTGACTCCCTAATATTGGTGCATCTGCATGGGCAAATTATGACCTAAATCTCAAAAATATATTTTTTGTGTGTGAAGAGAGTTGTAACTTCAGCTTAAGTCGAGGCAGTTTATTCACAGGGCACGTTTAAAAAACTCCAAAACATTTTAACTAAATGAATTAGACACAAAAACACTTTGATAAATGACGTTAATAGACAAAATATGGAGATTATAGTGACTGTTGGCTCATTCAGAAACATTCTCTGAGCTTTCAAGGCTGACTGCAGCCTTATCTTATCTATACATTTTTTTCCCATTACATTTTTTATTCTGTAAAATGTAAATTTAAACAAATGGATAAAATGTCTGTCCTAATTTCTGAGAGCCACGGGGGACATAGTCAGATGTCTTAATAGCATGATAATGATGAATATTAGTCACTGAAAGGAAGCAAATCACATCTGGGACGTGACTACTTCCATTCTTTTTATACAGTCTATGTGCTTACTTGAAGTTACAGGTAAACACCCCCGTTGCTTTAACTGTGTTTGGTAAAACAGACGTCACCCTGGTCTGTCCTCTGTACAGATGTGCTGTAATGTCACCTGAGAGCTCCCTGAGGTCGGACAAATTTACATGACCTTCTCCTCCAGCTCTCGGATCGCGCACACACACGCGCGCACACGAATACTGTTAAATACTGATGCTAATACTCTTAGTTTGCTCTTAGTGTCATTGAAAAACTTTACAGTTCCACAGTAAAAGCCTCTGCCTTCATGATAAAACGCATTGTAAAACACATACAGGATGTGACATCAACAGAAGCACTAATGCTCACAGGAAAAAAACCACGGAAAAATGTTAATCACTGATGTTTGTTGTTCCTTTATCGTTTTCTCTGTGTTGTACATTTCAGTTAAAGACGTTCATTTTTCACGGGCATTTTCCGCAATTTTTCCAACATTTTATAGCGCAAACGATTTTCTGTAAACATAATCAATAGATTACTCAATAGTGACAATTCTCATTAGTTGCAGCACGTCCACACGTTGATGTCGGATATCCCTGCTCTGTTTAATAAGATCAGCATCGTTGCATTTATGGATGAAATTGGCGGATGGATCTTAACACAGACTGTCACACACACACACACACACACACATTTAATCTCACAGGTTCTCACTGCGTCTCTCTTCCGTGTGTGTCAATCCCCATTTCCTCTCTCTCTCTCTCTCTCTCTCCCTCTCTCTCTCCCTCTCTCTCTCTCTCTCTCTCTCTCTCTCTCTCTCTCTCTCTCTCTCTCTCTCTCTCTCTCTCTCTCTCTCTCTGAGGTCACTGTACTTTTCCACTCTCTCCTCCGCCAGTGCGCCTGACATCTGCCAGCGTTTCCAGGTTATACGAAGCAGGTAGGGCAGCCTGCCAGTCTGCGGGAGGCCTTCGGAGACGGGATCTCAGACGGCGCTTCCTTGTTTACTTTCATGAGCTGTTGACTGGCCACCCTGCCGCGGCTGATGCGGTGTCGGGAGCATGTCAGAGGAGGCCTGCTGCGGATTGAACAGGCATCAAAACATTATTGTGGGGCGCAGCTGTTGAGTGGCAGGCCAAGAAATTAGAGAGTGCTTCCACTCGGTTCCTGAAGAGCTGCTTTTGTGTGTTAAAACCAGAAAAAAAGACTATCAGATCTCCTTTCTTCTGCTTTGTTCCTCCGTCGTATATACCCATCTCTAAACATCATATTATAGGTGTGAAGGATTAGAGTTACACTCCTTATGAGGTTATGAATGGAATCTCATCTCCCTCAGGTTGCAGGTCGCTTCTGTGATAATAGCAGTTGTGTTATTCATACATCAAGCTTTTCATAATGAACGATCTGTGCAGGCTTTGCTGCCTCCCTGGTCTTGTTCTGCTGTGAAAAAATGTGGAATTTCATATCCGGCTTCAAAGAAAGATGAGACTACTAAAAATATTTTTTTGGAGGAACCTGGATCCAGAAGCAACACATTTTGACTTCTAAGCCAAATCTACCCGTTTACAACCAAAACCCTTTTTTAAAAAGTTTCCATGTACAAAAATAATAATCATTAGCTTAAAAAAAAGGGCACAATTTTTTTTTATGAGTGTTGGACTGAAATTGCAAAGGCTCAAAGTTTCATATCATTAATTTAGTGCAAATGATGAGTTATTTCAAGACTTGATTGTCAGCGTAATGAGGCATATCCCTTGTAATGCGCGCGCACACACACACACACACACACACACACACACACACACACACACACACACACACACACACACACACACACACACACACACACACACACACACACACACACACACACACTTAGAATCAAAGTGAAAGTCGGGGGGAGAGAGAGAGAGAGAGACTGGAAGGCCTCCAAATGTTCCACTCTGGAATATCTTCAAGGACAATCAGCTAAACAGTTGATATTAAGGGAGCCGTGTGAAATCGATTGCTCAAGGTGTTATCTGCGCCGCAAAAGATGGCTGGTAATTAGTCACGGCTAAAGGAGTGTTACTGAGAGAGTGAGATGGATTTAATCTTAATAGATTCCACTGCACTGCAGATACAGTAGCTCCTGAGTGAAGGAGCTTCGTCCCTCTCTCTCTCTCTCTCTCTCTCTCTCTCTCTCTCTCTCTCTCTCTCTCTCTCTCTCTCTCTCTCTCTCTCCGTCAGAAGAAAAGCAGCTGAGCAAGAAGTTGTGATGTGCTGCAGTTGCCCAAAACCTTCAAACGGAGATGTTTTGCCCGAGTTACCCGTTTCAAAGTCATGTTGTCATGACTCCAGCGGCGGTTCGGGAGCCATTCTATTTGGTCTGGGCACTTGAGGCCCTTCAGGCCGAGGCAGCTGTTGACCCGAGAGTTCTCTGTGGCACATTCAGAGGCAAAATCTGTGGATGAAAGCGTTCGCTGACGGACGGGTGAGATCGGGTCGTTCGCTGCCCGTGCGATGCGCCTCCACACCCCCTGAAGCAAGGCCCACGTGTGTTAGCTTAGCGATTAGCGGAGCGGCTGTGGTCTGAAGTGCTCAATATTTGCGCAGAGGTCATCAGGCAGGTGGGGGAACTTTTGTCTATTGTGTGTGGGAGAAGGAGATACCTGACGTTTGAATGTGGCTTTCAATCGTATTAATCCCCATCCCATGCGGAGTGCGCTGTTAAAGAAAGAGGTGGGCGTCATTCAATATTTAATCAAAAGCAACTATATGTGCGAGTCCCACTCTACTTTGTCTGTGTAGCTACAACCCCGGTAGAGCTGCAAGTAACGATTCGTTTCATTACTGATTAATCTGTAGATTATTTTCTCGATTAGCCGATTAGTTGTCTGGTCCGTGTTTCCAAAACTCCCAAGATGACTTGTTTTTTGTCTGCACTTATCAAAGATATTTAGTTTACTGTCACAGTGGAGCAAAGAAACCAGAAAATATTCACATCTAAGAAGCTGAAATCAGAGAATTTAGATTTTTTTTCTTGAGCTGATTCATCGACATTCAAAATAGTTGGTGATTAATTGAGTAGTCGATTACTAATCGATTAACTGTTGCAGCTATTCAGTTGTTCACTCCTGAAGTTACGGTCCGTCTCTGGCTACGACCGGGTGTCGCGCCCAGATAGAAATAACTCAACGACTGTTGGATCACGGATTGTCTTTGAATGTGACAAATGTGACAAGTGAAATCTCATGTACAACTGTTGGAGTCATTGCCATGAAATATGCTACAGACATTCAAGGTCCTGCCTTGAAATTTCAAAGGTCAAAATTTTAATGAATCCCGTGTCCAGTAAATTTGGTTTATGACCAAATACCTGCACAGCTAATTACCGCTAATTCACTCCTAAGCTGCAATTTGTGTTTAGTGCTAATCAGCGACTGTTAGAGTGCCAACACACTAAATTAGGAAGGGAAACGTTACACGTGTCAGACATCAGCGTGGCGGCTTGTAAACCCATTGACGAATTGTTTAGTAGCTCAGGCTCTCTGACATATAGATGTATTTTTGTTGTTGTTGTTTTGCATCTGAAAATCTTAATTTTTGTTTTCCTTTTTGTCATTTTTCTTGCAGAAGCTGAAGCAGAAGAATCAGCAGCTGAAGCAGATCATGGACCAACTGCGCAACCTCATCTGGGAGATCAACTCCATGCTGGCTGTCAGGAGCTGAGACACACACACACACTCACACACGTACACACACGTACACACACATGCACACTTTCACAACTAATCACGGGCAGGAAGACACGGTAGTTAGCTGGACGAGTGACAGGGTAGCACAGACCGGCTTGGGCTGCACTTTACAGAAGAAATGGAGACTTTGCCGATTTCTGCCTGTTTGCTGAAGAAGAAGAAGACGGAAAAACAAACAAGAGGAGACAAATGAAGACAAAAGGACACCTCACATTAAAGGGCGGAGGGCGCGATGGTAGAAAACACTCTGTCTACCTCGATATAGTTCACTTAAATCAGCCTCACGACTCTGAAGTAATCCGAAGTTTTGCTATACCATGTTTTATCTACTTGTAGGTACTAGCTCAATAGAGACATATTGATATATTATTTAATCCCCATGTTCTGTACATTTAGTCCCTAAAGTTAAAGAGTTTTCTTAACGCCTTTTAAGAAAAATATACATTGTGGTAAAACAAAGAGTTTTATTCTCACTATATTGATCAGATGATTTTATTTGATGTAAACTTATTGATGTTTCTCTCTGATTGGATTTGACGTGACATTATAATGAATTCTGCTGTAAGATAAACGTTGCTGTGATTTCTTTTTTCACGCCAACTCCAAGAAATCAAAAGTTAACTTCGGACTAAACACACTACTTCCTCAACTTGAAAGTTATTCGTCATAAAATCTCAGCCAGCACAAAACAATAAATGCAGAGTAAAAAGAAAACAATGTTGAAGGGGGAGGAGTCATCTTTAGCCTACAAAAACAGCTCCGAAAAGAAAAAAAATTAGTAATTGGCATAATGTAGATTTTCACAGCACAAATTCCATCATCATGATGTGTGTCATGTCATTTGCACCAATGTGCTGCTATTATAAACCAAAAAATAGTTTTTAAATTCACATTGACTCTCATTCATGGTAGCTTAACATCGTTTGTGGCAAAACGCGTGATGCAGCTCCGATTTTAAAACCCCTGTCGTCTGAGCCCGGCTTTACGAGTTCAGACATCCGGAGGGAGCTCGGAGTAGAGCCGCTGCTCCTTCGTGTCGAAATGAGCAAGTCGACGTGGCCTGGGTGACTTCCATTGGTTCTCTGGACACGTCGGGCAGGAAGCCCCGGGGCGGACTCGGAGCACGCTGGAGACGAGACTATATATCTCATCTGGCCTGGGAAGGCCTCGGGATCCCCCAGGAGGAGGAGCTGGAAAACGTCGCTGGGGGAGAAGGATGTCTGGGCTTCGTCGTTGCTTAAGCTGCTGCGACCGCAACCGGAATCCAAATCTAACGGGGCAGCAAATTGTCGAATGGATGTCTTCTTACTCTCAGGGAGGAAAAATGATTGCTCCTGAGAGAGTGATATGTTGTCTCCTCTGACACTTTCAGCCACAAAGTTGGACTTTATGATGTATTATAGTTTCCTGACAGAAACAAAGTCCGTCAAAACTCAAATTTTGGGGTGAGGATGCGAACTAAGAGAGATTCAAGAACTTTTTTTCCTTCCACTTCCAATCGAGGCGGATCCAGGATATTAATGTATGAGACAAACCTTCTACCGATATATTTGCTAATTGCCTAGAAACATCAATGCACAACATGAACAAACAATCTTGACACAGATTCATCTCTGATTTGCATTTTTGGACAAACAATGTCATGGTGACTTTCTGAATGACCTCAACCTTCCTTTTTCTCTGCTGCTCTCTTATTCGCTGACTTATACGAATGTATCTTCAACAAGATGAGATCAGTTGACATATTGGGCGGATTTGTTTAGATCCACATCGTAACAACATAGACATCCTCTTAAATGTTGCTCAGCCATCGTTTCAATGAACGAATGAAGGATTAGATAAATTAAGGCCTGATGTGCATGAGTGCAGCCTGATTTTCCACAGCGTCACGCTGAGTGGTTTGGAGCTAAACAAATCTGACAGTTGTCTGAGGAGTTGTGTGAGTGATCAAAGTTTGATTTATTGCCGCAGAAATACTTGTGTTGTGACTCAGATCCCAGCCATTGGTGTTTCAAAGCTGCATTTTCCCTCCTGGCTCTGTGAAGCTGCGAAGGTTGTGGTCGGTCTACGAGGTGAGAGCATCCACCTTTGTTTTGCATCCATCAAAAGATTATTTTTTTTTTGCTAGCACTGCATCTTGTGATAAGCTCGTAGTCACTGGTGAATATTTCTGCCCGAAAGTCATCCAACACTGCGGGAGCTTTCTTAAATAATAGCGGAGTTGTTGTTGTCAAGGGGTGTTTAACTTTTGAAAAGTCTCATTTGGAGGATGAGAAAAGCGAGTGGTAAAGAGAGGGACCAAGACTTTAATCCAACACAAACATGAGCTAAAATCTGTGGACACGTGCAAACACGTAGTCATATGAGAAAAATCGGTGTCTGATATAGGTGCGTTTAATAATTCAGAGCAAAGCCGAGGGTCATATCTGAGGTGTTATGAGGCTTTTGTCCTCGGGGAGACACAGAATGACGGCACAGTATTGGAGGAGCAAACAGGCCTTTCAGCAGAGTAGAAAGAAAAAAAAATCAATGCTCGTGAGTAGCGACTAATAAACCCCTCCTCAGTGGTCTAATACAGTGCTGGTTATTATACTGTATCTCTGAGGGCAATGCAGCATTGCAAGACTATTATAACCAATGGAGTGTGTTCTCACTCAGCCGAGGCAGAGGTCAGGGGCTGAGGAAGTGTGCAGGGTTACACTCTGATGTCGAGCAAAAAAGCAAGAACACACAAATGCGGGAACAATTATGACTCCACACTCAGTGTTTCGTACAGTGTTCTGTAAATTCCTTCCCGATGTGTACGTAAATGCACATGTAAATTTCTTCATAAACACATCCTGTTATAAAAGGACACAAAGAGATGCGGTTATCATCAAATATGAGTTTATTTTTTATAAATCATTCTTACAAAATTGGCATTTTATCTATTTCATTTGTGACCCCTATAAAAGTCTTCTGTTAATTACAAGGTAGGAGGGAGGAGAAGGCATCAGGACAGTCCGTCACAGATCGACGTGCTGACGTGATTCAGCCGATCAAACTGATAAATAATCCCAAAACGGGGAGTGGTCATGCGTGGTCGCCTTAGCAACAGTGTCCCCACCTAAAACACACAGAGATGAAAACGAGGGTGTGTTTCATAATGAGAGAATGGAAGCTGTGTCTCATCCAGTGTACGAAAGGCTCGGGCTGCGCGGCGTCACTGCGGCCCGTCGACTGGAAATGCTCTCGGACAGACTCAAGAACTGAAATGTTGATTTAAAAAAAGGAAAAAAAAGAAGGCACAAATCAAGAACAGACTGGTTTCCAGAAAACAAATGACCGACTGCGCGGAACTTTTTTGGGGGTAAAAACCTTCCCGACAACGATAACTTGCATAATGTTCCTCAGGCGTTTTTTTTTAACTCACACTCGTCTCACTCTGGCAGAGACGCCAGATTTCTGTTGCCAACTTATCTGCCCCTGAAATCAAGCTGTGAAAGAGGCAATTTAAATACAAACTGTGTCAGAGCCCCAGACCCATAATTGCAAATGCATTGTGGGGGGAAGATGTTACAACAGCATCTAAAAAAACTGTTTCCATCTGGTAAAAGGGGACTCAGCTGCTTATTATTCCCCGTGTTTCCGTATGGCGTAGTCTTTATTGGGGCTTTGCAATTTGACTCCCGTGGAGAGGCAAGATGGTTGCGGACCAATCCAATCCTCCTCCCATCGCCGGCGTATGCAATCTTGTTCAGGAGTCAAAACTCCCGATTCTTACGACTCTGAACATCTCTCTCTCGTGATGGACCAATGCGGAGTGAAACATAACATGAGTTGTGTATCGGCATCTGTTTGGATAAACGTGCGCAGCGTGTGGAGAATAAAAATGAATAAATACCATTAGCTCCTCTCAGCGATGCCGGATCAGTCGTATGTTCTCGCCACGGCATCTCGAATCGTACGGTGCTCTTTTTTTTTCTCTTTCTTAAAGTTTTTTTTTTCTTTCCAAAAAATAAATATGTCTATGTACAGAGCTGGGAGTTGCAGGGATTTGAAATGGGTGGTGGTTGGTGGTGGTGTGTTTTTTTTTTTTTTTTTGCAAAGCTGGGGGATGTGGTTCTCTCAAGGATGATCAACAACAGTGATTGAAACAATCAGACATAAAAAAAAAGGCTTTGATATGGATTCAAACAATATGGTTCTCTGAGGATGAAATGGGCACCAGATGCAGACTGAGAGAAGTTTTTTCTCAGAATCACATGTTGCAGATGTTTCAACACTTTGTTGTGACTCGGCATTAAACAAATCATAAATCTCTCCTGGCCCCCCCCCCCCAAAAAAACACAATCCAAACTTTAAAAGTCCCAGAATGTCAAAATACAAACATCATATTCAAAACAATGATGGATGAGGGATTCGATATGAGACGCTGTAGCAGTATTGAAAGCGTGAACCTCTGTTGAACGACCGCCGCTGATCAACGCGCACGCTGACATGCTTCGGCTGAGAGACATTGTGCCGAATGTCCTGCCTCACAGAAAAGGCCACTAAAAGCACACTGCTTTTCATTCAGAGTGTCTGCGAACTGAACGCGTGAGCGAGATGAGGGACGGCCGCATGCTGCGCGCACACAACACGGAGACGGACAATTTTCTCAGACAGCCTCTTTGAAATGTTCAATCGAGAGGTCGAGGCGGCTGATTTTGTAGTATTTCCCATTCGCTCGTCCGATGTTTAAGGTGCAAAAAATGTCAGGGGCGGTTTGACGATGTGATGTGAGCAGGGGAGGGAGAGGAGAGAGAGAGAGAAAAAAAGCTGCCCTCCCCAAGGCTATAGCATTATCCAGCAGGTCATATTTGTGGGTCACCGCTTTCACAACACAATGGCCCATAATGTTAGAGTGTTTCATCAACAGCTCATCCCCAGGGGAATAATGCGGCACTCCAAAATGAAATGGGTTTAAGCTAATTGGAGCCCAAAACATATCTCTGCCTGACAAATGGAGGAGAAAACCTTTTGTCAACCTAATGGCTCCGAGGTCCTCTGATATGTCACGGGGAGGGAGGGAGGGAAAAAGGGCGGCAGGAGAGAGCAACATTGGACTGATGACTAGAATACTTCAACAGGAGAGCGCCGAGGCATCTCAGACTGATGTAGGCAACGTGATGTGCAATAAACAATTTTAAAAGGCAGACTCTGATGTCAGAATGGCACTCAGCGTTAAAAAAAGAAAGAAAAGAATCTCTCTAGACAAGCACTCGCACTGTGAAATGTCGCCGGTCACCAAAAGACCCTGCTATTCTCTGCAACGACGGTTCTCTGAGGCCGTGCGGGACGAGGACGGGAAAATAAAATAAAATAATGGGGGCGAAACAAGTTTGTGTTAGGATGCAGCGTTCTGCTCCATTTCATACGGAAATGTTCATTTCGCTCGTTCCGAACGGAGGGAAAATGTCCTCCACTCGAGCTTATGGTTGGATGAGCCAACTTCTCAAGGGCTCTGTACACGCACACAAACACACACTCTCACACACGCAGGAGAGTGAAACTGCAGAGCGTTTGAAGGGGGTGGGGAAATAAAAGATGATGAAAGTATGGAAAAAAAAAAAAAGATAAGAAAAGTACAACTGCCATGGGTAAAACGGGGATATGAGGCGAGATGTTTTTCTAACTTATCTCGGCGATAACAGAGAAGCAGATAGACCGTTAACAAAAGCCATATCGTCAGATCACAGAGGGAATGAGCTGAAGATGGGAACAGACGCGGGATGTTTTCAGACCTTCAGGCTCAAGGATGTGTGCGCGTTGATATCCAAGGATATCGGAGAGCAACGGCTGGACACCGCTGCAAAACAAAACAAAACGGTACAACTAAAGAAACAGGGTTTCCCAGGCTGTAAAAAGGGGGTTAGGTAGTGAGTCCAGGGGTTGCTAGGGGCGACCGGTATAGGATTTGTGGTGGGGCTGGGGGGTTGCCAGGTTCGCGAACGCCTTCCCTCTTCTACCGTCCTGTACATGTGCCGAATGAGCAGGGGAGTCGACGTCGCTCCTTGTTCGCGTCGTACAAAAAAATATTCTTCTATTCAAGAGTTTCTCGTCGTCAGTAGTGTGTGTGGTGCCGTGTGTGAAACACGCACTGCACTGTTTGGCTTGTCCACCAGCTTTGTGTGTACTGTTTTTTGTTTGTGTTTTTTTTTTTTTCAAATCCAAACACCATCTGCTCGATTTTCCTACTCGTCCCTCTCCGCGTCAAGTCCTGGCAGCGGCAGCGGCGGTGGCGGCGTGGTCATTGGCAATGTGCTGAGTGGAAGACAGAGCGGCGACGCTCCCCGTCCATCCTGCTGCTGCCGTAGTCCTACGACGTCTACTCTCCGCCGAGTCGGTCCCTCGCGCCTCCCCCTGCGCGGGGTCTCCCCCGAGGGGGCGCCAGTCCTGTCAGAGCCTCTCGATGTCCCTGTATTTCTTGCGGAGGATGGAGACCTGGTCCTTGAACAGGACGGGGTCCAGCCGCATCTGCGAGTGGACGAGCGGCATGCCGCCAAACCAGCTGGCGAACTTGTTCATGCAGGTCTGCCGCTGGGCGAAGTGGTCGGGGTCGGCCCAGCGAGACGCCCTCGAAGACTGAGGAGAGAGAGAGAGAATCGTTTTTAGAGTCATCAGTGTTATGAATAATCATCAGGTTTATATCAGTGATTCTCAACCGGGGCGATTGTGTCCCAGAGGGCGGACGTGGAGAGACTGAGGAGGAGCTCGACTAATCGGAGAAATTAGGGATCATGATTTAAATTTGTGTTTTAAAAAAATTAACAACCGCTTAGGATCCAAATTGGTGTGTTCCTGATCTTTATCACATGTAATGTCACAATAACCTTTACGCTATGATTGCATGAAGCAAACACCTCCCACGCACCTGAGTCACCGCTTAAAACCACATCGTCAAAAATCTCAGCAGTATGCGAGCAGAGAAATGTAAAAAGCAATAAATGATCCATCATCAGAAAGATGACCAGCTGAAATAGCTAAATGCAAACAGTAATTTTTAAATGGCTGAAAGATCAAGAGATGAGTAGAGGAATCACAACTAGAAGCCGAAAAAAAAAGAAGATATGTGATGATATGAAAACCGAATAATATAGACTAAACAATGCAGGAAAGATCTGCATTCATGTTCATTTTCTCTATTCGAATTCAATATATTTGGTTGTATCCGTGTTTTCTTTTCATTTATAGTTATTTATAATAAAGTTTATGGTTAAATTGTTAAATATCAAGCTTCGATTACATTTTTTTGTCTTTAGTGTTCGATGACGACATCATAGGAATCGTTGCCATTCCCCCCACAGATATAAATGTCGGCTGTCACTACAGTTTATGTCTGTACCATATCGGTCGGGGCTCCAGACCAAAACCAGCCTTAATATCATCTACATAACTGTATCAATATCTACATATTTTAAAGCCACTTTAAAATCCACACATCTGGAACAGTGTGTCCATGAAAGTTCACTCGAGCTCATCCAATACTTCAGATCACCGGCGGAACGGAGACGTTCAGGACACATGAAAAAGACTGACGGTGACTCTCATCTGCATCCGAACGTCAGCCACAGTGAGGAGAGAAAACCATTACTGAACACGACATTAACGCTCCTCAATAAATCATCCGCTGGCTCACTTCCTATATTTTGGAATAGAAATGATGATGTAATGCTTTATAAGACCGACACGACTTCCTCTCTTGTGTTTTCCGCTGTCGCTAACTTGTCCTGTTTACCGTATAAAGCAACGAGAGTTCACTCCAGAACTTCATTGGTTTTAAAAACAAATAACCACTACATCTACATGTTTTCTTCAATTCAGAACACGTTTGACTCTCACCTGTCCCATCATGGTCTCCTTATACTGTTTCTTCTGCGTGACCTTGATGGGAGGCAGCTTGGTGACGGCGGACACCAGGAAGTTCATCAGGATGTCCTCGCAGTTGGCCAGCTGGTCCACCATGCTCTTCAGACTCGTGGGCAAGTAGCTGGTGTAGAGATGATGGTAATACCTGCGGGAGACGAGATTAATACGTAAAATAAATTACATTTCAGACATTTAAATATTGACCCAACACACACACAGAAAAAACTACGCAGAACTTATTTTAAATGCATCACAAATTTTGCGACACCTTTTTTGTGTCGAAAGTCGAAGCCCCTGGATAAAACCCAATTCAACCAGGTGACAAATTCTTCGAGTCCTCAGACGGATGGACATCGGACTCATCGAAAGCGTTTAAGCGTCGGCGGCCGCCGTGATTGGCTGACTCCGGATTAATGGACTGTTCCCATCACGGCCGAGCGAGGCCACATCGAAGCTGACAGGGGGGCTGTGGTTTCACTTAACGCGGGAACGGAACACGGCGTGTAGCAGACAAATTGACATTTTGGATGAAACACGGCGCGTGTTTCCTGAGGCTGCACTTCGACGAACATCACACCCACTTTCATGATCTACAGATCACCGCATCAAAGAGAGTCGTATCAAAAGAGAGAGAGAGAGAGAGACACTGGAGAGCAGAGCTGTGATCCTCGTATAAGAGAACAGGAGAGGAGAGAATAGAAGAAGAGCGTGAGAGAAAACAGCAGAGCAGTGTAAACACGGAAAGGAAAGCAGATGTGTGTTGATACCTGTGGTAGATGGCCGCCCCGGTCAGGACCATCGAGTAGTCGTTGGTCCACTTGGACGTGTAGCCCCAGCGCTCCTTGTTGCTGTCCCAGAAGTGGCTGCGTGCGGGGTAGCCCACAATGCGCTCCGGAAAACTCTGCCAGACAGTGAAGGCAAAGTCCACCTGGACGGAGAGAGAGACACACGGCGAGTTTACAAACTGTGTTTAAAACATTTACATACCGACGGGTCCAACTTTATAACTATTCGAAAAGGAGGTCCTTTGTTATTGGAACAAGTGGCTTCATTCGTTCTTAAATATCTCATTTACTAATGTTTTGAATATCAGTAACAACTGGTTATAACGTTTGGGTTGCCAGGTTGGGAAAAAGGAAATAACTTTGGATTGTTTTCATCCTCCTACAAAAAAATCCCTTCATTCATTACTTTTAGTTTTCCATTTAATTTAGTTCATACATTACTTGTAGCTATGTTAAGCATGCCTTAAAACAAACATACATTATTTCTTAAATTATTTTTATAATTATGTCACCAAACCTGAACCCTTCCAACATTTATAAATGCCACCAAATAAGATATGAAGACAAACCAGAGGGAGTTTTCCAAACCTGACAACCTTCGTCGTTAAAGGCTTATGACTAATGTACAAAGTGTTCATCAATAAAAAATGTAACCTTAAAGTTACAGTTTATATACTGTTACAGTATAAATACCTCATTAAAAGAAATAGGTACTACAAAATATCTCCTGCCTATCCTCCAAAATGAAAACATTTGTAAATGCAACAAAGCAAGATGAAGAAACCCTGGAGGAACAAAACGCCGGGAAATGAAGCGAATCCCAGATTCGTTTTTGTTTAAATATGTAATGTTCGGAGTTAACCGCATCTATTCATAGTTTATATTGTGTAAGAGGAAAAAAAAGACAGAGAGGAAAACATAAAGTGATTACAGGGGGAGCCGACAAAGGAACTTGCACAGTCAAGCACACTTTAACGGGGGAAAAAAAGACACCTCATCAAACACAAAGCTGCGTTTCCTAAGCAGCTGCCTGCAGCAAACTTCTGTGGCGGCGATCAAAGCGCTCAATCAAATGAGTTAGATGAAAACATCACAAAGAGCTCGGTGGCTCCACAAACAGCCGCATAGTGCAACACAAACACTACACACAGAGGGTGTTTATATTGTATTATATTAACGGATACTTAATCAAAATCCACCATTAAACATGATAAACATTTCATCCGCTCTTCCTGACAAAGGAAGTCCCCAGGGAAAAGAAGAGGATGAGCTGCGACTCCCTTTTGCTTTCAGATGGGGAAAAAAAGGGAAGATAGCTGAAATGATATCAAAGACATTTTTTGATGTTTGTCACGTTCAAAAGGAAGGACTGCTCAAAACAGAGGGCTTTTATTGTGAAGGATAACTCTCCTCCTCAACGTCCTCACTTCAAAGGCGAAGAGAGCTGAGGACAAAACGGATTTTGTTCTTGGCGGGAGGCCGACGGTGTCACTGAGGCTTCGCTTCTCAAGCTGTGCACTTGACGGTTTTTATAAGACGGGAAGGGTGAATGGACGAGGACACACTTCAGTAATCTGTCATTGGACATTCGTGTTAATTTGCTCGCGGCACCGGCATCAACGTTGCCTCGTCTCCAAAACTTGTTTTTTCTTTTTTCGACCAGATATGCCTTCATGGGAGAAGCGCGGGTAGATTCTGGGATTCCCCCTCCGCTGCCAGCTCTGCCTTGCCATCTTGATCCGCCGCACAAACAGCCTTTATGGGATCTAATTCTGCAATTGTTCAAAGCAACATCTGGCTTCCCATGGTGCGGCGCCAGAACGTGTCCCCGGGAAGAAAGAAACACAGCAACAATCCCGACAGCACGTGGAACAAATATGCCCCATAACAGCGCTGCTTTTCGAACGAAGGGATTCGAGAGGTATGGCAAAAAAAAAAGGTAGAAATGGAAAGAAGAGGAGAGAGAGAAAGAAATGATGGGCAGATGAGAAGAGGTTGGAAAAAAGTAAGACCTCGGGAGTGAAAGTTTGAGTTGTTTACGTGATTCAGGGATCAAGCGGCAGAGTGATAACTTGAAAACATCGGAGACAAAGAGAAAGATAAAAAAAATTAATCTTGAGAGGAAATGCAATCAGAGAGTTGCACTGGCACATGGAAAGAGTTCGTAACGTTGTTTGGTCTCCAGAGGATGAAACTACTGAGCCGGACGGAGAGAAAGAAGAGTTTTCTATTCTTCTACTGTTTTGTAATATATAATAAAAATCACCTCGGTGGTGGACAACACTGTGTCTTCATCCAGGCTGAGGACTGCGTCGGTCACTATGGTCTCGTAGGGCAAGAAGCGGCTGCTCATCACCTGCAGGGGGAGACACAGAGAACACAGGGTTTAAAAGAAGAAAATGGCGTAATTGGAAAACAACAAAATCGGATTCCGCTCTTTCAACAGCGTGGACTAATGCTCATTTGGTTGGATGGATCACATTAAAATGGCTCAAGGAACAAATGTAGAGTCGTATTTTAGAGCTCGTCTCTCTGAAAACAGCGGCCTAACGTGGCTAAAAAGGTGCTTTGAGAGCAATGACAGGGAATCAAAAGACGACGACACTTAAACAACCTGCTGAAAGAAGCTCAAACAGTGGAGCTGAGGCGTAGGATCCAAAGTTCTCGAGCTGGAGAAGTAGTTCTGCAGGTAAATCGTGATGATGAATTTCAGTGAAAAATAACAACTCTTTGTTTCCACTATCAACCGTGTGCATCCTTAATGGTGCCTCGCAAAAGTTCATTGGGATTCAGGGGAGACGACGAGGACGAGCCACAACATCAACAAACATCCAATACCCGCTGCCTCCCGTTTATTTTCAACTGTGGTGGAATCCTGATTACAAGTTTCCATCACCGCCGCGGCGTCGTCTGCTTCAGATCAACAGGGACATACGAATGCTGACGTGTCACGAGGCCTGCCGCACATTTCTCCTCCACTTGTCGAAGACAGATCATGTATATTTAATGGTGGATGGAGCCAAATTGCATAATGGACGACAGCCCTCGATTATTTACTGGGTGCGGAGACAGTGACCTCGGCCTGGTGGGCGGGCGGACGTCTTGACTTTATATAAACAGGAAGTCCTCGGTCCGCCGCCGAGATGAAAGGCGCTCGGATGGGAAGACGATGTGGATGAAGTCCGCCTCCCACACACTTGCGTAAGAAACGTCTCAAGAATACAAAGCTTATATGGATGTACACACACACACACACACACACACACACACACACACACACACACACACACACACACACACACACACACACACACACACACACACACACACACACACACACACACACACACACACACACACACACACACACACACACGTGACAAAGCCATCACATATACATTTAAGAATAGTCAGTGTTGACCTCGTCTCTCCGTAAACACCTTGGATGCTGCGCTCCAGCAGGGCGACCTCGCTCTCAACAAGTCTTCATCGCTACTATAGCCGAGGGCGGCGGCAACAACACAACTCAGAAAAAAACTAAGAAAAAATTCAAGAATACGCGGCTTCATGTTGTAAAACCCTGTTATCTGTTATAGCACTGTGTTACAACCGTTATTCCCTTTAATGTGAACGGTGTCGTCAAAGGTGTCGCTTCATCAGACCAACAGTCCGGTTGAAGCATCTTCATGCAAGAGCCACAGGCTGCAAGAAAACCATGTGACGAACTTCACAAACGCTTAAATGTATCGATGTCGCAATGATCGCGGGCGCTTTAAACTACGAGACCCAAACAAAAACGTCAAATCACGTGAAACTGATGCTGATGGAAAAGTCACCGTGGTCCCCAAGGTTACTGGGGTTCATCGTCAGGGATCCACGCAGCATGTACGTTACAAAAATGTTGTGCCAGTGGATGTCGAGATATTTCCCTAGATATTCTTGCTGGTAGCACTAAGCGCGAAGACAACCTCCTGACAGTTCATCCAATTATTGTTGAGAGATATCAGCGCTGCAATCGACGGAGCGATCGGCCAAACGACCGGGCCGCTGGTTCAGACTGAACACTCTGTCCTAATGGCTCCAGTTTCTGTGAATCTGTTGGTTGCACCGTGTGTTTTCATCTTTTCTTGCTCCACCGCTCGCGGAGCCCCGGCAGTGTTGTTAAGGGCTGATGTCGGCTGTCGGTCTGGTCAAGTGCCATCGACTTCTCCTTCCCCCGAAAAGCACTCCAGAGGCAACAGCAGCCGCAGCAGCTGAGCGTTGTGACTGTCGCTCATATTCTAACAGGGTGAAAGAGCCGACGTGGGTGTGAGTGACAGTCGTGTTTACGGGCGAAGTAAAAGCGAGGGGTGGAAAAACGAGAATAGAGAGGGAAGAGGAGAGGCAGTACCTCTCATCATTACTGTTGTAATGTCCTGCAGGCATAAAGAGAGGAACAAAACAATCCCATCTCTCTCTCCCGTCATCAATTCCCCCCCCCCCCACTTGTTTACCACCAGAACGTGTAACGGAGAACACGAGAGGAGGCACGCCGAGGTGAGAGTGACAGCGAGACAAACGGCGAAAAAAGGAAAAAGAAGAAAGTGAAAAGAGACACCGGGAGAATGGAGAGGACGACGATGGTTTGTAATGTTACAAGTGCGACATATTAGCCTGGGGCCTCCCGGTGCTCTCCAGGAATGTGAGCTCCCGCAGCAGGAATCCGCCTCCAGCGCTTCAACCTCCTCTCCGACAAAAGGGGGGGCAGCGGCGGAGGAGACGGGGAGGGGGAGGGGACGGGAGCGGGACCACCAGCCAGTTTGAAACACACGAAGCGCTGCTGGGATCCTCACCGAGCTTTGACCGACAGTCACGCGGGGAGAGAGGGTGACGCAGGGAAGGAGAGAGACAAATCCCCCCAAAAAAACATCTGGACACTGTTTTAATCACACTTTACTCTAACCGGAGGAAATCGTGTATTTGTCAGGGTCAATTTTTCTGCTGCACATTTGGTTACAGCGGCAGAAAGATTGATGGTAATAAACATCGTCTCCAAAGGTCTCAGTTTCTGCCCGTCCGCACGACAACACACGCCCGGAGTTTTCAAACTTAAAAAAGGGGCCAACAGGAGCGTTTTCCAATCTTCTCCATTTTAGGCGGCGCTCGAAAAACTCCCGAGTAGTGTGGACGGCAGTGAAATGTGAAAACCTAGCGGCAGTGATGCGTTTTAAAACGAATGAGTGATGAGAATGGCGCCTAAGAAAATGAGTAAAATCAAAGAGATGAAGGACCATCGTGGGGAAGCTGATGTCATGACTGATCCCCCCCCCCGGGGTTTTAGATCCGTGAAGGGAAGTTTTGTCAACAACAGTCATTTTTTTTTATTTCACAGCGTGAAGGAGGCTTTGAATCAGACTCTAAACCTTTTGTGTTTCGGAAACTGAATTCACAGATGATGATAATGAAATTGAAACTCTGGAGCTGCGTATATAAAATATGAGGAATATAAATAATTTTAAAAAAGACGGACGGAGATGAAAGGAAGAGAAACGATGAGAGAAAAGCATCTGCGAGTGAGGAGTGAAAGAGGAGAGGGAGGGAGGAGTGAAAGAGAAGAGAGAGGGAGGAGGGAATAAAGCGGCAGGAAAAGATAAGAGGGATGAAAAACGTTCTCTCTCTCCTTCTCCCTCTGTCGGGCGGAGGAACACAGTTTGGCTCGCCACGGTAAACACAGACCCCCGCCACAACCACAACAAACCACAGGCTGCCTGGCGCACGCGCACACACACACACACACGTCGGTACACTAAGCCACGTTGTGCTCGCTTCTTTTCACGGACACGCGGTTACACAGAAGCCCCGGCCCGCTCTGATTGACAGCTCGGAGGAAACCACTCAGAGCCAACGGGGAGAGGTAAACCAGGAACTCGAACGCCGGGGTGACTGACACTGAAGTGAAAACCACTTCCTGTGATTGGCAGGTGAAAGTTAAGTCCTCGCGAGCGAGTGAGAGAGAGAGAGAGAGAGAGAGAGAGAGAGAGGGGAGTGGACGGTGGAGGATGAGTCCCGGCGTCGCGCTTTATCTACTCTCCTCGAAAAAACAAACAAAAAACTCAGACGCGCTTGGGGGAATTGTCAAACTGAAAAGAACATCACCCTGTGTGTCCACGTCTGACCTTTGACCTGTACAAGGAGAGGTCACGGGGCCTAATAAGGCTGTCCTTAGAACTGCCACTGAGGCATGCGCTCACGGCCCAGGGCTCTGGTTTCTGTCGGACGAGGTCGCCGATTTCACCTTACAGACCCAAGAGTCAATACGTTGATCAGCACATAATGAAAATGAACACAAACATTTAAATATAGATGTTGTTAATTGTGAAATTGGCTGCATGGCCAAAATCAAACCTCAGACTAATGAAATAAAGTTGTTTCGTTGTTATTTTCACTGGACATTACAACTCTCCTCCGGAGAGATTTTTTTTTGTTCCCTTTCTTCAGTTAAATCGATATTGACGAACATAAAGGAATAAACAGCATTAAATAACATTAAATGAAGAAACGCGACCATGCATATGCTCTCACGCATCACCGCCTCCTTATCTTCCCTAACAAATATACATTAGCTGTTCAGTCACGCTTTTTTCTTTTTTCTTTTTTATATTACTCACATTACGGAGCTTTAATTAAAACCACACACAAACTGTCCTTTAATGGAAAATCAGCGCAGCACAAATCGAAACTCATTTACTCCTGAGAAAAACTCTCCGGCCGGACGGAAACGTGCCGAGATACAGTATCGGTACAGTTTGAGCGTACGCACAAGACGATAATCACAAACGATAAGTCGTCATCGAAAACCCTTTGGCGGCGACCGAGAGGTCGAGTTCCCGCGCGCTCACCTTGTTCTCTCCCTCGATGACGATGACGGGCACGGAGGTGGCGGGCCAGCGCTGCTTGGCGGGCAGAGGTTTGTCACAGTTCCACAGGACGATAATCTGGAAGGAAGAGGAAAAAATTACACAAAGGTCATATTCATCTGCGTCGCGGCAGCTGATTTGATTTGCTCTAACAAAAAAACCCCAGCTCGCAGCAAAAAGTTCCCCAGCTCGTTTCTGAATCAACCGACCGGAACGTTGTGACATTTACGCTCCTTATCACAGTTAAAGAGCCAGAAGGGCAAACTGAAGTGATACGTGATATTTCCAATTATCTTTTCAGAATGTTTTTCTATCAGTTAGTCCATAACCAAATCACTCCACCTTGTCAGGTCACATACATACACACACACACGACACATGTTGCTGCTGAACACGCATGATCTCCACCTCTAATCAGATGATGTTCTACACCGACACGTCACATTCCGGAGCCGCAGACACGTCACGTGACGTCCGTGTGCAGCTCAGCACGACACGGAAATGTCACATGGAGTTAACCTCCCCCCGCTGCAGCAGCAGTTCTCATTAAGGTTTGATGAGAAACACACACACACACACACACACACACACACATACTCGCGCGCGCACACACAGGTGCACGACACAACTCCTGTCTGACCTTACACCGGTTACACGGCCGTGTTCTTCTTCATGCATCTTAAATTTCATGTCGTTTTGGTGATAAAATTGCTGTTTCGCTGCTCCTCTCCTCCTCCACGGAAAAAAAGCAACCGTCTAATCACACGTTAGCAGCTGTAGCTTGTACGACAGGCCCTGCATATGGCTCCAGATATATGTGTGTGTGTGTGTATATATATATATATATATATATATATATATATATATATATATGTAGATGCTGTGTGTATGTTTTAACATTACCTCTAATTGTAAGGGCGTAAAGCAATTATTATATGCACTTAGTGTAACTTCCAAAAGCAAAGAATTTGCATTTCAATATCTCGCTACATTAGTTAAAGAATATGTTAAAAAATAATTTGAGCAGAATTTGCTTGCAACACTTGATGTTTGTACTCAGGGGTGTTTCAAGGGACTCTGGGGGCCCCAGGCAAAAGGGACCTGGGTGGGGGGCCGACGTCGTACCGCGGGCCTCGTTAGGGGGGTTTCCGACAACGGCATTGTCTCCTGTACTTGGCTGATATAGAATTTAAGGGGGGTCCTGAAGAAATTGTCATTCACGATGAAATTACAGTCTGAGCTTGAATCCGTGCTTAACGTACTTAAACAACTTTTTTTTTACAAGATTCTGAGAGTTCTGTAGTTCTTCGTTCGCTGTGTGAAAATCTGTGCTGCGGAAACGTCCTTGAACGAGTCAGTGAATTAATCCATCCCAGCTCGCGACAGCGCGGCGCTGCGAGCTGTGCCGAGACGTCCGTCCCCCCTGATGGAGGCGAAACCGCACAGAATTTCCCTGCGGGGATCAATAACGTTTCACATTATTCTGACACTAACTACGTCACACGCAGCGGTTCAACCCTCGGGGACCCGGCACCACGACTGGACCTGCCAAATTACAAGCTGCGAGGCAGTTCGGATGACTGTGTTGAGGTGTTCCCATGTGACTGCAGCAGCAGCTGTGTGTGTGTGTGTGTGAGAGAGAGAGAGACACACTGAGAATCTGTTTGAAAGACAAAGACATACAGCTTGTTTGATGGATCGCAAATTCATCTTCTCATAATATGAGCACCGATAAAACACAAAACAAGCATCGTTCACGAGGCCTGGTCTGGGCGAACGAGTGTTTGTCGTTGCAAGATAACAACAGGTAAAAAAGACCCTGCACACACACACACACACACACACACACACACACATATATATATATATATATACATACATATCACAGCTGAGCAACGTGTTATTCCAATACAGGCTTCTATTCCTGTTTGATTAGAAAGACAGATGGTGTCTCTGTCAGCTCACCAGCCCTCTCCGGGGGCTGATGGTGGCATTGTGTGTGTGTGTGTGTGTGTGTGTGTGTGTGTGTGTGTGTGTGTGTGTGTGTGTGTGTGTGTGTGTGTGTGTGTGTGTGTGTGTGTGTGTGTGTACGACCGCATGTGTGGCACGAGTGGAAGAAAATGCTTGTCTCGAGATGCGTGTGGACACATCCCCACATGAGCACTCGCACACACACTCACACCGCGCGCAGCAGGAGGTCCAGTGTCAGAATGCGCCTCAAAAGCTTTTCTTGCGTCCAATTTAGCCTCCTCCGCCCTCTGCGTTCTTTCATTCTGTCACTTCCATTCATTTATTTATATCCCTTTCCCTTTCGTCATCCACACACACACACACACACACACACACACACACACACACACACACACACACACACACACACACACACACACACACACACACACACACACACACACACACACACACACACACACACACACACACACACACACACACACACACACACACACACCTCCCGCCGCCTCTTTTCTGTACAATGAGAGAGGAATAAATCCACCCTCTCCCGCTCCGTAATTTGCAAACGAATGACGAATGCAAACACAACTTCGTGTCAATAACAAAAAGGAAATAAGAAGGTGGTAGAATTTACTGATCCGGGGCCCGTTGTTTATGACAGAGTGTTTTTTGGATTAACGTGAGCTGATAATGAAGATGTGTGGTCGGGTTGTACTGCACTGAGGTAGGGCTGGATATCTGGCCTCAATACTCAAGTATCTACGGCTGGGATTAACTTCTAATCTTCTTTACTTATATTTGAGAGGGCAATTGTGAAGTTAAAAATGTCTACTCAAGGTCCAAGCTTGTCAGGTGGTCTTCAGCGGGAGATGAAGGCAGCTCAGTTGTTGTCATGGAGATCCAGATGTTCCCGTCCATGTCAGCTTGAGCTTGGCGGGAAACAACGAAGGTCCAAATAAACATATGAGAATAAACTGTCTCGTTCAA
The DNA here is from genome assembly GCF_022379125.1 of Scophthalmus maximus. NCBI lineage: Eukaryota > Metazoa > Chordata > Actinopteri > Pleuronectiformes > Scophthalmidae > Scophthalmus > Scophthalmus maximus. Next base: position 11,211,511 of record NC_061536.1, on the reverse strand, counting down.
TCATGTTTGCTGGATTGTAGACGGCATTTTATTTCGGTAAAGTCACCTTGTGTTTGGGCCGACATTTAAAGGGGCACTCCACCAATTTTTTTCCTGTTAAAAGTGGGTTTAATAGTCATGAGAAGAACCACTCCGCCTGTGAAAACAGTTATATAACGGCTCTGGAGGATTTATCAGGCAGGAAGGGGTCTAAAAATAAAGATGCCGCAGATTTGCATTATGGGAAATGTAGGGTCCGATGTCCTGTTGACATTTGAGAAATGTTTGAATTATTATTCAACAGCGATTTATTTAGTTTAACTAAGCATGGTACCATTACACCGACACCAGTGGCAAAGATTCTGTGCAGAGTCGACTCCGCTCACATGGACGACAGCAGCATGCACACAATGCACACAATACACACTTGTACAACTTCACACGCGCACATGCACACACACACACACACACACACACACACACACACACACACACACACACACACACACACACACAAAAACATGTACAAACATCCCGCCCACACAAACCACGCATACACACACACAACTCGCCACATGATTCCTGTTCCAACACGCAATCACAGAATTGGACATTCATGCACAGAAATGCTTCCCTCCTACACAAAACACAAACTCGCTTACTCATACACTCTGTTGGCCAAACAAACAAAGACACACAAAGACACATACACAACCAACCCCCCACCCACACACAAAAAACAGCCATCGGGGAGGAAATTCCATTTCATTTCCCGCACTGGTAAGGAGCGAGCTGGGGAATCAATACACACCATCTCCAGCTGTCCTGAAGGGGGTTTCGCTGCCATGGAGACAGATGTAGCGCCGCAACAAAATGTCGCTCTAATTCAATCCACTACAGTTAACACACACACACACACAAGTGCACAGACACACACACACAGACAGACACACACACACACACACACAGGATGGACTAAGAGCTCTGTTGTTCCTGCGGTTTGAAAATGTGATCACAAAACAGCTGCACGAGCCACATAATGTGTGGCGAAGTCTTGTGGAGAGCAGTGGAGGATTGTGGGGGATGCTGCAGTGAGGACACACACGTATACACACACACAGTAACGTGTTTCTTGCTGCCTGTGGGGGGAACACTCACTGACTTAATGCAACCTTAACCATCACAACGAAATACTGAGAAAAAAAAAAATGTCTCTACCCACCATGACATAAAAACATGACCAAAGGACAGACACACACCAATCACACACACACACACACGCACACGCACACGCACACCAATCCTTTACCTGTGCACAGTACTGGGACTTGGCCACGGCTGCCAGGAGCTTGAGGATGGGCTGCGACTGGGACACCAGCGGGGAGACGGCGTGGATGACCGCGGTGAACTTGGGGTACGGTTTAATGCCTGGAAGGAAAAAACAGACGCACAACAATCATTACACAAATCCGGGGAACGAGGCCGGCGGCAGCGCGGCGGCGGGCCGACCGCCAGACACCCGTTTGAATTTCCAGGCTCTTTGAACAGAAATAAAAGCCCGACGAGAACTGAAGACGCTCAAACACCTCGCGCCTATTTGCAGGGAGAGACGTTACTCGCAGTGAGTCCGTCAGGCGATTTAAATGTCAGTGATGTAAGTTTTTTTTTCCCTTCAAGCCCAACTCTTAAAATATTCAACAACGTTTTGAAAATGTCAAATCTCTCGATCACTGAATATTTCATTTTCGTTAACTCCGCGGCCGCGTCTCCGAACCCCGGCGAGCCGACGACTATAACTGCTGATGTGACTTCAAATTCAGTCTGACTTGATGTTGGAGCAGAGTAATCGAGGAGGAAATAAGATATTGAGCAAGACGGAACACGGGCGACGTTCAACGTTTCCTAATTTAAATCTAATCTAACCCGAACCAACAAAGCGTGGCGCGGGCGGAGATGGCATCAGAGGAGTCTCCTTTACGCCAGTGAGCGACCTTCACGAGGAGGGAACATACGCAGTCTGAGAAAAGTTGCTGCAAACTTGTGATATGTGTAATGAGAAAGTTAAAGTTAAAACACCTGGGCCGTACAGTACTTTTTGTAAGTAGCTCATGAACAGATATGGAATTAAGTTAGTAAAATACTGTAGTTTGCCAAAGTTAGTCACAAATTTATCTATTTATTTATCAAACTTGATCCTCCTTCTTTGCTCTTAGTTGTGATGCAAATATTAGAAAGAGGTGTCAGAGTGTTGTTTAAAAGCTCTGAACATTTCTCATTTATTTATTATGTATATTAATTTATACTAATAATGTGTCAATGTCATCTGTCTTTGTTTGTATCTGTGTATGGAACCTTTTAATTTAATTTGCTGCCATCTTGACCAGGACTCCCTGGGAGAAGAGATATGTACCTCAATGGGAGGTAAAATAAAGCCCCCTTGTCTCCTCAAAAAAACCCTCCGTGTTTAATTGCTTCCTCTTTGCCAACCGTGCCGTGGCGTTGATATCAGCCCTCCACCCCCGCGGGTGCTCCATCGACTGCATTTGTACTATTCCCATCTGTGCAACAAGAATGTGTGTCTTTGTGCGGAGGCTTGGCAGCACTGGATGATGATGGAGTGAAGAGGTGACGGATGGAGCGGCTCCCGGGTCACGGATATGTGACAAGGGGAGAAACTCGCCGCTGCTGAACCGGAGCAGGAGGAATTGGCCTCCGCCTTTGCTGCAGCAGCAGCAGCACTAGTAGCAAATGCTGACTCCAAAAAAAAAAAACCCAGTGATGGACGGGGTTGGTGTTTCAGCAGGACTAATACAAACATCCGTCAAAGGCCCATTGCTCCACCGCTCTTGCCTGCGAGACACAGCTATTCGAAGGAGGGCAGTAGATCACGGGCTAAAGGCCGTAGATCTGCCGCTGCGACAAGCTTCAAACACACGGTCACAGCTGGACGGACATCTCCAGAAACCTCGAAAGGAAAAAAAACTGGGGCAAAGTATTGGGCCGCAGTGCGACGGATGGCGACAAAACCCTTTTTTTCTGATCAACCCGTTATGGACCGGTTCATAACCAACACAGGTGTGGAGAACAAAGTGACTCACTTTGTAGAGTGCATGATTCAGTGTGTGTGTGTGTGTGTGTGTGTGTGCGTGTGTCACTGACCCAGCGTGGCGTAGTAGAAAGGGAAGTCTCCCAGGTATCCCGAGTACTGCGGCAGGGCGAACAGCCCCCCAGGGTGACTGTTCCACATCAGGCTGCTCCTCGAGCCGTGCTCCAGCACGCGGTCCTGGATGATCTGCAAAAAAACAAAACAAGAAATGGGCTCAGATTAGACGACATTAACTACAGATAAGCGCTCGCCAGAGTGTTTTTTTTGGGCTCTGGGTGACGTCATGCACAGCTCAATTGAAGAGGGTTCCCCGTGGAGTTTATGAACTCTGGTCGTGCCAAGCAGCGATGTATTTTTGCGCGAGGACGCACGACACACGTCCCCGCCAATGATCTGCCGAGTGCAGTGACGTGAGCCTGAGAAATGACGCAATACACCAACAACAGGCAGGAAAGAAGTCAACCTGGAGTGTAAACAAAAGAGGGTTCAGAATGTTTTATCGGGACGGAAAAGACTTAGATACACAAAACACATTTTGGTTAATAACACGAAATATAACTGGTTTACAAAAAAACCCACGTGGGACACCTTGGAAAACTATTTTTAAATCCAGTTGTTAATTTGTTCACTGTAAAGAGTCTTTGCTTATAAATACGGCGTTGAGACAACCTGGGCTGCTAATTATGGAAAAATATGGAAGTCAAGCCACTACTGTCTTAAATACTGTATCTCTGGATATATAATTTGTCTTCTGCTGCTGCTGCTGCTTCTGTCAGAGCAGTTCCTCTGCTGCAGCCGTGGATCTAATTGGGTCACGCGCTCTGCAGACTGGAAGACGTTACAGACAAACTTGTGATTTTTGCTCCAGATAAAAAGCCCCTCGAGCTCGATCCGACTTTCTGTGCATCAGACACTACAACATCTATATCAACCGGTTATTCCAGGGACTTTGTGTTGTGACTTCCATAAAGTCGCGAGAGGAAATCAAAGCAGTAGAGGGGAAGAGTTATTACTTACATAAACATCAAACAACAAATCCAGGAAGAGAAGGAGCAGATTATGTTATCAATCTGCAGCAGGGAAAGTTGCATCTAACTGTAAAAATATTCGAAAGGAACTGCTGCAACAAAGGTATCGTCGGACAAACAGCGTTGCCAGGATCGAGTGCTAAAAAGTACAGCACAGCTCACTGTCCAATCTCCGTTGAGGAATTTCCGTCTATCCTCCCCTGAGAAACTCTTAAGATGAGTCTTCTCAGGCACCAAGCGAGGTCATCTCATCTGTGGCAAGCCGAGACGATAACTGAGTGGCTGACGTTGCTCAACGCTAAGAGACCGGGGACGGGCAGACCGTCTTGGGACGCAGGACACTGTGAACATGTTGATCTGTGTAGTGAAACCGGAAGTCTCCTCAATATTGAGCCCTTGTAATAAATACTTCTGCTTTTAAGACATCCACGGTTTCCATCTTCCTGATTCAGCATCAGTAATTCCATTTCCATCGCCTAGGCCCTTTTCCGAAAAAAAAAGTTATTCTAACAAACACAAAAACTAACTTCAGATAAGTTTTAACACTCGACTGAAAATCTGATGAAGGAACAAACCTTTGCCTTCCAGACTGTGGCGGATTAAATATTGAAGGATTTGAAAAATGAGCCCCGTATTCAAACGCCTGCAAAACACTCCCCTGCGAGGACAAACGCCAGGAAGCAAACAATCACCGCCACCAACGTTAGAACTTCCGATAAAAGAAATCAGATTTAAATTTCGGAGCACCGGGTGAATCGGAGCAGTGAGTCTGCGGGCGCCGGACGTTTGCTTTTGTTACCGTCTCGGCGGAGGCCATCGGTCGCGTCGGGCGCGAACAAAGCGGAGCGGAGGGAAAGTCCGGTATCGTGTCATAACGCACGCCTCCACTGACGAACGGAAAGGGAAATAAAAGAAGAAACAGACCCGCGAGTCAAAGTGCTGAGCCGGATCCAGAAGCACACTGCGTCAATCACAGCTGTCCCGTTTCCCCGTTTCTCTGCCCAAACAGAGAAGTCAGTCAAACAGTCGAGACGTGAGAGTGGCCCTGTGACGCCGCCGGCCCTCTGCTGACCGGGCGGGCGGAGCGCGGAGAGGTTTCACCGCCGTGCCCGCGAGCCAACGCTCCGATTGCTTCAGTAAAACAGACACGGGTTTTTGCGGTTGTTGCTTTACGACGGCTGCAGTTGGGCTCGGTAACTCAAGGACGGTTCTGAAACAGAAGTGCAGGGGGGTGATCGATGGGTGAGCGGCTAATAGCTGATCGAATTGTTAACAATAGAGCCGGAGGGGGGGGTTTAATGTAATAACCACTGACTCAAGCCTCATATGAATTCATCATTTGGCGGGAAGGCGTGTGAAAAAAACAACAACCAAGTGTGAGTTTGTTTTGACCCTCCCAGGCGTTTGCCCCTGAGGGGAGTTGATAACCGAACAGATTAACTAGAGATCCGTCAGCTTCTCTGTAAAAACAGAGCCCGCCGCCACCTTAAAAAAAAAAAACCCTTGCGAGGGGGCAATCCTGCTCGCTTGGCCGCGGCCCCTCCCCCGTCGGCGGCCCCTCACTCGGCGACGTGATGGACGACTCAATCTCGCCTCCGAACAGCCACAATCAACCAATTACAGCGTGATAGATAAATCCTGCTTCACTGGGAGCGGGCTCGCCCCTTTAATAGGTGACTTTAACAGGTGCAGCGGGGCGGCCGCAAAGATCCGGCTGTATTGACCTCGTGATTGGTCGAAATGTGTCAGACCGCTGACGGGGAAACTGCCGCATGATAGGGTGGAACTCGTGCGACCATCTTGCTTACCATCACCACACAAACACACGTACACGTACACACACACACACTGCGAAGTGGATCAGAGAAGTCGTTAAAACGCCAGTGTGTTCGTGAGTGTGTGCGAGGTGATTCAATCCGTCAGGATACCGAGGACTGAGTGTGTATGTGTGTGTGTGTGTGTGTGTATCATTACGGATCTGTGAGGAGGGTGGGGATGGTGTGTGTGTGTGTGTGTGTGTGGAGGGGGGGGGGGGGGTGGTTGTATCCTCGACAGGATGAATAAACCATGTCGCTCGTTATCTCGGGGGCTGCCACGGCAACACCATTTACATATGTCACCCCTTCTCCTCTTCACCCAACATTCGTTCCTGTTCCCTCGCTCTTTCTACAGGACAGTCAGTCAGGATTAAGCGTTTAGCCCTTGCCGTATTCAATGGGAACACACACACACACACACACACACACACACACACACACACACACACACACACACACACACACACACACACACACACACACACACACACACACACACACACACACACACACACACACACACACACAGAGTCGCAGCGCAGGCTTTCGCCATGTCACCTTGCTCTTTAGTGCGGAGTGACATGTCAACGAGGTTATGCCTGGGTGGTGCCGTGCGCATCTGGGCTGATACACCTTGACATATGGGAATGTGTTTCTGACAGTGTGTGTGTGTGTGTGTGTGTGTGTGTGTGTGTGTGTGTGTGTGAGAAAGAGAGAGAGAGCTAGATAACAAACAGACCAGAGATGTAGAGCTAGCCAGAAATCAGACTCTAGACACTGAAGCCAGGACTGATTACGTGCGTTGTGTACTTGAGTGTAGAAATGCTTGTGTGTGTGTGTGTGTGTGTGTGTGTGTGTGTGTGTGTGTGTGTGTGTGTGTGTGCGCGCGCGCGCGTCAAATTCAGATGTGAGATTCGGGGGGTTATGGAGTAAATAAAACCGCAGCATTGAGGAGAGCCTTGCTCCGAGGCTTAAGCGCTGCAGCAGGAGAGGAAATTAAATGCGTGATGGGATCCTGGGATAAGAGAGGGGGAGGCGGAGAGGAGGAGACATTTGTAACCACAGCGTGAAGCCGGCCGCTACACACACACACACACACACACACCCACCCAGGTGTTATATCCCTGCATCTATAAACTCCTTGTTTAAACTGAATAATGAGGGACGGGGAATTGGAATGGATGAATTGTTTTTCCCAGTCACAAATTGCCTAAAGTGGGTGATAGTTAACAGAGTGGACGCACGTGACGACGAGAGGTTGGAGGTTGGAGGGAGGGGGGATGAACTCGGAGTGACACTCAGAGGCTTCGGACGGAGGATGTGAAAAGTTTGTCGCGTTCTGCGGTGCCGTCGTGGGGAAAATGAATAGTAACAGCGTCGTTTTAAAGCTTCTCAAAACACCTTTACCCTTGTCGTCCGAATTTGTCATTTACCCATTTACCGTTGTGCAGACATTTCAAGTTTGGCTCTCCGTAGACGACACTCTGCGTCCCTGCTACGTTTCGTTTTTTTTGCCTTCAGCCGCGTGCCGAAGAGACCAGAGGGAGTCCGCCGTGACGCTGCAGCTCTCTGGGAGGAAGATTGATGATGGAGAGGAAGGCGGAGGAGAGAGGAAGGCAGAGTGTGTGTGTGTGTGTGTGTGTGTGTGTGTGTGTGTGTGTGTGTGTGTGCGCGTGTCGAATCCTCACCTCCAGTGTGGTCAGCACTATCTTCTCCACCGAGGAGAAGTAGGCCTCCCAGAGGAACTGGGTCTGCTGTCGGAGGGACAGGATCTTGTCCTGGTGGATGGAGCGCACCGTGGTGGGAATCTGTGCAACGACAAACAGCAAGTCAGCCAGTCGGCCAGTCGGCAGGAAATACAGAAGTTGGCGGCTTCTTTTTGAAATTTTTCTTTTTTTACGATTGATGCGGGACCTTTAAATGTGGAGACAGGAAGATTGAAATTGGTCCCAGGGACTCACACTCAGGACACTCCCATCGACAGATGGGAACTGGCTGGAGCAGATAATGTATTACAAGTCTCAAATGTCCCCGTGCAAGACTGGCTCCGAGGCCTTGGGGGAAAGTCTAATATATAGTTTTGTTCAAGGAACTTCTAACATGTCAAAACCTTTTGATTTCGACAAAATAATCTCACCTGAAGTCCAATCTACTCACTATTACCCAAGTTCTACAACACATCTAATGGCCTCTATCGTGGCCTGTTATCACGTGACCACGTTTGCTCTAAAAACGGTATGATGAAGACCCTTTCTGTTGAGAGCTTCTTCGTCAAACTGCCGTTCTCAAGGAATCTTGCAGCTAAACTGTTTCAAAATGAAAAGATTTATTTTGGAAAAGAAAGGGATTTCGGGTGAAATTGGGATTTTTGTCTCAGGCAATGAAGCACACAACCGAATAACAGTAATCAAAAAGTTTGAGCGGCCATTTGGTGAATAACAGTGTTCCTAACAAACTGCTCACGCGAGTGTCTTTACACTTGGCTCCACATGTTGTTGTGAAAATAAAACACTCCGGGATGTTTCGCGGCACGTTTGGCGCTGCGCACAGTGAGCGCCGTCATAAAACCTGATATAAAACGTCAATGTCAAACAATATTATTACACACTTCATTCAAATTAAGATTAAACGGGCGTATAATTACTCCCCCCCCCTCTGCCGTGAAGTTGGAGCAATATTAGCCCTCTCTAAAGTAACAATGTGCCGGATTCGAGTAACGTCTCTGAAACAGACAACGACTCATTATTCATGCTGCTTCAATATTGTGCGGTGGTCCGGTGGAGGAAGGTCACACACGGAGCGGCCGCTGCTGCTTCATCTGCCTGGTTTAGTTTCCGGGCGATGTAGCAGAGAGCACGTGGTGTCATGTGAGCGTCGTGTTCAGGGCCGTTACCTGCAGCAGGAGCCGCTCGTCGCCGATGACTGCCGCCGTGTTCCAGTCGATGATCTCGGAGAAGGGCAGCTCCCAGCCGTTGCTCAGCATCACCGGCACACACGCGGCCTGAGAAACACACACACACACACACACACACACACACACACACACACACACACACACACACACACACACACACACACACA